>NC_092438.1:5891185-6204861 GCF_036169615.1 Heliangelus exortis | reverse complement strand
GGTTTGCAGCTGGAGAATAAATACCTTTTGTTAAGTCCACTTTGCACACTGAGTAACCTTAGGTGCCAAACCCCAGGTGCAGGCCTATTCCCATTTTGTCTCCAGGTGCTAGCTGGTCAGCAGATTACAAATCCAGCACACCACCTGCACCTGGCAAGGGGCACACCATGGTACAGGGAAACAAAGCAAAAAGACATGGATCTATCTCTACAGGGGTAGGAGTTGGCATCTGAGTTCCCCCTCTGTCATATGAGACCTGCAGGATTGCACACAGAGAACCAGAACACAGATTCAGTGCCTTATAATCATGTCAACACTATGCCAAAATTAGTTCTTGCAAGATCAGTGTGAAGAGTATTAACTGCTACCACAATTCTAAATTGTTTATTTTGCATGAAAGTATAATTGAAGAAGGTGTGTTTTTACAACCCTCACTGCCCTTTGCAACTGAAGGCAAAGGGAGCTGTTGTTTGGATAAAAGTAGGTGAAAAGCACTTTGTGCTCCATAATGGCAAACTAGGGCATGTTGCCCCAAACAAATCAATGTTCTGCTGCCTTTCTCCATCTCAAAACTGATGGTAGCATAATGCCCACATATCACAGGGTTGCCAAAATAAATGTACAAATATTTGTGAGGAAAGTAGAACAAAATGAAGAGCACCATCAAAAATTTGCTAGGAAATCAACATTTTTTTCTTTACAGATAGATTGCAACACGAATATAATGTTGAGGAAATAACCATATTATGCAAGATTAAAGCAATCTACAGGACTTTAATGAATACTCAATGTATTCATGCCTGTTATATTAGCCAAAAAATATATTTCCATTAACTCTCATGAATGAATGTAATACTGTAGAATATTCCTTAGGGCACAGAAAACCTACAGCACTGACAGCAGACAGAAACATACAACTGCATGTAGGGCCAGAGTCAGAACATGGTGTTACTGTGTTACTGAGTCACAGAAGCACTTGCAAGTGCACTTACAGCACCCCATATGCTAGAAGAGACCACGCGAGACAGCTTTTTAGGTGAAAAATATCCTGAGCAGAAAAATCTCTGGTATTTAGTTATGCTATAGTCCATTCTGGTATCATTTTCAACCAGAAATCAAGCTCATTTACACAGAATTATAAGGATATAATTTAAACTGGGGCAAGTACAGGAGACATTTCTCCTAACACAAGAGAAGTACCTGTCTTTGTTCATCTCCAGACACACACTGCTGCAGGATGTATCTTGTATCTCCAATTCTCCAGTCCAGATCTCTGCTCAGCACTCTGGGTAAAGTTTTCTACATGCTGCAGGGAAAGAAAACTTTGTCACTGATGCTTCCAAAGCCTGGGTTTCCTCTTTCATTGTAGTAATGCACAGTACCAAAAAGTCAAATGCTAAACCACATTCTTAAACCCCTCTGTTAAATATGGTAAACTACTGTGACTCAAGCAACCATTCAAGCTGTATCCTGTAATTATTTCTGTACGATTTAAGCAAGTGCTTTAAGAGACAACTTTAAGTAGGAGGATATAACTAATTTTATTGTAAAGGACATTTTCAATTATTATTACTATATTCACACAAAGACTCTCTGCCATCACCATTGAGACATAAGCACTAATAATCAACCACACAGGTTAGCTACTTCCAAACCCCTTACAAAGGCAGAATCTATTATCCAGGATCATGATACATTTATTCTGGCATTAACACAACAAGGGCTGAAAGATGGAGTTGTATGGGTTTTAGAACAGCTGCTACAGCATCTCTTTACACTATTGTAGTTGGTCTCAGGTTAACACCTCTCCTCTGATCTCATCTGAGACAACTGCTGATGTTTCTTTTGCATCTGCTTTAAGCTCTGTCAAGTCTTTGGTTGATTGCCCCTGCTAATTAACTCTGTACTCTATACCAAATAGAACAAAGAATACAAGTCTAGTCCACAACTGTCCATGATTTATCAAAACACAACTTTCCTCTGCATATTAGAGAAGGCAATGGTACTCAATTTGGAAACAGTTGTTTTATATGTTTAGATTTGTAGCAAGAACTTACCAGTATAAATGTTCTGTATTTCTCAGAACTACACCTTCCAGTTAAATTCTGGAAGTATGAAACAAAAGAAAAAAAATGTCTCTGGTATTCCAGTGCATAAAGGCACCTTGGAGGAACACAACAGAAGTAAAGTTACAAAAGCACATAAAACTTCAGATGAACAACTCAATAGCAGATATGAGAGTGAAAAACAAACAAACAAAACAAAAAAGCAAACAATAATTTTTTGAATTTCATAGGAACAAGTGCGAAACACTCTTGGCAACTGTGCAATAGTTGGTCTCTTTACAAGATTTTGCACTATTGTTGACTACCCATTACCTACCAGCAGTTGTTCTGATTGGATTATTAGGTATTTTAATGTTTGTATTACATTTTTTTAATACAATCTTTAAGAAAAATTCTCTTAGAGATCCCAGGTTTTTAACTCCTAAAGTGATTACAATCATCTAAGTTAACACCCCAGAAGTAAGAAGATGATTTAGTTGTAAAATAGGTTAATAACTACAACATTCCTTTGTATAATATACTCATCCCTGACTATTTCATTCTAATTGTAGTGGAGGGAAACCTGTACGTCAGATGAAGTGTCATTAATAAATAAATAAAAGCCAGTAACCCTAGATTCCCACCTGGATCAATATACAGTGACATCAACTTGATTCTGAAATTCAGCTCTTTCAGGCTTTTGTAAACCATCTTTCAGACAGGATTAGCATCACTTTTGTTGTCAGTGTTGAATTCCAAGCATTAAAAGATTCCTTCATAAGCAATAACAGTGAACTTAGTGTAGCAATTAACTTACTTTTATTTGAGAATATATTTTAATATAATACTAATTCTGGCTACTTTAGTACTGCTGAATACCTGTAAAAACACCTGTGTACCATGACAGAGGGTATGAGGTAAATTGGAGCACTTGGTGCTCCAACACAATGCCTAAGTTAGTTGCAGCCAAATTTAGAGCTTGCCTTGATCTTGCCTTGATCTTGTAATTTTCCTCTACTCCATTTCCATTTCCTTGTTCTCACCAGCTTTAATAACTAGACTTGTACAACAAGCCAAAAATTTAAACAAAGCAAGCAGTTCAATGAGCAGAGTGCAGAGAAAGCAGAAACAAAGGAAACCTACTACAAAATAACACCTGTGGCACTACCAAAGAGGTCTAAAAAAAACCTTTTCTGTAGAAATATCTTGGCAGTTTAAATTACAAAACCCCTTCTGTTAAAACTCCTATTGACTTGAGATGATCATAAAGGAGGAAATTCTCAAAAGAGTTCAAAAAGGCACCTACAAGGGTGCTATAGGATGGCTGTAGAAAGCACAGTATGCACTTCATTCCCACTGCCACTGCCTGATAGAGAATAAGATCAATAACATCTGTAAATTGTAGCCAGAACACAATATGAATACAGAGCACTGAGTGAAGGAGAAGGGAATTATCAGGTCTTCAGCTTGTACAAATCAGCATTGCTTAATTTGTTTCAATCAGACACTACTAATTTATAGCAGCCCATGGTTCTTAGGCTTAATTGGAAAGTGTTCTTCCAGATTATTAAAAGCAGTTTTCTTATTGAAGGAGGAGAGCATTCTATTATTAGTAGACAATTGACATTTGGGTTAAAGTAAGTCTGATTATTCCTGATTTATGCCATCTTCTTTTGCATACAAAAGTGATAGCAAAAAAGGTTAAAGTATCATTAAATTATGTCTGCTTTTTTGTGTTGATTATACCTTATATTTCTCTACCTAAATTCAGACAAACAGGTGCTATGGAACAATTGCTACTCTTGATACCTCATTCTTACTTTCCTTAAATCAATCACAAGTAAACTCACTGTAGTACACGAGCTTACAGCCAGGCTTAGATATGTTACTACTCTCCACAGTATAGTTTTGCAGCTATAAAAAATATTGTTCAGCATACCATGCTACCTCTGCTCGTTAAGAAATGAAATTATTTTCACATATGAGGAGAACATTACTTTAGATACCATCATAGCCTGTAATACAATAAACTCTAACCAGTATACATGTGGGTTTTATTGGTCTTCATACCAGAATTCCGTCCCCATTAAAAATGGAAATAGATTTTTGCCTGAGAAGGACATATCTACTCATACCTGCTGTTCCAACTTTTCTTAAGTTTTTTCCAGAATTAATGCTCTTGATACATGCAATAAAGACCCACTTATTTATACATACAATTTTAATTTTGTATTAAGGACACAGATTGTGAGAGTGTGTGTTGTAAAATGTATATAAATCTATCTCCATGCTAAAAAAGTCTGATTTCTACTTCAAGTAAGTCTATTATTGATTTAATGTAATTTAAATTTATTCAAAATAGATGATTAAGTAGGCCATCTGATTATACATAACCTCTCAAGGAACAGAGACAACACAATTATCTTATTCAGCTTTACCTAGTTTCAGAGTTTTGCTGAAGGCATTGACTTCCATTCCAGCTCAGGGACAGTGCTCTAACTTAGAAAACGGTCAGGAAATATGAAATGAAGCTTACTGTGGAAAGACCACCCCAAACTACAGCATGCTTTCCTCTACCCTAGTGACAAGTTGTCTTTGTCAGAATGACACATTGTCACCTCTGATCTTTCATCTCCAACTTCCTTTATAAATTCCAAAGGATCAACAGACTTAGGGAAACCAAACCAGTTTCTTTCCCTAAGGACTGGGCTGCTGGAGTCACCCTCCAGTGAGCGACTTGAGGCCCAGAGGTTAACTGAAAATCTTCAGCACACTTGGAGACTGAAAAGCTACGTTTTGATGGCAGAGCTGTACTTAAGGAAGTACATGTGGATTTATTAGAAAACTGTTCTTCTTGGCCATATTATCTTAAGATATAAATAGAAAGAAAAGTTTAATTAGTTACGGGAGAAATTTGAGCTAGGTCTCAAATCAAACATTTGATCCATGAAACAGTAACCTAAGTAGTGGTTATTGTCACCTTTTGAATCCTTTATAAGCCAGAGTGGGAAGCCAGAGCCAACATTATTATTTGGCCTGGTATATCCTCAGCTATTTTTCCTTTACCTAGCTGAGAAAACGATAAAGGTGAGCAGCTGACTTGAGATTAATTAAATGAAATTGCTGTGCAGAGCTACACCAGTAGTAAGTAAAATAACTGTTGTTCTAAGATTTTTATTTTAATTGCTGCAATTACATATGGATGGGCCTTGTATAGATAAGTATCAGTTTTCTTTTTATTCTTCAGAGCTGTTGGGGGAGAAAACAGAAGCAAATGACTTGACTTTCTTTCTTCTGCTACATATACTGCATGTTTGTATTGTCAGATACCATGCATTCCACTAAGACTAATTATTAGATTAATGGTTACATGGTTACATAGAGTTTAAAAATGTGCTGTACTTAAACAGGACACAGGTAAACAATTAAAAAATGGTAATCAACTCACATCATCATGATGTAATCCATCTCTTTAAAAAATATTACTTTGACACAGCTATTTTTAAGAAAGTAATGTGCTAAACCTTCTAATTTGTTTAGGAACAGCAGTGATGTCAGTTTCATTAATTAGATTAATCTACCCTTAGAAATCTTGTTTATCCATTAAGTATTCTTTGAAACATAAAAATCCATTTGTTGTAAGATACATTTGCATTTCACAAATCTGTTTGCAATATACTATTTTGTACAGGTTTAAAATGAGCCTTACAGACATCCTAAGCCCCTCTGATATTGCTGCTGCTCTGCGGGACTGTCAAGGTGAGAAAACAAGTCTAAAAATTTATTATTCTGTGTAACACATGGCAAGTTTATTTCAGTCCCAAAGGAATACTGAACAAATACATACTGTAAGGAGATGTCTATAATCTCTTTATTTAAATAAACTGTACAGTATATTTATTCCAGACGGTTTATATTGTCAGTTTGTAACTTAGCCCTATGCGTTTAGTTTTTTTAATCTTTAAGAGTGTATTGTGCAAATTTTATTCTTTGACAGACTATCTGTTGTTCATGTTTAGAACAATTAAAATGTAACCTAACAAAGCAGCATCCTCAGACCATTTAGGAACAGTGAATGTACTGGTCTGGGCTTAATATATTTATCAATTTATTTTCAGCTCCAGATTCCTTTAGTCCCAAAAAATTCTTTCAGATCAGTGGGATGTCTAAAAAGAGTAGCAGCCAGCTCAAGGAGATCTTCCGGATTCTTGACAATGATCAAAGTGGCTTTATTGAGGAAGATGAGCTCAAGTAAGGATTTTCTGTGTTAACTATTTAGAGTCTATCAAAAAAACAGCACTTTTTCTTTCCAGAACTGTAGTGTAAACGAGGGCACAAGTTATGCTAAACATTGCTAAACCTTCAGCAGATTGTGAAAGGTGTGTTTAAGTAGATATTTCCTACAGAGAAATACAAATTAATAAATACCTACCTATAATGTTTAGTATAGAAAAAGTAAGTGCTTGGGGCTAGATTTTGGGAGTGGGCAGAATCAATTGTATCAGGGCTGGACTTATAAAGCAGAAGTGTGTATGGATAAGATTTAGCTTGTCAGTGTTTGGAGGACTTGACTATAATGGTGAATAACTTGTCTGTAGAAAGCTATCAGTTTGATTATAGTGTTAGCATAAAAGAATAATATTCTGTGAAAATCATAATCAAAGTTGTTTTCTTCCTAGGTATTTTCTTCAGAGGTTTGAGTGTGGAGCCAGAGTGTTAACTGCCTCAGAAACCAAGACCTTCTTGGCAACTGCAGATCATGATGGCGATGGTAAAATTGGGGCTGAAGGTATTAATTTATTTATATACAGAAACACAGAAGTGTTGCAAATGATATGCAATTCTTTCCTATGTTGGGGGCCCAGTAATGTACCTCCAGTGTTTTTACTGAAAGCCTTGCAGTAGCAATGTGTCTAGGTGTGAAAACAGTCCCTGTTCTCACAGGTTCATCACTGCAATTTCTTTTACACAAGCAAATCAAAAAACCCACTTAAGCTGCCCTAAGGGTCATTCTCATCCACAGATTTCCAGTTATTTTGAATGGAATGGCCCTTTATTTCTTCTCCCCCTTGCTCTCATGTAAAGCAGCACTAGCATACCTTGTAATACACAAATGTAAAAGGAAGGACAAAAGAACCAGCTTTACACAGGAGAATCAACAGCATATGCATTAGCTTATTTACAGCAGTTATCTACCAGAAATTCCACTAGTCAGTGATGTCATTCGCAATAAGCAAGAGTGAGCAGCATGTATTTGTTTTGCATAATAAGGAGAAGAGAGTGATCAAGTGTCACTACCATGACAAAAGATCCCACAACTCTGCATGGGGCTCTCTTCAGAGATGGATGCTATTTATCTTCAGGGGCAGGTTAAGGAACAGATAGGAAGAAGCAGCTGTTTCAGGAAGCAGCATTCACTGTGCAGGTATCTGTGTAATTTAGTGTCTGCTTAGTGCAGAAACCTCCTGATCTCATAATTCCATATTTCTGTATCCCGTTTTGAGCAGGAAGCACAGGCTCACACAAAGGGCTTGCAGCCAATTGCAATTTGCCCCATGAGAGCAGCAAGCTGCCTAGACAAGCATGAAAGGGGCTTAGGGAACAGCATGCAGGGAATGTGCGGGTGTGCAGATTCCCCAGCTCACTGTGCTAGGAAGACAGAACTCTTCTTTCTTTGGAAGGAATTGAATCCAGTTCCTTAGGAAATGTGCCAGAATAAACACACATGATTTATGAAGCTATGTATATAGTGATACAGTTGCTCAGGGACAAGAGTGATGAGATACTCTAACTCACAGAAGCCAAACATTGGAAAAATCTTACAAATAATCATATCTTACTGTACAACACAATATTTCAGTATCATACCACATAGAACTGCACAATTTTTCTGGCTTTAGACTGTGCTCTATATCAATACTTCTCAACTGCTGAAGCATTACAAACAGCTAGTAATACACAATTCTTTTCCTTTTTAATTCTTCAGCTCTTCTTACTCAGATTCTATATTAGTTAGTCCATTATTTTTGCCCAAGAAGAGTATTACACAGAATACTACCTAAACTACTTCAAGCTAAAACTACCTCAAACATTTGATTATTCCTTATAAATGTCTGCAAAACACTGCTTTTCCATCTGTTGTTTGGAGCAGGCAGTTCAGACGTTGTCTCTTTTCCAAACAAATTTCTTCTCCTGCGGTCATCTATCATTTTTTGTTCATTCCTGTTCTAAAGCTCTTGATAAACCACTCATCTTTTACTACAGATTATTTCATTTTAATATTTCTACTGCAAATATTCTTGTCTTTTGCAGAATTCCAGGAAATGGTACAGTCTTAAGAGATTCAAAAGGATGAAACAAGATAGTATTGGAATGAATCTGCTTGAGACACTCCAAAACCTTGAAAATCTGAAGTTCTCTATTTATCTTGACAGTGTCTGTTACTTGTTCATTGCCTTAGCAACACAATGAAACACTGATTAGTGACTTTTTGTTGTTGTCGTGTGGACCATTTACCATGTTTTAAACTCTACTTTAGCAGACACTTCCCTTAAAAATAACCAATAAAAGTTAATCATACACAGTGACTTGAGTCTGTTTTTCTGACTGCTAAATTGAAATGTGTGAATTCTTAAACTAAATGTGTTAATCCCTCTAAGATCTTGATATTATCAGACCTCATCAGATCTTATCATACATGGCATATATTTTGAAATCAGTGGAATTACTATAGGCCTTCTGAATTAAGCTTGAAGTTCTCAAACCACTCAGATTTTGCGAAACTCTAAGAGCTCAGATAGAATAGGGAGAGGTAGATGAGCATAAAATCTCTCAGTGACTTCCAAGTGAATAGTCATGTTTTTGCTTAAGAAGTGTTTCAAACTGGCCTTTTTTACATTAGCCAATGAAGAGAGTAAGAAAGTAGAAACCACAGGCTTTTCTGCAGAAAAGAATTAAAAGGAAAGCCTATATGGTCTTGAGGTTTCAGATAACGGTGAGGCTTTAAGAAGCAGAGAAGAAGCAAAAGATACCTTTTTGGTAATATTTTTCAGCTTCCTAAGTAGGGAGGAGTAAACATGGAGGAAGAATTTGTAGAAATGCATGTTGAGAAAGCTTCAGTGTACTCTACTTGGTATTTCCAGACTATGTCTGCTGTATTAAAAATGTCCTTCACAAAAGCATCCGTCTCTGAGGATGCTGAAGACCTTTTTTATGAGCAAACAATTCAGCCATCAGAAGAGAGATGTTCAGATGCTCTGATGGATTATTTGTATATTCACTTGTTTTCTCAACATTAACAAGCACTACATAATGCAGTTCACAAGCTTGCAGCTTGTAGGAGTCACCAGAACACAACAGCAGCCTTTTCAGCAAAGTGAGTGGCTAAGAGCCACTGGAATTTCAACACATTTCTTCCTTTCCTGCAAATGACCACATGTAAAATTGACTGCATTTTTTGTTTTTCAAAAGTCTCTATAAATACTGGTAATTGTGCAGAAAAACACCAAAACCAGAGCTGAATTCTTTATGAGATAACCATCTATTGCAGGGGAAGTGACTAAAGGATATGAATGCATTTGCCAGAAGAGCTATACACATGTATGTTTCAGGCCAACAATGTCACAGAGCCCATACAGATCAGTGCAAAAAAAAAAAAAACTTCTTAGAGTGCCATCCTCCAAAACACCCTAGACATCTGGACCAATACAAATGATTCCCCCCCCCCCGAGTACTCATCTCTGTGTCTTCTCTGCAGCCATCTACTCCTTGGGGAGAACTGTAGAACCACCCAAGAAGTATCTACTGCCTATTAAAAAAAAAACATGTATATATTAATCTACAATTCTTAACAGCTGATGGCTGAAAATAGAACTTCTGTCCCATTTCAAAACGTTTTCAAGTAGCTTAATTTGGCACCCAAGTTGCTTGTAAGTTGGTATACTGACTATAGATATGACTTTAATATGGTTATCACATTTTTCCTTTGATTGTACAAAAATAATACAAAATGATAAAACAATATAGAATTTTAATAATATTTCTTAAGATTATGAAATGTAATCCCCTGGCATAAACCACTATCAACGACTTAAACAGAGCTACTCAGATTTATGCAAGCTGAGGATCTGATCCATGAGGATCTGACCCATGGAGATTCTTGTAGCATAAGATGGATGTCACAGGATATTCACAAGAAATAAAGTGTGTTCTTGGCAATGAAAGTAGTCTGATGACAGAAGGATCTTGGACTACTTCACATGTAAGTAACAAACAAATCACTCTCCATTTCACTTACAATTAAGTGTTCTGACCTTGAGTCATCATATTACATTAGGCAGGCAAATACATGTAAAATAATTTTCCAGTTGCTGCTTCATTCTGAGCTCCAGCTCCTCTCAGTGTCTCAGCCTTTGCACTACGGACCCAGACAAAGAAGCCCAGAGGCAAAGTACAAATTCTGTTTTTCTCCACTAGGATGCAACACATTGTTGAAGCACTGGATAGGGGGTGATCAGAAGATTTGTGCAGTGTCCTGGCCCACAAAAATCTGCAAGTGAAACCAGAGCTTCTTTAATTTTGCCAGAAAAATGTACACATCACTGCTGTCTGCATCTGAAGTTCCTGTAAAGCATCTGCACTACAGAATGTTCTTAGGACCAATCAGGAGGCATGAAAGAGAAAGACCAGGGAAGCACTTCTTGACCTGACATGTATCCTTTTAACTAGTTTGTATGTAAAGGCTTTGGAAAAATCTTGTTCATCATTACTTATTCAAAACAGGTCTCAATTGTTTGTTTGTAGCTTATTACTGTATGCAAGTTGTGTACGACAGCACCAAACAGGAAAAATACTACCCACTTGCTGTACTTCAGATATTTTGAGACCTCTCTAACATCTAAAGTATTAAAGAAACCTTACCATGCATTTCCATCAGGAAAAAAGTACCCTAAAGACCCTTAATAGTACAACAGCTAGTTCAGTAAACTCCTGTTCTCTGTGGAAAAAATTATGTAAAGGAAAACTTGTTGAACTGTAGGATTTCTGAAGTGGAAGAAACCTTTAAAGTTAGAATAACTTGCCACTTCCCTGGAATCCTTGAAATGCTTAATCATACTTCTAAATGTTCTTTTAAAACATGACAGTGATAACTCAAACTGGATTTACCCATTGACAGAGATACCTGTCTGTTCCATGGCTTAAAACAAAGTGTCATCCTTCTAAAGACATAGTATACAGGATTCCAATTGTTTCAAGTAGTGATTTGTAATTGATAAAGCTCCTGGGCAGGGCTTCTTTGACTAAGAAGGAAGGAAAAACTAAAGATGTTTACCATACTTAAAAAACATTGAACATGTGGATATGGATGCTCACTGAGGGAATGAAGAGTTACTTTCTATTGACATATATTGAGTGAATCAGTTGGAAATAGGGACTGCATTAATGAACTGCATTCACTACAAAGATTTGACATGAGAAAAGGCACACAGACACCAGCTACTACTGACAGTCAGACAGTCAGGTTTCCACATTGCAATTAAAGTGTCAACTAGTTATCAGAAGCACCACTTGCACATTGTATACTAAAAACAGTCACTACACACAACTATAAAAATACATTTTTTAAAAAAACACCACAATACTTGTTATCCCATCAAAATATGGGTCTCCAGAATTCTATTTCACAGTCACATTATTTAGCTCGTAATACCTGCAGCCACAATACCCTGTCTGTGCATTGCTACATTATTAAAATATCAAAGAATAAACAGTGGCTTTATTCAACCTCTAAGCATAAAACCTACCACACCTTAAATATGTCAAACAATAAAATAATTATTCATTTAATTCTCTTTCATTAATTAACATATTACTATAATTATTCTTCAGAACTTAAATCCTTTAACTATCTTTCTCCTTTCCTCATCCTTTCATCCTAGCTTTTCCTTCACAGGTACTACAGAACCAGGCCAGTAACAACATCCAGGCATTCCTGTGAAACACATGAAACAAATCAGCCCAATTAAATGTCTCAAGTTTTGCATGAAAGTAGATTTTTGTTGTTATTCTGTTACTGCATATCCTTAATCGTAACTAAAGCCAGTGTAAAGTTACTATCTTTCTTTATGAAATCTCTGATCCTGCAAAGCAAATACATCCATTATTAAAACACCTCTACTCACCATGACACTCAGTTGCTCAAATTCCTTGACATCACACTAAGAAGAAATCTGGGAGATGAATGATACTCTTAGCAGGACCCCTGTGTCCAGCTGCAGTGTTGTGTTTTCACATGGAGCCACAAAGGCCTTCTACAGTATTAACAAAGCATGCAGACCAGGGATACAGAGGCATTGTGCTTTTTGCTGGATCACAGCGCTATTTTGTAATTTATTTGCTAAACTAATTCCAAGCTGCTGAGTCTACACATTTTTTAACACATTTAGACCACATACTGTCAATGGAACAGCTATTTGAGCTGTCAGCTGTATTTATTTACAGCTGTCAGCTCTAACACCCGGGGTGATTTATAGTACACCTTTTTGTTAAGTCTGCTACTGTGCAGCTGACAGAAATGCTCAAAACAGCACCTAGGAACAGTTTTAACAAGACAAAAAGTATGACTACAGAATGATGAAGATACTATTTCTTACACCTAGGTAATTTTTTCATATATCAGAAAACACTCATAAAGTTGTCAGTTATTTGTCTCCTGATGCAGGAGTTGTCCTGTTAAATTCCCAATGCACTTATGCAGCAGTTTAATTTTACATAATCATGGGCTAGGAATCGCATTTCAAACTCGGGGTGATCTGATGCCACTTTGTAAATGTCAAGGTGTGGTGTTACTGCACATACAATTAAGAAGATGGGATGAAATTGGAACCACAATCGAAGTTTCTTCCTCCCCTGTTAATTTGCACATTAGAAATGTAATAATTTAAGTTGACTGAATCTGTTATCGCTTACTCTTTGTAGATTCTCACAAATACTTCCACCAAAAGCGATGCCAAGTTACAGATGAGGAGAATTACATTTTAGCAATCACTACACATACATTCATTACCTTCCTAGGGCGAGCTTGGCACAGAAACACTTTCCTTAGTAATCACCAATTACAGCAAGAACACACTGTCCAACCATAAATTCCTCCATAGGATACCCCTTGCAACAGTGTTTGTATTACAGCAGTAAATAGAAACCCCAGTCACAGAACGAGATCTCCATTACAGTAAGTCCTAAATAAACTCAGGTCTATACGTTTAACACAAAACAAGCTAAAATCCACAGTCACCACAGTTTTATAATTTCTTTGGTAAGAAATTAATTAGCTTGACTATCAATACCAGCAATTTAAAGAATGTCTATGTTTTGCATTAAGTGAGTAGTATAAAGAGAATTTTCCCTGTTTTCCACAGTCCTGATCACCACCCCACCCCTGCCATAGCACAGCACAAGCAAGGGGGAGAACTTTGCTTATTTTTCATTTGTTATATTTAGTTCTGACTGAAAGTTCACAGAAATTGTCTGCAAGCCTGCAGAATTGCTAAATCCTTCAAGCAGAGATGGTAACTCTCAAGAGCTGATCTGCACACACTGCTGAATTTTAACTCATTGCTGCAGGGTAGGAAGTTAGAATTGCTGTACTTGGATGCCTCACCCTAACACATCTGGCCTGATCCTTTCTCAGTCCCTGCTTGGGGCAACCCTAGAGAGCTCAGCACAGAAGGACCTTCCCCATCCTGCTTCCACTACGGCCTCTCTGAAAATGGCTGCATTCAATTATACATCAGATTCTCTGCAACTTTGTAAACATTTCCTACACTGTTTAAGACATGGTTGGTGCTTACTGGGAATGCCCTGTCTGCTGCTATGGCTCAGCCTGTTGCATTACTCCTACCTGTCCAGTCCACAGGACATGAGAAGCTGCTCATCTCCAGAGGTTTGGGTTGAATGCCATGCATGCAGATAAGAAAGGTGACACCCAAGGTGGTGATGAGTTCTTCATCAAGGGAAAGTGACCCTGCACCCATACTACGTTAACATATTCAAACTCCATGCTGAACCAGCCAGAGAGGGCCTCTGTGGCTCTCCCCCAGCCCCATAGCCAGACAGTGCCCCCACTCTGTGCCTCACAGCAGGCAGCACCCTCCATTTTGTGCCTCCCCTCCCTCACAAGAAGTGTCCACCCTCCATTTTGTGCCTCCCCTCCCTCACAAGAAGTGTCCACCCTCCATCCTGTGCCTCACGCACACAGCTTTCTCCATTTTGCACCTCCCCTCCCTCACAGGAGGCAGCCCCCTCCATTATGTGCCTCACAGGATACAGCTCCCGCCATTTTCTGACGCACCTTCCCTCCCTCACAAGAAGCAGCCCCTCCATTTTGTGCATCCCCTACCTCATAGAAGGCATCCCCCCTATCGTCCTCACTCCCCCCAGTTATTTTGTGCCTCACAAGAAGTTGCCCCACTCCATTTTGTGCCTCCTCTCCCTCCCTGGAGGCAGCTGCCTCCTTCAGGCCGGCTGACCAGGAGGGTTTGCAGCCATTGCTCGGCAGTTGTGGTGCAAGAGAGCTTCAGCCCAGGAGGAAATGGTGGTCATCTCTGTCTTGCTTACACCACTCACTTTTTGAGTACAGACATTAAATATTAAATTGCTGCGGTCTTAGCAGCATCTTTAATCGCTTTAGTGCTCCTACAGCACTGAATTGGGTTCTCAAGCCATCAGCTGCTGGAGCTGATGAGATCTGTCCAGAAGGACACTACTGGCCCTGAAAGTAAATACAAACTGAAAGTGGTGACAGGAACTGTAATAATAACTAAAGTGAAAAATGAAAAATTCAACTGTTCTCTTTCAGGTTTAATCTGTCGCAATTCTAAGAAAGCTTAAATGACCTTGTGGTCATTTGAAATGTTCAATTGTATCTTTTATACCCTATGTAGGTAGTCAGTCAATTATGTAACTTAAATTTATTCAGATTCCTAAATCTCATACTCCTGTAGAGAACCAAAGTGATTAATCTCATACCATATTAACTGTTTTTACTTATCATTTAGTTCACAGTGAATTTTGATTAAAAATGGAATTGAAAAATATCAGAAAACCTGAGCCACCATCTTTAGTGTTCTAGATAAAAAGAAACCAAAATTAAAAATAAAAAGAATAAATGTAATGTGTCTATTTATGGAGAAAGGATTACCTGCACCAAGTGACGCTGGATGGTATTTCCTTCAACATACTCAAACTTCTAGATCTTTTACCTCTAAAAATACCGCGTTTCTACTTCTTCCAGCTGCCAGGCAGCTCCCAACGCATCATAAGGGAACTGAACTGCTCTGGGTTTGCTCCTCAAAGGGGTTTTAGGGCCAAATGGTGCTTTTTAACACCGCAGCACCGGCCTCTCCTGCGAAGGGGCTGCCCGGGATGGGCTGTGCAGGGAAGCTCGGCCAGGGCCGTGGGACATCCTCCCTCTGAGGGAATCCCGTTTAACGGGGGCTCCCGGCAGTGGCCGCTGCCGCCCGCCATTCCTCTCCCCGCCGGCAGCGGCGCTGAGGAGCGAGGCCCGCGCCCGGTTCCGGAAGCACTTCCTGTCCCGCGCACTGCTCTTCCGGGGCGGAGGGGGAAGGCGGAAGTGCCGCGGGGCCGGCGTTGGCGGAGGGCTCCGGGGTGCTCCCCGATGGTGTGTGGGGGCTACCGGCCCCAGGCGCCATCGCTTCAGCCTCGGGATGGCGGCGGCGGGAGGAGCCGGCCAGGAGAAACAGCTCGCTCCTATCCTGCTCAGTTTCTTCATCTACAACCCCAAGCTGGGCCCTAAGGAAGGAGAGGTACCGGCGGGCCGCGTCGCCAGGCGAGCAGCCTCCCGGCCAAGATCTGTCCCGGTCTCGGTTTCCGCAGGAGGCCCCGGGCCGGCTGTCTCCCTTCCCCCAGGCCTGGGCCACGGCGTGTATCCGCGGGGTTGCGGCTTTCGCCCCCCCGGGCTGTTCCTTCACAAAGGCGGCGGCAGAAGCGGAGCGGCGGCGGTCCCTGCCCGCCCGTTCCGCCTTCTCAGCACCTGGGGCTCGGGTGTCGGCAGTGGGGCCAGGGCCGAGGGCCCCCGGCATCAGGGGCTTCTGCTGCAGAGTGCAGAGGAACACGGGCTGAGGGCGTTTGCAACCGGAGAACGTAAAATTGTGTAGCTGGGAAGCTGGTCTGTTCGTGTCCATCCCTCACTGAGGCAGTAACTGCTCCTAAGAGGAATTTTAATAGAACATGGTAGAAAGCTTAGTGTTTAACAGGAAAATTCAAGTAACTGCTGGGATTTTCTTTCTGTTGTGGCCTTTAATAAGTAAATTCAGTAAGTTCTAGTCTCTTATTAGATATCATATTGTATGTTTGTAGGATAATCTTTAGTTTTAATAGGTCTTGAACATAGTTTGTACTTGAGTGCTTATTAGTGACCAGGGTGATGAGACTGAGGGCAGCCTCCACAAGATAAATTTCTGCCTAGAAAATAAAGGGATTAAAATTAAAAAATAAGCAGTCCATGAACTCAGCATTCTCTGATTCTGTTAAAATGCATTTGCTTTGATTTGTTTTCAAATTTTAGGAGGAAAAGAAGATTCTCTTCTATCATCCAAATGAAGTAGAAAAGAATGAAAAAATTAGAAATGTGGGGCTATGTGAAGCTATAGTACAATTCACAAGGTATGAAGTATAATTACAAGGCTCATTGTCTGAACAACCACTGCATTTTAAATTTCCCAGTATAACTTTTATTTTTGTTAGTCTGTATATCTGTGCCTACATGTTTTTCTTTCCAGGACCTTTAGTCCAACAAAACCTGCAAAATCCCTACATACACAGAAGAATAGACAATTTTTCCATGAACCTGAAGAAAACTTCTGGATGGTCATGGTACTTATGCACATGATATGCAGATTTCTAAAACATTGTATTGCAGTGTTCTCCATGCATTCTGCATTGTCTAATACCAGCCTGTTCTACTTTCTAGGTTGTCAGGAATCCCATAATAGAAAAACACAAAGATGGAAAGCCAGTCTATGAATATCAAGAAGAGGAATTACTGGTAATACTGAACTTTTGCCTTTTTTTAATGGATTATCTTGTATCATAAGAGTACCTCCAGAAATACATTAGTTTGATCATTCTTGAACTGCTGCCAAATTGATCTTATATATATATATATATCATCATCAATGGATAAAAGGACAAAGTACTTTCCAATTAACTTAAGAGAGCAAGACAGAGAATTATACAGGTAGCAGTTCAAGATCATTCAATGCATAAAAGCAAAATGTACAGCTCTGAGATTTTAAGCTTGGAATGGGCAAATATTTATTAGGATTTTTTAATAAAGTTAAATCTGTGTTTTTATTAGGTTTAAGTATACATATTACTGCTTTCCTAAGACTTCCAGTAATCTTTACTAATAATCTGGAAAAACAAACATCTCATAACTATCATGGGATTTCTTGTCCAAACTGCAGTGTCATTAGGTCAGTTTAATTGTATAATTAAGGGCATCTGGCTAAATGGGATAATATTTTTAAGGCTGGTGTTTGCTTGCACTGCCTCTTTTCATTAAGTGTGCAGTAGTTCTCTTCTTCTTTGTATTCTCAGAAAATGAGTGGTGTCACAGGTGCTCTGTTTTGCCAGACAAACAGTATAAGTCTTTTTTGCATTTAGGTCAAGATCATAACCCAGTAACAACTTGCCATGGAGTCCCATGTTCTTTAGTCTTTGACCTGGAGGAAAACCAGTCAATATAAGGTCATTTTCAGTGACCATTGGCCTTAAGAAAGGGCTCCATTTGTCACCGGTATCTTAATAAGGTGGTTTTGGTATTGAATGTCAAGAGGCAAAGGACTCTCTTTATCAAAATAGTACTTAATAAGTAGAAAGAAATTTCTAGATGCTGACTGAAAATGCTGTTTAGCTTCAAAGATTCATTTCTCTGGTTTGTGTGTTTGCTAGCTCTTTGAGAACATGTTACCTGCAGCTCAGCCAAAGTGTCAGAAATTCTGCCTCTGCATGTACTGATCTTCTGCTCTCTCTTCTGCAGGATAAGGTTTATAGCTCGGTCCTACAGCAGTGCTACAGCATGTACAAGGTAGAGTTAATTCTGGTGGTTCCTCTTCTGGGCAGAGGAAGCAATCCTCATGGTACCATTTGGATGTACAAGCTCATCATTGCTTTGACATTCTTGTCTCATTACTATGGTCTGCTCTCTTTCTGAAACTGTAATGCTGTTGATGGAAGAGAAAAATAAAGCTCTTGGCAGTTGCCTCTGCTGGTTCATTAGCTTATTGTTAAAATAAGAGCTCTAATTTCTCTGAGGTCCAGATTTCTTCTTTCTTGGGCAGTAACAGTATCAACATTTGATTTTGATGGTGTTAGATATTATCTGTTGGAGGAACAATACCAGATAAAAGCCATCAGTTGGCTTTTACAGAGCAAGAGCATAAGATACTTAAGTGACACGGATAAATCATTTCTGTACCACTAAAGAATTTAATTTCCTTTTTTGTCTAATTCTGCCTCTGCTGCCATAGATACCTGCAAATCTGAGTGGTTTTTATTTTTTTCAGAAAATACTGAGAAATAGGAACTGTAATGTAATCTAGCTGCATTCTTGACTAGGTTATAAAAAATTATTACCCAACTAACTGATTTCTTTTTTCTTTCAACTATTAGCTTTTCAATGGAACGTTCCTGAAAGCCATGGAAGATGGAGGTGTAAAAGTTCTAAAGGAGAGACTAGAGAAATTCTTCCATCGGGTAAGACGTTATTTTCCAGGCACACACAGTGTGATTCTGCATTGAAAATTAAATGCAAAAATATTCTCAGCAGTGTAACTATAAAACATGGGCAGCAGAAAACATGTAGTGGCAACATAGTAAGTCTACTTACTCATTTTTTCAAAGGCTTCCTGCATCCTACTATTGTGGTAGGCTCTGAAATGCAGCTGAACCATGAGCAGGATTATGGCTTAACATGTTTGTTCTTACTGTGTTTATTCTTTGGTAATTCTGCTGTAATGTTTGAACTGATTGGTGTCTGACAGTCTCTAGACCTATTTGTGTAACTGTTGTAGCATCATTCAGGATGGAAGGAAGCAAGAGATGTCATCTAGCTCAGCCTCCTACTCAAAGCAGGGTAACACTGAATTCAAACTCAGTTGCATAGAGATTTGGCTGCTTTGAGTCCTGAAAATATCCAGGGATGGAGATTCCAGAGCCTGCATGCAAAGTCCCAGACTACTGAGAATTCTGAGTTCCTACATGACAAGTTTCATCAAGCCAGCTTTAAACAATGGAGATGAAGTGTTTGCCCCCATTTTGCTCATTTGCACAGGTGGAAACAGAGGGCTGCTGTCAGCAGTTAATTCTCTTGTGGGAGAGATATAAATATTGATAAAACTGGTGATGATGATGGAGTGTAGACACTCCTTTATACTTGTGTTTAAAATTTTGTTCCCAATAGTTGTTTTTTTCAATAAAACAACGTTGTGACAGTATAAACAAAGTACAGTTCAGATTGATTTTAGGACAGCCTTTGCTGAGTGTTTTTTGCTTGTTTCATTGTAAAACTACCATGGACTGTAGATCACGGCAAAGAGGGAAGTAATGGGGTTCTACATTAAACATTGTTTTTCTTTGAACTTCCTACTTCTGTATAGCTAAGAAATCCAAGGAAAACTTGTTTCTCTTTTTGCTGGGGAATTAGAAATGCTTAAAGTTTGGTCATGCAAGTTGCTTTGATATAACCCTATTTGAACAAATCTGCTTCGTGTTGCTGGCAGGCTTGGACTGCACTGAAACCCTGAAAGGAAACGAAACTTAGATTATAAACTGTGGCAGAGTTCTGCCACTATTTATCTCTATTTTACTTCTTTTTTTCTGTAATGTGGAATGGCTGTAGAGGGAGCTATTGGATAACCCATCTTTTACAGAGCAGAGCACTTGATAATGCATTCGAAATCTCTTGGTAAAAGTTACAGTCTATCAAGAGAGAATAATAATCATCTTTTCCTTTGCACATTGAAAATTAATGGATTTATCTGCTAATATCTCTAAGGAGTTAGTTCTGGAATTAAATACTAGTAAGGCTGTGCTTTCATATCATCTCAAAGGATCTTGAGCTAGCCTTAAAAGCTGTTGTCACTATGATTAAATAGCATTAGTAGATGACACCTGGAATCAAATTCACACAGAATATATAGAATCTTAGAGTGGTTTGCATTGGAAGAGACCTTCAGACATCCTCTGCAATGAGGAGGGATATCTGCAACTACATCACGTTGCTCAGACTCCTGACCAACCTGATGTTGAATGTTTCCAGGGATGGAGCATCCTGTTCCAGTTTCATCACCTTCATAATAAAAAATGTACCTAGTCTGAATCTGACCTCTTAGTTTATAACTGTAACCTCTTGTCCTATGGCTCTAGGTCTAAAAAATCTGTCTCTATGTGAAGTTGTATGATAAGTAGAACTGGAAGGGGTTTTTGTGGGTTGTTAGTGTAGATTACTGGGGATTAGACTTAAATTTGTCATTTAAATCTATGCATTGGAAGTTTTCTGAATTCTAAAAGACAGCTGTCATTCTCTTAGTACTTGCAGACACTGCACTTACAGTCCTGTGATCTGCTGGATGTGTTTTGTGGAATCAGCTTCTTTCCACTGGATAAAATGACTTACTTGAAAATTCAGTCATTTATTAACAGGATGGAAGAAAGCCTGAACACAGTAAAGTACACTGCATTTCTCTATAACGACCAGCTGATCTGGTAGGTACTTCAATAATTCTTATGTGTCTTCAGTTCTTAATCCTATAAATAAATGCCATAATATCAAAGCTTCTGAATCAATGAAAGAATTGCATGAAAACAAGAAAACTGAAATGTAGGATGAGTAATGTGCAAGAAAGGCATAGGTTTTTTGCTTTAAAATTTCTAACCTGTACCAAATTATTACAGCCAAATTTGCCTTAGGAGCAGCTAGAACATTCAACAACTTGTCATTTTCATTGCACAGAGCTTCTGTGCATATGCACAACTTCTTCTGCAGGACCTTTTAGTAGAAAAGGATTAAATTAAAGGATTAATTAAAGGATTTTTTTTTTTTTTATGGTTCTAAACCAGGAGGTTGCAGTGCTTGTGAAGAGTTCTACTTAAAAATGGACCTAAGAATAGCAAAATAGCAAACTTGATCTTTGTTTGTTTAAATATTGTTTCTGTTTCTTTTCTGGTTACAGCTAATTTAGATGTGTTTTGTATTTAGCATATAAATAAGATTTAAGGAAAAATTATTCTGTGGTATCTGCTTTGCCTGAGTTTTGGTTAGAGGAAAACACATGATCTGAACTGCAGCACAAACATCACTTGTATTTCTTTTTCTCCCTTATGTTTAGGAGTGGACTGGAACAAGATGACATGAGAATTTTGTATAAATATCTCACGACATCTCTGTTTCCAAGGCACATGGAGCCTGAGGTATGGTAGTTGGCTTTTTTTGGGTTGTGAGAATTGGAGGTTGTCAGTTTTGGGTTTGGTTTTTTTTTTTTTTTGCTTGTCTTAGTTTATCTGGTACCACTAAGAGCTGAAATACCAAAAAGCAGTACCTCTCTACCTACCCTTCACCCCTTAATATATGTTCATGAGTGGTAATTTCTGTAAATGATTTGCTTTGATTTGATTTTTATAGACAGTCTACAAGTGTTACAGAAAATACCTCTAAGTTGTTTTTTCTTGTGTGTTCTTTTTTGCCACAGTTAGCAGGAAGAGATTCTCCAATACGTTCTGAAATGCCAGGAAATCTACAACACTATGGAAGGTAGCACTTGTTTACTATCTGCTTCTTCCCTCCAGGGCAAGATACAGAACTTGTATTTGAGTACATATCCCACACGGTTAATTTCAGATGCTCACGCAGCAGCTGATGCAATGTAAAACTTGACCTCTGGGGAAAAAAAAAAAAAAAAAAAGGAAAAGCTTTTATTAACATTTCTCCACAATTATTTTTTTTCTCCACTGTTCTTAATGCACTGCATTAAAAATTTCTGAAGTACTCTGGTCATTTCTTTTCAGTCAGGCACTTCAAACAAAGGTGTAGATTTCATCTAGGGATTTATCTATTACTTACTCAGCATCTCAGAGTAGGGAACTCTGTACTTAAGCTCCTGGGCAACATTATTTTGAATAATTGTGTGTTTGGACATCTTCAGTAATGGTAATTCTTCTTGCCTGACTTACTGTTATCTTTTGGGATCAAGGCACAGGCACACACTCCCTGTTACCTTGCCTCCCCTTCCCCCCAAGTTTTTTAATATAGTCACAACTTTAATGTGAAAAAGAGTTTTGTTGTTCTTTGATCTGTGCAGTTAATATTCTGGGTTTCTGATCCTGTTTCTGTAACTCCTTGGAGCATATATACAAATAATACTTCGAAAATAAGAGTGCTGAGGTAATGTATAAAGGGCTCTGCATCCATCTGGATAGATAAAACTCACTGTATTCAAATATATTAATACCTGCAAGTAATTGCTAGTTTCAAGAACTTCTTTTTAAATAGGAAAAACTGAAATATAAGAATTCATTGCATCTGACCTATCAAATTATTTTTCTAGGTTTCTTACTGGGCCTTTAAATCTTAATGATCCAGAAGCAAAATGCCGTTTCCCCAAAATATTTGTTAACACTGACGACACCTATGAAGAGCTTCATTTAATTGTTTATAAGGTACTACTTCTTTTCTGCAGCTATTCCACAGAATTAGGAATCTGTACACAGTGACAATGACAAAGATGTGAAGTATTTATGAATTGTATATAAAAATGCACTGACGTGACCAGGTTAAAACAGAGACAGAAAACTCTTTGATGTTTCCAGCACCAAGTTTTAAAGGCTAAATCCTCTTTTCTCCTCTCCTGTATCCTACTCAAAACAAAGTTGTTTTATTAAAACGAAATATCAGCCTTCAGTTACTTCAAGTAGTTTCATACCTGGCTTTATGTAGCATTAGTCAATAAAACAAAAAAAAATATTAAGAAAAAATTAAATGCATATTTCTAGCAGTTATATCCTTGCATAAAATGTATTTTTAGGAAATTCTAGCTTTTCTGTACAACTTAAAAACTGTTAACTGGGCTAAATTTACTATCCTGTGTTGTGCAGGATTGCTAAGAGACTGTCCTAACCAAGCGTTACTTTCAAACTATATTTAATTTAACTGGGTTACCTGTGTGTGACCTGAAGTATTGTCATTTATTTGAGGTAGTTGAGGTAACCTGTTTTAAATGTGTTTGTTTGTTTGTTTGTGGTTTTTTGGTTTTTTTTGTTTGGGTTTTTATTGTTTGTTTTTTGTTGTTGTTGTTTTTGTTTGGTTTTTTTTTCTTAAATTTTTTTGTTCCAGGCCATGAGTGCAGCCGTCTGCTTTATGATTGATGGTAAGTACCTATTAGCATCACTTACATAGCAAGGCATGCTAGTACATGCAACTTTTTTTACTCTTGAAAAATACATTATCTAGTTATTTAAGTCTCCATGAGAGGGATTTTATCAGTCTTCTAATTTTTGTTCCAGTGGTATAATTATCCCAATTTACATAATAAAAAAATAAATAGTGCTTGAGTTAGCCACACACTTCTAAATTGTCTGTAAGTTTTTAATGAAGAGAAATCTGTCCCTGGTCTCTTGCTGATATTTAAAGAAAACAACTACAGAAACTGTATCTTCAGCTGTGGGAAGAGAATCTCATCTCTTCCTTTTCTTTACCCACCACCCAGCTTCTATTCCGCCAACGCTGGAGTTTTGCCGTAAACTGGACAGCATTGTGGGGCCCCAGCTCACCGTGTTGGCATCTGACATATGTGAACAATACAACATCAACAAGAGGATATCAGGGTTGGTACCACTTTTCTGTTCCTGTTGCAGTTCCTCCCTCATTAGTTGGTTAAAAAGTGGGTTTAATGAACTGCTTAAATAATGGTAACATAGTCCAAATGTTGAAAGCATTGTGTTAACTGTGTATGTTAAAGGATGTTTATCTACTGTCTGCATCTTGAGCATTTATGAAGTGCCTGTTGTTGCGTATTTAGGTGTCTGTGTTGATATAGAGAAGTGTCAGTTCCTGCAAAATCTTAATTCCAGTTTATACTTTCTGACTTTTCCTACAGAAAAAAAAATCCCTAACATGTTCACAAATAGCCCTAGTGGCCTAGTAGAGCATTTGAGTTTAAGCAAAAAAAAATAATTAATAATATCACTGGCTTTGTGCCCACGTCCTTCTTTGTACAGATTTCTTTGGACTTCCTCTAACCAAAACCCTGTATTTTTCACATCTTAAGTGGACACCAACATCACTAGCCTTGAATGTGCCTTAGTCACAAGTACTTGTAGCATAGTAGGAGTGTAAATAACTTGTAACAGATACAAATCCAAAAGGAACATTGTTCTAGGTACTAGAACAACTTTTGTTTAACATTTTGAAAGGGGCATTTTAGTAAGTGGATTGCTTGGATGCAGTGCAAGTTTTACAGTTCAGTGCTTTTTTCCAGAATTATTCCTTCTTGAAGTTTTGCCATGTATAGTAGGTGAGGAACAATCTGGTTAATTTTTTCTGTTTTGTGGGACTAAGGTAACTACTTGAGGTGCAAAAACAAAACAAAAAAAAAAAAGAAAAGGCATGTTAATGCTTCTAAAAATGTACTGTACTTAGAACTATAGCTGACTTTACACAAAATTCTATTATGTTAAAGTCTGATTATTTTAAATTTATAGATTTGTTAGTTGGGAAATCAAGAACAGAATTGCATATGAAATCAAGAGAGGATTTAAACCACAGACAGGTGTGCGTGTGTGTGACTGAACTTACTCAGTGGTAGCATGCCAAATCAGCAAAACTGCAGGGCATAGAATAGGATGTGCTTGAAATAGTGCCCATCTACTAAATCATTAAAATTGTTGGGTTTTTTAAATGTCATCTGGGACTGCCTTGGGCAGCTTTAACTCTGTTAAAGTTTAATGCCATGCTGTCCTGAAAACGATACAGTTTCTTGACACTGATGCATTTGCGTGACAGGGAAAAAGGGTATCTAGTTGTTTGCTGAGGTGAGTGGTGTCATCACAGTATCTCCCTGATTCTAAATAATACATAGCCTGCAGTACCAGTTGCTAGAGCCAGTTTTTGCCAGTCTGAATTTGCTGTGACTTCTACCAAAACTACAGTTCTAAGTGACAGATTTTATATTAACTTAAAAAAAGAGGAAATGGAAGAAGATTGCTAAGATGGGAGTTCAAATATAGTCACAGGCCTATACAAATGATGGGGGGAAGACTTCTTTCTTTTGATTATGACAAGTAACAAAGATGTGAGTGGAAGATTACTTATGAATCAAAGACCCAGCAGCCATTCAAACTTAATTGGACTGATATAGGGGAACAATGAAACAAAGTGGGGACAGAACAAAAACAGCTCAATAGAAAAATGCAGACTACTACTAGGAAGTGGGACAAAGCCTTTAGACTCCCTGTGTCTGTTTACTAACAGTTTAAGCAGCATTTTAAAAAAAAAAAAAAGTTAATGCAATTTGATCATGCCATAAGCCTAGCCTTGGTCTCTTCAATCTGAAGATAATTTCAGGATGCCTGAGTAAGCTTTACACTGGCTAGTTACTTCTCTGTGAAGCCTGTGATTATAGAATGTGTCAGTATTCACAAGTCCTACTTTTTAAAAAAATCTTCCTAGGGCTGAGAAGGAGCCTCAGTTTAAGTTTATCTATTTCAATCACATGAACCTCGCAGAGAAAAGTACCATTCACATGAGGAAAACACCCAGTGTATCACTTGCATCTGTTCACCCTGATCTCATGAAGATTCTTGGTGACATCAACAGTGACTTCTCGAGGTAATACTTAATTATTAAATAATCTAACTTCAAATGAGTGAAAATTTCATGTCTTGTTCATGGCTGGCTATTGATAGCTCTGTGAGATAACTGGTGTAACACAGGTCAAACTTAGTATTTGGTGTTTGTTTAGAAGTGTTCTGTCTTAAACAAAGCTTCTCTTGCCCTTTTAAATAAATGATTTAAAGAAGAGCTGTGGCTCTTCTGATCTATTTGAAGCTTCAGAGCAGCCCTAATAAACTTGAAAAGAAGAAGACTACTGCTTTTGCACTTATGTCTGTCTAATCTTTGGAAAAGTGTTATAAAGGACAAAGAAACCTTCTTCTGCCTGTATTATACCCTCCTCTGGAGCAGCTAGCTGCTTATAGGGATTAGACAATAGATAAAATGCAACCCTTGCACTTCCTACAATACTGCTGATAGAGAAGACAACTGGTTTCTTGTCAGTGAATATTGTGCTTCAAGGTGAGATAGACCCTCTGCCATTATAAAAATTAATAAAAACCACACAGATGCTGACTGATTGTGATGTCTGTAACTAATGAGTAGATAGCAATCTACTCATACCTTCTTCACTTTCCAAAACTTATTATTTCAGAGTTGATGAAGATGAGGAAATTATTGTAAAGGCAATGAGTGATTACTGGGTAGTTGGGAAAAAGTCTGACCAGCGAGAACTGTATGTTATTTTGAATCAAAAAAATGCAAATCTGATTGAAGTTAATGGTAAGAATTGTTTTTTATTACCTTTAAATAGTTACTACTAAAATGTACGTCCCTAGAGAAGTAATAAAATCCATCTCACAAGAAACCTAGAGAGGGATTGATTTATGATAGACCAGGTAAGTTTGCATAAGGTTTTAGTCAGCCTTCTACCAGCTGTGAAAGAATAGCATAAATATTCAGCACATTCTTAATTATTAATCAGTCATTCTTCCTCCTTCAAATAATGGAGATGTCTGTAAGCTTAGTTTAGGAGTAATTACTGAAACATTTCAGGGGAGAGATGAACATATGTCTGAGTTAGGTTTTATTTGTCAAAGATCCATGGGTAGGCTACTTCATACAACATCTGTCCTGTCTCGTGTTCTCTTTTTGTCTTGTTTCTAATGCCGTTTTGAAACTTATTAACTACGAGTGCAACTTAACATTAAGATGCAATAAGATTTTAAATAGAGTAAGAGAAATGGAAATTTGAGTCTTACTTGCAGAAATTTTAGGGCTGTTTTAGGAGGAGGCAGTGTGCTTGCTTGGAGGATGGTAAAGAATTAATGTTTCCAAGACCAAAGCCTAGCAACCTAAATTTTAAAAGAAGGATTGAGTTGCATAACTTACACAATGATTTGTAATTGTCTTTCAAGATCAAACCTGCCATACAGAAACAGTAAATGAGTGTTTCTGTACCTGATAAACTCAGGAAGTACTGCTATTCCCCGAAGTGTTGTCTGCCACATCGCACAAAGCAGTTTTGCTGATCTGATATACTGTAACACACTATTCTATCTCTCCTCCCCTGAAGAGGGTTTACAGTATCATTCTTGTGTTGAAGCAAAGTCTTTTACTATTTCAGTATAAGTTTGACAAAATGAATGGCCCAGCAGCAACCTCAAACCATCATTTACAGTTTAGCCATTTAGAACATAAGTCATCTTTCAGACAGTGTGAAATGTCAGACTTGACTCCACCTTGTCTTACTGAAGACAGAATAAAATTAAGTGTATTTTTACACTAGAAACTCCCTAGGGTTGGGCTTTTTTCTGCAAAATATTACAATGAATTTTTTTTTTTTTTACAGAAGAAGTAAAGAAACTTTGTGCAACACAGTTTAATAATATTTTCTTCTTGGATTGATCTGCAAAGGGCTGATTTATTGAAGATACCAATGTCAGACAGTGAATATGAAAAGTTGTTAGTCATATTATTGACTGGAATAACGAAAATAGTAAAGCAATACTTGCTTTGTAAGAATCAAAATTTCTACTAAAATCTGTAAACTCTGATCATAAAATTTTTAGATTTTAAATATGTTTATGTGCAAACTAATTAAAAACAATCTGAGTTCATCTGTACCATTCCATTCTGATATCATTATGTGAATATTTTACTGGAAAATAAAACTAATTGTTACACTTTTAAGGGCATCTTTTTTGTTTTCCTGTGTTCATTTGCATCATGACACTTTCTGCTACTTTTCTACCCTATGACACTAGACCCAGCTAAAAAAGACTCCTGAACAAATAACTTTCTAGGTCAGCCTGTTCTTTACAGCTCCTGCTTCTGCCTAATTTACATTCTTTGTCAAATTCTTACATAATATTTTTAATGCAGTATTTCAGTCAAATAATGTTCCAAGCAGAAACCATTTCATTGGGACCTATGTCCCTATGTCAAGATGCCTGTTCTTGTCTCAACACTGAGGGAATTTTTAGGTTCAAGTAAAATACTGACTGCTGTTACAATTCTGTATAATTACACTCATGTCAATAACTAGATTCTCTTTCCCAAGACCTTGTGCATACAGTTCTATCAAACTTGCATTCTAGAGCTTACTGCTAGTAAGCAGTGTGGTTTCCTTTGTTTTGTTTTTCTCATTTAAACAATAGTTACTCACTTGAAGCTTCAGTAGTTCTCATCAGGTGATTTATTTCTTTTTTTTCTTTTTGCCAGCAGGCACCTTGGTAACTGGGAGTGCCTCTTCCTTCTGAGGAGGTACTAACAGTGTGACAGGCTTCTCTGCCTCCTTTACATCTGCACTCTTGGAGTCAAATGCTTTTTCTGCTGCAGTTGCTTCTTGCGTTTTTATCTCTTCTGTTTCTTGCATTTTTGGCTCTTCTTCTCTTCCAGCAATACGTCTGAAGTGAACAAAGTTTAAATTTAGTGTACTGCAAGGGGGAAGACAGATTTATACTGGCTAAGCAACTACAGCTTGTCACAGCATGAGCAGTTTTAACTGATGTATTGTGAAGAAGCAGAAAATCTGTCAAGTTACTGCTTATGGTGTGAAAACCAAAAATGTCTTAACCGCCTTTAAAAAGGGCAGGGGTCAAATGCCAAGAAATACCAGAGTTAAAGTTCTGTATTCTGAAAGCAGCCTGGACTTGTTACTCTCAGCAGTAATAGAAGTCACATGAGTTACATTCTGTATGTTGCTTATTACACTTGGATGAGCTTGCCTTCCCAGTTACAGGATGCTTTACTGTATAAGAGACACACTTCTCATTTTCAAGTATTTTGTTAGCAGCAGATAACAGTCTTTCAATACAAGATACAACACTCACTTTGCCAGCTCCTCATCCTTGATCTTTTGCAGCTCAGTTAATTCAGCATCCTGCATTTGCTTTTCTTTTATTTTTTCCCTCAGTACTGTTTCATGATGGTAGGCAGGAAATAGTTTAGTTGTAAAAAAGTTTTGCACCTGATGTATTTCCAGACTAAATTCCTTATCTTGTTCAGTATTGGCTCCTTCTGGTTCATCTGCAAAATTGAAGATAAACCCATTATTTAGCATGGCCCTTCCATTTCAAATGTGTTTTGGAGTACAGTATTTCAGACCTGACACTCTGCAGTGGAAAAGTTTGTGACTGTGAAAAAGGGGATGATGGTGTGAAAGGGGCAGCCCTTTAGTGGGTCTTCAGAGTCCCTGGGAACAACATCAAAAGAACATGACCTTTCCCCTTCAATCCTATGGGAAATGTCTTCTGCAGTGGTATCTGATGACAGTTCAGTATCCCACAGTCCTGTGCACTAGAGAATGGAGCAACAAACACAACTACCTGAAAGAAGAGTTGCATGTAAACATCCTATTGTTGTGACTGTCAAAAAACAGGCCAGAATCTGTGGTTTTCTAACAAAAAATGTTTTTCAGCTCTGTAACTTTTCAGTCATCAGATTTCAATGAAATAAGTGATGACTACACAAAAACCCTGCCTGCATTCTTGGATTTGGCTTATCTGTAAAAAACATTTAACTATCGGAAAAAACAGCCTAGATGATATCTGCTAGTCAGCCAGAAGGATAATATAATATTATAAAAAATAACAGCCTCACCATATAAAAATGCTCTTGTTGATTTCTATTCTGCATGAATGCTGGCCTGTCATAAGAGAGCTTACCTTGGCTATTGTGGGGTTATGGCACACCCCTGATAACAATTCTTAAGTAAAAGAAGCTAGGTGTAGTAATACCCTTTATTTGTCCAAGAGATTAAAAAAAAAATGGGCAGGGTTGCAGACTGAGCTTCTCATAAGAGTGAATACAAATTACTTAAAGATGCCCTACAAATAAAATGTGGCATTTAAAATTTTGGATATTCAAATCAGTACTTAAAACTTTTCCTATAACTACTGTTTCATGTGCTTTTTTAAAAAGTTGCAAAAAAAAAAAATTAAAAAATCTTCATCCAGAATTAGTGTTCATTTACTGCCCTCTTGTGACAAGCTGAAATCTGCATATGCAATTAAAATTTTGCAATTCAAGATTCACGAGGGATTTCGTTGTGTTAGTCTTGAAATGTGACCTGTGGCTGAAATACTTATGAGAATTTTGTTCTGATGAGAGAAGTCTGTTTATCATGGAGGCACAGGCAAGAGTTCAATCTTGTTTTCATGCCCAAATGAGTGGGACAGAATAGAAAGGATTTATTTTCAAGAGGCCGTTATTTTTTATGAAAATGTGATAGCTTTTTATCAAAAAGCACAGAAAAGTTCAGAGATTCAAACTTGTCCAGCTACCTGTGTATAACAGATGTGGAAAGCTACACATAAACCTTGTCAAAACTGCCCAACTAAATGTAGTTCTGCTTGCAATACATCCCAGCATTTCAATGATCAGATGTTTTAATAATCTTTGAAGTTGCAGAAAGAGTGAATCTCCTCTAGCACCACTGTTTACAGAGGCTTATGGTAATCACAGTACTTACCCTGTAGAGCTTCTTGAAGAGGATGAGGATGCCCTTTGTCTTCACAAGGTTTCAATGTCTAACAAGAAGTTTTAAATTCTGTTAATAAATGCCTGGACTTGTGTTCAAATTAAAAAGTGAAATCACGTGTCTATTTCACTGATGGAGGTATTTCCAAAGAATTCTGCCTACTAAATGCATTCTGCAATTATTAAATTGAAAAGATGCAACTTTCAAGTATTGGGGAATCAGTCATAACACTTTACCAACCAGGGAAGTAGGATTATTTTATTTCAGAGCCAGGAAAACACAGAAGTAGAGAGAATGAAAGGGCTCAGAATGAAAAGCCCTCAGTTCTATCATGTTGATCTGCATACTGTTATTCATATGCTCCTAAGGAAACAATAATCAATTAGTTCTACTGACTAAAGGAATACACTCCAGTAATTATATGGAGAGAAAATGAGAGCAACATTCAAGAGTATATCTGAGAAGGATAATTTGAAATCTTTCCAACTGTCATCCCAAGCATCTTCTCCAGCCTGATGATGCCACTCTTTTTCAGACAAATGACAGTTTAAGTCTCACAAAAATTCAGGCCACACAAATTCTGTTTTCTAAATGTTAACACATTTTCTAAAAATCAGGAAGTTACCAGATTCTCTGATTTACACAACTCCCATATAAAACAGTAATTCTTACATTATCTGGAAATCACAGGGATGAAGCCATCCATTTTGTTCTTGGAATATTAAGAATTTCATCATAGTCATACATTGAGTAAAGAATCACAAAAGGTGAAAAGTTCACTGGAAGAATTCTGAAAAGTGTTTTTAGAACTATTATTACAGTTACCTTCCTCAATGTTTTAAATCTCTCTGCCTGCTTCTTCAAGGGTGGGAGCAAATGCTTTGTTGGCAATGGAAGTGCAGAGCTTCCAGGCTCATACATGGATCCAGGCATGGGAACACATTCTATCCAATATTAGATGAAACTCCAGTCCCTTTCAAAACTTAAAACTACCTTATCTAACTCTGTCACCTAGGAATTTCAAACCCTCTGCTCCATCTTTCAGAGTAGGCTTTTTACATACCTCATGTTTCTTTTCTTCATCTTGTGATACAACATTTTCCCTTGAAGACACCTGTGAATGAGTGTGAAGCTCATCTGCCTCGGAAATGTCATCATTTCTGTCTGTACCAATTACACCGTTGCTGTAAGCCAACTAATAAAAAGCAAACACAAGAAGCATGTTACATTCAATAAATTCTGAGTTCAGATTTTCTTTTAGTCTTGGAAAATGTGACTACTACTACTAACTGGACCATTTTACTGTGAATTAATGCTTGCAGTGATGCAAGGGAATGAGTTCCACAGGATGGGAATAACTGACTAGAGAATGTGAAGTGGTGGTGTCCAGTGGCACTGCTGTCTTACAGAGACTCTGAAATTGGATGTTTGTGAATGTTTGTGAATTCTTTGAATTAATAAAGATATTTTCATCTTGTGCATAATTCCATATAGTAAAAAGTCTAGTCTAAATCATACCTTCATCTACCCTGTGCATCTAAATTACACCAGTGTCACAGGCAGCATCTTACAATCTTCAAAATCTTTATTCAATAGTTTATCAAATGCAGAGCACAGCTTAATGGCTGAGAAACTGCAAGTCTTGCTACATAAAATTGCAATGCCATTTTTACAGGGCAACAGCAGACATTAACCTTAAAGCAGGAGAGGTATTTTTCACCAGTCAATGAACTTGTCAATTCCCCTTCAAACACCAGAAGACTTGCAAGTACTTTTTGTGTATTTATAGTATCAGAAAAGCTGTGAAAGTATATTAGAATTGTCTATACTGATATTACAATCTAAGGTAGCAGCAAACAGAAAAAGCAGAAGGATCCCATCAAATGTGTCTTTATGCAAAGAGAGAAAATTGTTTTCTATGTTCAAAAAACATAAAACATTTGCAGGACCCAATGTTGCCCTCCAAGTGGACATAAAATAATATACATATTTTTGGTGACCATATAAAAGAAGTCTGCGTCAATTTACCTGGGACAGAGATGCATTTATAGTTTCCTCAGAGAGACCCTCATTTCTCAAGCTGTTTCTTCTCTGATTATCACCATCTACTTCCTTCTTAATCACATCACTGGTAACATTCACCAATGCACAATCAAGAAGAGCTTCAACAAACTCAAGAAAAACCAACTAGAGTAAAACAAACACAGTGATCGATTAATTAATTTTTGAACAAAAAAATTTATTAACAGGCACGTGTAGGTGAGCAAAGAACTCAAAAGTGATTGATTGTGAAGCCTCACTGGCCTCATTTATCTACTCAAATATCCCTCCTTCTGAAGAAGAGTTGAAAACAGCCAAAGCTCAAAAACCTCAGGAGATGATATAATAAAGGAGGAGCTAAACTAAAATACATGAGCTAAACGAAAAGATGAAGGCAGGACAAAGGAAGACAAAAACAGAGACCCATGTTTGTACTCATTACTGTTTTGGAATAAATTAATCCATTCTCCTCCTGTTCTACAAGACAGGGCAGTATTCAGAACATTTTTTAGAACATTTTAATCATTCCTATAGCAATGAACTACCAGATTTTTTTTCCATACATACCTCCTGCTCCAGGTTGGCAGGAGAGCTATCATGTAGCGAGGGACCATCTTTGACAAGTACTTCCACAACTCTTAAAGCAGTTAATTGTTTGCTGAGAAGTTTAAAATCCTGGGTTAGAGTAAATGTTATATGTTAATAGCACTAAGGACATTCCCATACAGAGCTAATCTAATTTAACTCCCTTTAAAGCTTGTATCAAAATTTCAATTTCAAAATATCAATAATGGTTTCAAATGATACTTCCACATAGGTAATTAATGACAGATTGAAATTCTGGCCCTACTGAAGTCAATGGAAATTCTTCCTAAACTGAAAAAACAGTGCTAAGAAAGAACTTGTGAAATTGCATAAATAAAAATATGAAAAATTACAAATTTACCACCTGGTATTTTTATTTATTAAAAAAAAAATTCTCAACTGTGCAGAAGCCACAGGGAATATTTGAAAATGCTTACAAAAACAGAAGAAATAAATTTCATCTAATCACACAAAGTAGTAATAACAATAATAGTAATAATAATAAATAAATAAATAAATAAATAAATTATTACATTCAACATCCAAAGGAAATGCCTCATTTTCATTGTAGGTTCAAATGGAGGTTTGGTACTTGGTCTCCGAAAAGCTCTGTATATTTCCCAGCATTTGTCAATGTAGCTCATGACAAGAACTGTACATTGTTTTTCAGAAAATAAGACACCTTTAAAAATTGTTGTGAAAAAAAAAAAAAAAGTTATGATAAAACTGTCGATGGTACTACCTAATGAATTCTGAACTGCACAGAAAAAAATACCATTACTTACCTTTGATATGACAGGCAGCAGGAATAACATTTTTGGCCATCATTTCTAAGAAACACTTTTGCAGAAAAGGTCCTTTTTCTCTACAGTTGAAACAAAAATACTCTTGTCTGGGAAATCTCAAACCACTTACACTGAAATAAATTTCACTAAAAGATGAAACTTACTTGTGCTCTTCATGATAGATAAGAAATGCCAGTCGAACAAGGTAAGATAAAAATGTTCTGAACAGTAAAGTCTCATGTGGACAATGTATCTCCTCAGGTGGTATTTTATCACCTAAAAATTTGACAAAATATATCTATGTACATTAAAATGCTTATGGGCATACTGACTTGTCATCCTTTCTTACCCTCTCTATCTCAGCCTATCACAGTGTACCAGCAGTCCTGGAAGAATCATACCAGACACTGCATTCAAACAAGCAACTCAGTGACTGTCCACCTAGAAATGAATCTTATGAAATTCCCTCCCTCTAGAAATGCATCCACTCAGCAGATAGGAATGAGAGCAGGAAAGAAGCTGAAGTTAGACCCTTCAGACACTGGGGATGCTGTGGTGTATCCCACTGCAGATCTAAATGGAACTGATAACGATTAGCTGGCTCTGTGGAAATAAAAACCACACCACATGTGAACAAAAGCTAACAGCAGTGGGGAAAAATGCTTATTCAGTTTCTCAGACCTCTTAAACCCACACATAATAGTAACAGCAAGACCATGTGAATCCAATTTTCAACAGCTAGCTCTTTAGAACAATTCTGAAGTGGTTTTTTAATTTTGCATTTTCTCACCCAAGCACCTGAAGTATCTGGAGAAGTATTAAGTTGACCCACCATGAACTCACAGAGCCACTTAACAGAGCTCAGCTATCAGTAGGATCTTGCCACTCCAATTCTCCACAGCTCACTATTAAAATACCTCAATTCTAGACCTCAAGACACAGAAATACAAACCGCTCAACATCCGATCCATTTCAGCAAGAGTTATGTTAGCATGGTGAAACTGGCAGTCCTTTAGAAACCTCCAAAACTGGAACTTAGTCATTAGGAAGGTGTTGTCAAGAGAATGATCACAGCCTAAGCTGCTGTAGAAGGTGTAAATTCTTCTCAGTTCCGTAATATACCTCAACACAGCAAATTCCACCTAAATAAAGCAGGATGTCTTTTCAGTACCATGTCACAGCAAGCAGGGATAAACTTGTATTGACCTTGTAACTGCACATGTAATACTTCTAATCTTGTTACTTTGAAAAGCATATCCCTAGTTAAGTGCTTGTAAAAGCACTACTCAAATGTTGTTATAATAGGTGTTTTTTGGTAACCATTTAAATAAATTAGTCTCTCAGCAGATAGACCTCACAGTAGCTAAACATAGTTGCTCAATGTCCTTGAAGGTATGGCAAAATATTTTTATTGTCTTACAGCAGAAATTCAGGAAGAGGCAATACTGTTCATTATTTTGCTATTCTGTTTCCATGGCATTCAGGTTTTTGGTAATTCATTAATAGAAGGAGCTAATTTAATACAAATAAAGCAGTCAAAGTAATATGAAACACACTGCAGTGGAAAACTGAGAATAACAAAGCACAGATTCTTACCTGTTTTAGTTCTTCATGTCTCTCTTCACTTGGCAACTGGTCAAGCAGTGAAGATATATCCAACTTAATATTTGATCCCAGAACAGAAGTATTTTCTGAGCTATTAATGTTTGTGATGTTTTCTACCATGCAAATAAAATAAATCAGAACACTTGAAAATGAATTTTTTATATATATCTATACATATGTGCAAACACACACAGAGGAAAAATAAAACATACATTATTCCTTCTCATTTTACTGACTTCAGAGTAGACTTTATAATGAGATTTCATACTCAACATCATAGCAACTCAAAGAGTAACTTCCTCAAATCCAACCCCTAGCCAAGTGTAAGCTATGAAACTCTCAGACAACAGTGTTCCAAAAGCATTACAAGATATAATGTCATACAAGATGTATGACAAAGTGTCATACACAGGAAGCAAGAAGAATGGGAGGAAAAGTCATTAAGGTAACTTCCATCTTTTTCAAAGTTCTTGGAAGAAATATGTCAGTCTCTTAAGTAAGTACATAGAGCTTCATGTTCTACTAAAAATGAACAACAAAATGTAAATTGAGTTAATCTGTTTTCTTAAGATGCTCACCAGTACCAAGATGACTTCCTGTGCAAATGGCAGACAGCTCTTGTGCACTCATTGCCTCCATTTGAAAAGCAGGATACTCTACCATACGATCATCTACAAACTCTCCTTCATAAACTTGACCATTCTTGAAGACAAATTTGCCCTATAGAAAGATCATTTTCATTAATTTCAATATAAACCAAAGATCAAAAAAAGTAACACTAACTATCTCAGTCAAATTTCCTTTTAAGAATCTTGGCAAAAATGCAATATATGAGGCGAAACAGAGCAAAATATTTTTTCCAACTCTATTTTATAAAGTACTTTGTCATCTGTTAACTAAAGTACATTGCTGGGCTGAGGCAATGTATCCGTTTGATTTTTAAATATATTTTGAGGAAAAAAACATTTACCCATCTCCCATACAGAAAGACTTGTTTGCAGTCCTTAGTTTTATGTGTGGCAAACTGCTCACTGTTATTTTTAGAACAGTTTGTTAGTGTGAGAACATCTCTGTGCAAGGACAGCTTGAAATTTATGAGTTCGTAGTATAAGAGTGAAAGTACTGACCAATCAATACAAACATCAAGATACAGTTATTGCACTAGAAATCTCCACAGTAAAACATTTAGACCCACAACATGCATCTAACCACAGAGTCAAAGCTATGGCCCAGCAAGGTCCTTTCAAGGACTTCTACTGCTTTCAGTGGACTCTGCCCTTTATGTTGAGATTGCATCGCACAATGCAAACTGAATGTTGTTTTCCATACAGAAATGTAGAGATCCACTATATAAAGGAGCACAGTCTCCTCTGGTCTTGTGTGTAGTTTTGTCTTACTACTTGTCAGTTCTCACCTTGCCATGCTTCTTATTACAAACCCATTCACCATCATACACTGCTCCACTGGCATAGATGAACTTCCCATGTCCATGTCGCTCCCCATTTACAAAATCACCTATGTACTCATTCCTCAAAGGATACTGAGACCCAGGTGTTCTCTTCAAAAACCATATGTGGGTGCCATAGCCATGCTGAAAGAAAATTTGTGTGTGTTTTTTTTTTTTAAAAAAAAAAACATCTCAAGAAGAGCTATTATTGCTACAGTTCCAGACTTTTCAAAAGGAGAACCACCTGGGCATCTTTAAGAGCCACTGCTGGCAAATCTCTCTAGTAAGAGTTAGCAGCTGACAGCTGCAATTCAATCCATCCATAGAACTGTATCTCAAGCTAAGTACAGTCACAGACATCTAATTTTTAAAACATTTTTTGTGAAAAAAGTTTGTATTTTCTATTAGATGATTAAATTATTATTTTCTAAGACTAAGTGAAAAACCTTTTTAACAATTTAAATAATGCTAACATGAGAATCAGCTTCAAATAAACAGCTTTATTTCCACTATCTCAATTGGCAAAAAAAATCATATGAAGTTCCTTTGACATTGCACAAAACTCCCTATCTAGTTTTACTACAGTAATGGACAGACACTGAACTAAAGAGGTTGCTGGGGAAAAAATTAATACCTGTACACCATACAGCCACTGTCCTATATATTCTTGATTAGCTGTCAACCACCTCATTCTTCCCTTTCCATGACGTACATTTTTCTCCCACTGACCTTCATAGATATTTCCAGACTTATAGCTGCAAAAAACCAGTAAAAGTGAATGGCTCATTCATAGTAAATTATACGTGGATTTTATGAAAGCAAGGCTTATTCAAAACTTCATTGCTAGTAAATTTAGTATTTATTAATGCTAAATAGAAGGATTAATTTGAAAGCTGGCTCACTGTGACATGGATCACATGACCATTTTTGATTATACCCACTGTTTACCTCCTATTTTTAACTTACAAATCACTATGAAAATATTAACCAATCCTTTTTTCCCAATGAGTCTTCACCATAGCTAATCAATACATTATTTTATATATAATCCCACACATTAGTAATGTATTTATGAAAGCAGCTCCATCTGTTCAAACCAAATGAGTTTTAAATACTGATCTGTGGTTTACTAAAACTGATTCTGATTTTTGGTTTTAGACATTCTTTTGTGGAAATGATCAGTGGAAATATACTAAATAAAAATGCAAGCTAAGAGAAGGTCTATTCTATTTTTATAAAGCACTTTGTACAATTACCTATTCCACTGCAGAAAATACACACTACTATGAAACAGTAGCATTTTAAACAGGAGAAACTGTATGATAATACACATAAAATAAAAAAATTAAGAACAATCATTATGAGGTTTACCATCTCATTCCCCATCCTTCTCTGATGTTATTTACCCAGTCACCTGAATACCAACAGGTATGTTCCTGGTCATAATAAATGGTACCCTGAAACAAACAGCATAGTGAATACCTAAAGGATCACCTAAATTAACAAAAGACAGACTCATGTAATCACATTCTTCCTCTCAGTCACTTTGAGACAATGTACTGAAACCAACTGAAGTGATAATATTAAAATAAAATTAAATAAAAAAGCAACCTTTCCTGATTAATATCAGTTAAGAACTTTAACAAAGGCAAATTATTACAAAAAGGCTCATATTACATCAAAGTCTACCATGTTTTTCAAACCTATTGGAAATACTTTCAAATACCTAACTCTGGCAACTTAATCACAGCAGTCATTTAGGTAGATCAGTGTTCTGACTCATTCAGAATTCAATTTCCAACAGTATGCCTACTGTGTTAATTGTTCTGATAGCTTCCTCCCATAGTAAACTGGACAGACCATTGCACTGGTGACCATCCACAGACTTTGGGGAAGATCCTCAAGGAAAAGAAATCTCTACACAGCATGAGAACACACAACAGCAAAAAACATTTTTGCAAAAGCTTTCCACAAGAGTTCTTTGCTCTTATAGAAGGCACCCAAGACCATGCTCTCACTTGGGAGTCCTTACTTACTTTTCCATGTCTTTTGCCTTTACACCAAGAACCAATGTAAGAAACGGGATGAGTACCACTCTTGAAAAATCCAAATCCATGCCTAATGCCATTCTGGATTGATCCTTCATAAGTGCTTCCATCATTCCATGTATAAGAGCCATTAAACATCTGCACATTCTTAACAAACATTCCCTAAAAGATTTAAATTACAACATTTAAGAAACTAAGACTCATTGTTCCCCAACTATGTTGGTGAAGTCAGGCTTGTGACTCAAATCACCACCATAGTTCTGCAGTTCCACCACCACTGTACCAATTACTGAAATTTATCTATTTTCCTCAAATTTCCCTATCTAATTGACTGAAATTGTTTGGTTATAAGTTGAACTGCACTTTACCTCGTACTTCACTCCATCAGCCCACGTGTAAGTCCCTTGTCCATGCATAAGCCCTTCAGAAAACATGCCCTTCAAAATGAAAACAGTGTTGTTTGCAAATGTGTTCTAACCACAACTGATGCCTATAGTAACTGTAAGATTTCAAAATAATGATGTGTTAATCCCCCTCCAACTACTAGTGTCAAATGAAGTTTTAATGCCAGGAACAAAAAGATCTTTCTCTGCTCTTTCACACATTCTCTGTGCTCAACCTTCACCATCATTAAATGAAATAACCTGTCTGTTCTAGAGAAAAAATTTGACACACTTTTTTCCTTCCACTTAAATGTATACACTCACCTTGTATGTATTTCCCCCCTCAAGATATGCAAATCCTTCACCCTCATACAATCCATGAACTTTTTCACCTTCATAGCTACAAGGAAAACAAACTCAAGATGAAGATTTCAAGTCACTGACAGCAGACCTAAGTCATAGCAGATACAATAAGTGACCTTTGATTTACCATTGTCTACACTCAGGTCAGTCATTGCATCTTGTGTAGAAACACAAGCTACAAGATTTCCAATTTCAGGCACCTTCCTTGTTATATTTCACATAATTGTTGTCTTGTCTCTGACCATATTTCAGTTAAGAAAACAAAGCACACTGGTAGCACTTAGTAGCTTACAAACAGGCAATGTGGGCCATGCTGAACCAAGAATCAAATTCATGTTTGTAGTATATCAGACATACTTCAGTGAGATTTTTTTTACTTCACTGATGTGTTTGCAACAAGCATACCTTACTACAATAACTTCAGCAAGACCAGGCTCCTCGGGGTATTGAGGAACACCTTGGACTGGAGATTCCTCTGCCCCCTCTGGTTCTTTATTCACTATCTCTGGATTTTCCTGTGTTTCTTCTACTTCATTCACATCTGTCAGTTTTGATGAATTGCTCTCAGCTGTATCTTGTGCAGGAATAGGAGAACGTGGAGGAACAGGAGAACGTGCAGGTTTTTCTGCCTTCTTGCCATCTTTCCTCTTATCCTTTGGCATAACTAATGTATTGTCTCAATTTCTATTTTCCTTCTGAACATTTACTGTGCTATGAAAAGACGGTTTTGTCCCTACAATTTATATCATTAAAAAAAAAAAAAAAATCAACAAAGCAGCTAAATATATAAAAAATTATCTTTTCTTAAGTGTTACATATACATCTATTTTATTTTTGTAATGACAGTCCCTCAAGGCAGTGGTTATAGCTTGTGGTAGACACACGTCTGGGTTAACAGAAAGGATGCTTCTGAATTACCTTTAACAAGTCCATCAAAACCACTATGGCAGAAGTGTTGTCAACACATTTAGTTGTTACAGAGGTTTCCCTCTTAATTATATCTAGACATCTAAAAATCTAATAGAGCAGAGCACTTGAAAGCCACCTCTCAAGGCTGTGAGTCTGGTGAGTTTCTTGAAAGTTACAGCTGCATCAGCACCATCGATTTAACCTGCTTCCAGCTACAAGCTGCAGGCTGAACCACAACATTGAATCACCTCTGCAGCTTACGTATGTTGCAGTTAAAAGCTGGTTGAAGGTTACAGAACTGCTCGGACAGCTGTAATCACAATTCCCACTCCTTTCACCACCACTGCTTTGTCACACACACTGCAAGAATCAAAGGCGCGGGCTGCAGTGGGGGCTGACAGGAGCAGCCTCCAGACACCGCCATGTTCTCACCGCCTCGTTCCACTCGGGCAATTACAGCACCGCATCAACTGCGTGACGGACCCGAGGGCTGGTACGGTCAGTTCGTAGCTGGAAGCCCTTCTCGCCCGTAGGGATGGGTCACCGGGCCCCGCAGCCCTCACCGCCGCCTCACAACGCCCGCACCACCACCGCACTGCGGCTATGGCGGCCGTCACCACACCAACGGCCGGCAGCACCGACCCGCCCCACAGGGACCCGCCCACAGCACCGACCCGCCCCAGACAGGGTCCGGCCTAAAGGCGGGCGAAGCACAGGCCCCCGGGGGGGGGGGGGGGGGGGGGGGGCAAACCGCAGCAGCGGAGACGAGGCCTCGAGCCGTTCCGCCGTTGCGTGGTTGCCGTTAAATGAGGGAAATAATCCCGCATTACGCCGGAGCTGCGGGAAACCGCCTCGTCCGAATTCATTTTAATGCAGAGTAATAATCGTGTATTGGAAACACCGGCGAGCACGTTGCACGTGTTCCCCACAGCACACAATGAATTCCCGGAGCAGCCGCACCCCCGCACCCGGCAGTGAACGTTCTGCCTCTGCCTGAGCCCCGGTGCTCAAGAGCAGCAGCAGTAAAGGGAGGTGCAAAGTAAACGGCATCAATAAACACAAAGATTATAGGTCAAACCTTGTTCCTACAGAAGTGGAAGAGTTTAGCTACTTGTTTTAACGGATTTGTGATTCAAATAGACGATTTGATTCTACTGACACTGCCTGCATGGGCAGTGCTAGTGAGAGCCTTTTTCCATTTAATCTCAGAAAAGGAATCCCTGTTCTTAAGGAGAAAAAAAAAAAAAAAAAAAAAAAAAGCTTGGAATATGGATGGAAACAACACTAATTAAAAGTAAATATGCCAGATGAATTATTCTGCTCAAGCATTAAACACAGATGCCAGTAAGTGAATCTCTAAGCGCAATATTTATGCTTGAAGTAATTATCTAATGAAACCCGACTTTAATATAAGTTTAGGAAAAAATATTTTCACTTGTATATAATTTACATTTTCTTTAAAATTATCAAATACAAGATGTATAAACATGGAAAGTTAGTGTTTATTTCCTGGCATTACCAGACACTTCACATTCCACTTAATTTTAAGAATCAGTGAATTTGCCATAAATGTGGTTCACCTACTCTTGATCTTTATATATAAACATTTAGATTTTTTAAGTCGTCATTGCAAAAATAAGTAATACAGTAAATGGCAATAAAAGAAATTGTATTTACACGTGAATTCCAATATATCACTACTGCTGAGGTGATAAAAATAACAATGAAACCCTGCTGAAGGCCTTTAAGTGTTATGGTCTTCAGATTTGAAGCCAGGCTAAAATTCTTCTACTGAAAATAAGAGTGTTGTGATAAAAGTTCAAAATACTGCCAGGAATTAAAATCTAAGAAGTTAATAAACAGAAACTAACTTATTCTGATGAAATCATGTCTAAGCTGACTATGTGTCTCATAGTAGGTCTTCCATGGGGACAGTTCCAGGGATGCTCAATCTCACCCATATGGGTGATCAGTTTTCTCATTTCCTGCACATTCAATGCAGTTCCAATCATCACCTGCAAATAAAGGCGAAAAAAAAAAAAAAGTTGTTATTTTCTTTCTCCATAGTGACAACTGGCACAGATAAGAGCAGTACTTCAGCTACTAGTTCATTATTATTCAGTAAACAAACACTGTGAAGGCATTATAAGCAGAATGACCTGCAAGGGGAACAGAGGAAAATACAGCTAAGGTTGTTTTTATTTGTTTCAAACTAGTGCACTTACAAATACCAGAAATTTTTCCCAACTTACACTAGACAAAAACATAAGGAACAAAATGAAGGCTATTAGCTGCTGACACTCAGTAGTAAACTTCCTCTGCCATATATATACATACATATATATACATTTATATATATGTATATATATATATACAGCTACCTATAATACAACAGAAAAAAATTATTTGAAAACAAGCATCAAGTACTTACAGACTTTCTGCAAGCTCGAGAAGCAAACATTTGTCTGACCCTGGAGGGCCTACACATGACTCCAGGGCAGTCACTTAACATGAAGATCAGTTCATCTATGTCTTGTGGACCAAAAGTCCAGCATTTGCTTGTTGGCAGAGATATTAATTTAACTCTTTGAGTTACAGGAGCTGAAAGATTTGCAATAATTAAACAAAACAAAACAAAAAATAAACCAAAACAGAGCATTACAGGAAATTAATTTCCTCTTTTTGACAGAGAAATTGAGAAACTACTCGGAAGCATTAGTATGATGTGACCTGCATAAATGCAAAGGTTTAAATTTAGTCTCTTGATGGATGTTATTAACTTACTGAAGTGGTAACAATAGCAGATATCCTTTTGACACTAACTAAAAAATTGCTTCTAAACTTTAAGGCAGAGAGATCTAATTTCTGACAAACCCTTCAGTTTCAAAGAACAAATGTGCTTAATGAAGCTATTTTGAGGTTACATGATTCCAAACTAAAGATTTTTGTTGGTCAGAGATTGATAATTTAAAGCATTTTAGACAAAAACTGGAGATTCTGGAATGAAGAATATGGAAAAAAAATCTGTAGTGACTTCCTGAATACTGAGGTGGTAACACACAACACTTTCATAGTCTTGGCTGTATAGAGGAAACAATAAGGAGCTTGCAGGTTTAGCAACTTGCTCAGAAGTACATATTAAGTCAGTGCTAAAGCCACAAGGAATACCAAAGACATTATTTACTAATGGTTTCTAAAGCTATCATTTGCCTTCATGTAGCCCTTCTGGGAACAGCAAATAGTGTTAATAATACAAAAGAATTTTAATGTAACATATCCAGTCATTTAGTCAGTGAATCCAAAGACTCTTTAGATACAAACTCCTGTAAAAAGCTAGTGAGATAAACACTCCACAGTGTTCTATTAAATTGTGCAGACACCACAAAACCTTAAGTCTTAAAATAACAAACCATAGTACAATGCACATTATTTCAAAGTTTCTGATCATTAGGAAAAGGGATTTTTACATAATAAATCAGATGAAACTCTTGAAATTTTTTTACTTCCAGCAATTGTCCCAAACTCACCATTTTCATTTATGACAAAGTCAAACCCATTTTTTCTGAATATTTCCAGGTTTTCAATCAATACAGTTTCATTTATAGCAGTTAAATTGAGATTTTGAGGTCTGAAAGAGAAAATTATGTAATTGCATAGGTACACAAGAGACCAGACAGATTTCAGAAGCAACCTAGAGATACTAATACAGAGCTGTCTGATAAAAAAAACGTTTCACTTAGGTAAACAAAACCCTCACTACTGAAGTTTGCTTCTAAATATTACTCAGCAGCACTCTGTTGCAGCAGCAGTCTCCACTATCCTCACTGTCTCACCAAGCTTACCCAGCTGTTGGTTGCCACATAAGCCCACTGTGATATCTGATCACTGACTTGCTGCATAGCTACAAATGTATCTCAAGAATTTCTTTTTCATGATGAGACTAACTCTTTGAAACACAATATAGAAAAACAGCTTTTTTCTTAAGTGCTTTGAATGTGTGGAATGCTACATAGTCATGGATACCCGTCCAAAACATGGAAATAAACATTAAAATTATTACTGTTAAAACACTGAAAATACTTACACTATCAGCTTCTGACCCTGAAGAACTGTGTGTTGTTGTAACATCTCAAAGTTGTATTTCTCATCAGTAGCATGTTGGTCAATTATGAAAAGATCAGAATTCAACTTTGTTATTATAAACCCTAAATTGAACTGGCCAATGATTTCCATTTTTGCAAACATTTCTTTACTGTATACAGAAAATAAAAACAGATTTTAGGTTATACTTCACCAGTTACCATGCTATAAAACTTAAAAACATATTTTCCTCCCCTGCAGAACACTCCATATGTTTATTTAAAAAAAAAAAACAACAAACCTCACTTAAGCACGATATGAATGTGGAAAAGTACAGTTACCTGGAATTTGCCATGAAAAGATGAGGCCATTTGTGGCAGAACACAATCCACCATGAAAACAAGACTTGTTCAGGATTCTCCCATTTTAAACACAGCCACTGGTAATAATAAAACTAGAAATGGACAGCATGGTAATAGTTGAAATGAGTATCACTGAAGCCAGCATCACAGTTTTGAAGTAGGGCAGCTGCCATTTGCCTTCTTTTCACAATTAGAAGGCTTTCCTAATATATTTTTTTACTAATCCAAATTTAACAAGTCATACACTCTTACTGCTCAGTGACCACTGGAATGTAACTTTCACACCCAATCACCGCCAAATTTCAAATTCATGTAAGGAAGGAGAAGGACTTTTGCAGAATGTTTTTGTGTCATGAAGTTTGGTGTTTCTCAGACTACACTGCAAATTACAAGTCTAAACAAAGCCAAATCTATGGTGTTTGGAACCACCTTTTTAGTGTCTTTTTTTCCACATTCCGTTTGTGCTTAGTTCAAAAAGCTGCTCTGTAAGATAAATAACTTACTAAATGGACATTTTAATGACATAGGTTAAATAAAAGATACATACAAAACTAATAGGTAGATGTAAGCCTCTGGCTCACATCCCCCAAGAGAAGCCTTAGTTTTGGGGTTTTTTTTCTACCATTTTTATTAAATGAGGAATACAACATTTTTTAAGAAAGTGAAAATACCTGATTTCTTTTCTTAATTCATCTTCTGCTACTTTATTTTCTCCAGGACTAATTTTTGCTTTAAATCTTCTGTAACTTTGTCTTTCTGCACTCTTCTGTTTTTGCTGTATTACCTTTTTTACCTTTTCTGCTAAAACTTTCATAGAAAATTCCAGTGGCAGAGTTTTCTTTTTAACTTCCACAAGTATATCAGCACTTGCTATAGAGTTACTGCCATTCTTGGCTTCAGGACATTTATCTGCCTTGAAGTCATCTGCTTCACTTTTAAGGCTTCTGCTTTTAAAACATTTTGCTCTTGGGGAAGAGCTATTGCCTTCTTGAGGTAAAATGTTTTCCTTAGTCAAGTCATGCACTTGATTTGACTTATGTTCACTGCCCAAAACCTGAACAGGATGTTCCAATGATTTCTCACTGCAACCAACAGTTTTAAGACATTCCTTTTCTTGTTCTTCTGAGGCACAGAATTCTTCTTCAGTAGGATTAATTACACTTTCACTGTTGATGCAGCTTCCAGCTTCTGATGTACTACATCCACCATCTGACTCAGAAGTGCTACAGAATCCAGAATCTGCATTATCTTTGAATTTTCTTAAGTATCTGCTTGGAACTGATATCTCTGAGTCCATCTTATGACAGCTTTCAGGCTTCTTACTCAAGACTGTCTTTGGAGTTTTAACAAAACTCAAAGTAGTATCAAGTGATGCTTGCCTAGAAGAGCTTTGCTGCTGTTTTACCTTTTTAGGGCTTTGAAATTTACTCTCTGTTGTTTGATGGAGAGAGAATGACTCCCTTAATCTGGCAAGAGTCATTCTTTTTACTTCAGCACTTGGATTTTCAGTTTCAGAGTCAGCCAGCATTTCTACCTGAGACTTTTCTGTCTCTTCAGGAGACGTCTTCTTCAAGTTGTCTAGTAAAAACAGAATAAAGAATATTTCAAGACTCAAAGTTAGCTGAAAACATGAATTAAATTATGTCTTTTAGTTAAGGGAGTGAAAAGAGGTAGGAAAACAAAGCTTCAGGCAGTGACAAAGTATGGGATTGAAATGTATGTACCAGACAAGCAGCTACATCTTTAAGAGACTTAATGGTACTTCAGTGAATGAATTTTTAATCTCTTTTGAAACCAGGACAGCCATCAGTGCAAACAGTACAATTATTTATATTATCAAAACTTTAATGACTGAGTGACAATGAGAAGTGAATTGCTGTTACACTTTGATGATCATTGTAAAAGTCAGTTGGAAATTGTTAGGGGGCTGGTGCAACAGATACTTCTACTATACATGATTTGTAGATAGATGACCTCAGCCTCACAGATTGTCAGTTCAACATGTATTTTACTAAGAATTAATTTAAAGTAACAGCAGGAAGCTGGCTACAACTGATTCTATGGGTAAAGAAGAAAATTAGATGTTCTGTTGAAACAGCTGAGGGGTAGAAGGAGTGTAAGCACAGAAAAACAGTTTTGAAAGATTATTAGAGAATCAACAATTTCTGTAGTTAGAAAGTTCAAAAACCAATAAACTTGTAATCAAATTCATGCTTTCTCAAGGACATTTAAATAAAGGAAACACAGATCTCTTCCAGTATCTTGGGAGACATCTTTTTCAAGCGTTATTTGTTTATTTCACGTTATTTTTTTCCCCAAGTTGACTGTAAATCACTTAACACTTAGGGTCCTCCTCTATTATTTGACGTCAATAAAAATCTTCTAACATAAATCATACATGAAAAATCTGCCCTGAAACATGTCAGACATTTTTTTCATTTATTCTTCAGGTACTTAAAAAGACATTTTCAATTTTCCACTGAGTACCATGCACATAACTTTCATAGTTTGTGTCTTACCTGTAATGTCCAGAAGTTTCTGACTGACATTCAGTTTGTTAACATCCCTTCCAAACATCTCCACCAGAGAAGTTTTTAGAATTGCTAATAAAAGCTTTTCTTCCTGAAGCAGAATTTGTCTTTTGTCTGGAGTTACATTGATGTCAACACACTCTAAAGAAAAAAAGAAAAACAATAGCATTGTAAATTAAAAACAAACTTTAAAACATCCACCCTTGGGTCAAAACTTGCTGCTCTTTCACCCTCCATTTCTATTTCACAGGATTGAAACCAAATACACAGTTAACATTCACAGTGTGTCTGCAGACTAAACTTTTAACATTTTCAACTATTCCAGCAAATGAAACAGAAGCTAATTCTGTCCAATAACATGACAAATTTTCTTGTATTTAAGCTAACCACAAAATTGCCTTTTTCTCATTACTTGGGGTAAGTTGCTTTTGAGTAACGAGAAAGTGGAGGGAAAAAAGTGGAGCCACAGCTAGACCCCTCATCTCCATCACTAACTGTAAATCAAAAAATTGCCACAGTGCAGGAAAAATATACATAAAAGTTACAACATTCTCCAAATAAGTGCAACTTATTCCTCAAAGGTTGTAGCCTTTACAGAAGTTACTGAAAATTAGTCATAACATACCAGAATCTACACAAATGTTAAGGACAACAAATGGATACTGGTGTTTATTGTATAAGTGATAAACTTCATTCACAAGCTTGACAACCTGTAGAGAAAGTGAAAAAACTATGAGTGCTAATATTATTATCTTCTGTTTCCTACTAAAGTGTTACTTAACACCCTTCAAAGCAATAAATGTACTAAATAATTTCTGGCATGACTGAATGCATAAAGGCACAAAAGAGACAGAAACTTGGGTCACAGAAACTTGTGGTATTAAGCCACAAATATATACATCAGCTACGAACCCAGAATACCAAAGAAGTTATCACTGGTGAAGTTAGGAAAATAAAAACATCACCTTTGCTGGATCACATGGACGTTGGTTGATGAAGAAAAACTGTCTGTCTGCTGTACTCCTTCCAACACCATGATCACAACGAGAAATGAAGCCTGTAATACTGTTTAATGATAATGTAACAGTGAGGTTAAATAGAGGAGCAAACCAAAAGAATTTTTCTGACTCTGAGCATATTCAATAGGAGAGTGTTTCATACAGGGCTAAAAGAAACACTATGACACAGCATCAATAAATATGTATATGCATTTCTTCTCCCAGCTTATTTTACAAAAGGTGGATGTTCAGTTCCATAAAGGCATCAGACACTTGAAAAAGTAGCTTGCTCTGATTCCAAAGGAAATTATATTTTTAATTTTTCTGCTTTGAAAGCAGGAGAGGTCAATTGTGAACTGTTGTTGACAAACAGATGCACCTATATCTGACCAATCTTGTGTATAGTGAGATAAGAAAGTACACTTTAAGAAAGTAAAGGGTAATTTTTTACACAAACTGAATCACATTCATCTCATATAATTTCTCAGTAATGTTATCAAAGAAATGCAGGTCTAAACAATGGATACAACTCATCCATCCAATTACTCAGAGCACTAACAAAAGTGACATTCATCAGACAATTACAGTAATATAAAGCTAAATAGGACTCAAGTAACAGTAATTTTGCTCTTCCTACTCATCTGACTAGCCACATCTTAGTCCTGAGATTGGGTTTCCCAAACCATATACTAGTATCTACTATGCTGTTCCTAGTTACTTTTAATACTATCAACTACTACACTGGGTTTTTTTGTTGGTTGGTTTGCTGTGTTTTTGTTTTCTTTTCTTTTTTAATTATGGGCTATGGTAAAACAAGACTGGCAACAGTGGTTTGTATTTTTCCAATTACCTATAAAGATTTTGTGGCATGTCAGTATTAAGTCCATATTCTTCACAAACAGCTTCACTAGGAGGTAGCTGAACAAAAGGAATAAGGCTCTGCAACTGAAAAAAAAAAAAAAAAAAAAAGAAAAAGGAAAAAAATTATATATATATATATAGGTTTTTCTTTTCTTCTATTTTTCTGTATTAGCTTTAAGATCTATTTGAATACAATGGTGGCTTTTTTCCAAGTTGTCTGATTAAGTCAAATACTGAAAACACCCAGACCTACTAGAAGACAGTAGGACTGCTTGCTGAGAAACAGAAGCAATGCCTTAACAAATGGCTGTTCTCATCTTTTGATATCACTACTTTTGCCTTAATTATTTCACAGAACCTTACTTTAAAATCTACATAGATAGAACAATCTGATTGACTCAGATTGGACTCTCCAGCTACATATATATGATCTTATCAAGTTTATTCAAACCTACAGAGGCATATTGGCACAACAAGTTCAACTGGATTCAGACAACCATTAAGTGGTAACCCTATCTCCTAAACAATTTCTCTTCCATAAAAACATCTCTATAAACAGATTTGGAAACTTTAAGGGAATCCCTGGTGGCTCCTGTTTCTCCTTTTTCAACCTGTAGGGTGTTCTAGAAGTCAACACATGTTCCATCTCAGGGTCTTTAAAGGTTTCCTACATTTACTCTATTTATTAGACATTAAAAATATCTCTATACAGCTATATTACCTCTCTTTCAAGTAATAAAAGTAATACCTGTTTTTGCCCAAATACTGCTCCAATATTTTCCTTTAAACTAGGAGTTCCAGTAGTTGATACCACACAGCTTTTTCTCCCTTGACCAACCTGATTGGTGCAGTTAATTCGCACTCCTTTTGAAACAATACAGTATGCCTGCAACACCTGGACCATTTTTGCATATTCCTATTAAAGGAAAAGAAATTTCACACTTATATAAAATATGTTCTGTAAAACCCAAATAATATAAGCAAGACATTCAATATTTGCAAAGAAGGGGGGAGGTTAATATTTTTCTCAATTTTTACAAATTAAATTAAATATACCTAAAAAAAAAGTTTATTTCAAAATGACCAGCATGCTTACAAGATTCATATTTAGTTGTAACACAGTAGTTCAAAATACACAAAAAATTATCACGATATTCATCCTTCCTAAAATCTGAAAACCCAGGACTGTACTTTTAAAACCAACCACTGCAAAACAGAAAAGCATAAAGTTTCTGTATTTGATGAAGATGTAAGACAGGCATGAAACAGCCTGACATAATCAACGTATGCTACATGCTGCACAATGCTCTTCTGAATTACCAATATCTGACCTAACCTACCTTTTTAATGTTCCTCTGAAATTCCTTATGCCGCACGGGCAAAGTGTAAAATAACTGCTGTATGCTAACAGTTGTTCCTTGTTGTCGTGGGAAGGGAGTTTTCTGAATAATTTTACCATTGTGATCAAATACCAAACGAGTCCCAACCTTTGCAGATTTATGACAGGTAAAAATGGTAACGTCACTAATGGAGAAAAAGAGGCAACAGAATTACTCCTTGAGCACTGTCCTTTGTTTTCCCTTCTTCATGACCTAACCAGGCAGACAAACTACATCAATACTATTCATTTAATTAAAACTAACTTTTCAGCACAAACTTCTAAAAACATATCTCAGGGCTACAACACAAACATTTTTATTTGCATCCCTTTCATTCTTCTCCTTAAAATGCAACCTTAAAGTCCAGTTTTGTTGAACACTGCAGTCCTCATACCAATCCACTACAGCAGAATATTCTTCATGCACATGATCGTTTACAAAAGCTGTGCTACTTTAAATGTGGAGTTTGTCTGGAAGGAGTTTAAAAACAGTTTTAATGAGTCACAGCCTAGCAAACTCAGCACTTAAGACATCTAGTGCTTCACATCAGAGGGCCAAACACTTAGGTAAGTACACAGCTCTATTCTGCAATGTTTTAGATACTTAAGTAATGCCAAAGTGTGTGCATAAAAGAACCAATCAAATGCTCAGAATCATAGAATAATTTATGATGCTTAGGATCATAATTTTGATTGGAAAGGACTTGGGATGTCATGCAACCTATTGCTCAAAATTAACCTAACATTAAGGAACTGAAAGTTTCCAAAGCCTCATTTTATCAAGAACGGTAAACTCTGAGGATGGCTTCAGCTATTTTTGTGTATACAGTAGCTTTCTATTGAAAATAAGTTTAATACTAATACCTTAATGCACACAGTGAACTCAGAGCTTCACCTCGAAACCCAAATGTTTCAACATGCACCAGATCAGAAAAATCTTGTATCTTTGATGTATAATGTTTCAGAGCTGGAAAAACATATTTCAAATATACATTTCACTTCAAAATGACACTGTGCAAGTAGATTTTGCATGCATATCAAAAAGCAAAAAACTTTTCTATTACGCATTGTATTTTACATAATTATTAGAAACAAAATCGTTAAATATTTAATAATTTCTTTCCCCTTTTCCTATACACAAGATCTCTTTAAAATCCTCAGATACACCTGTTGCTCCATACTTACACCCAAAATTCACACAGCATTACTGGCATATGCATTGCAGGATGCCTCAGAGCAGTACACAGCACTGCTACTGATGTACCTGCCACTGATTTTGCCCTGCAGGGAAACAACTGCAGTGCCACTCTGCACATGGGTACACGGGGGACAGGCACAAGGCTCTTATCTGAGGGGGACTCAATCTGCACAGTCAGTGCAGCACTATTCACCAGGTAACAAATAGAGTTAGCAGCAGCACCTCATAATAATCACTGTCCTGAACAGTAGGATTAAGAGTTTCTGATGTACCATACCCATAACTGTACACAAAAGGTTACCCAGTAATAACTTATGGTGAAGGAGATTCCCAGTCATTACATGAAAAAAAGAAATGGGGGTATTTCCACCACAGTGGGTGGGCACATTTATCATACAGTATTCTTTCTGTTCCTGTTTTGAGCAATTAAAAACTAGCAAATGGAAAATGTGACAGGCATGCAATGGCAATTCATTTATAGCAAATGTTCAAGTTTCTAATTCACTTCTCAAAAGCAGTCACTTTCATAAAGCTTGATTCTTTCAAAAACGGATGATGACTCAACATAAAAGCATCTTAATTAATATTTATATGACCTTCTCTTCTGTAATTATTTCTATTCTTTGGTCCACTTAAATAAGCAATCAAATCAAAGACTACTTCTAAGCTACAAGTACTGCAGCCACAGGAGCCCACTGTAGTTTTACAGGTCATGCATGCATTATGTAAAAGCTAAGAAAGTATCTGTTTGAAACTATTAAACTTAGGAATTTTACTTCAAAAAGTAGCTTTCTCACTGAAAATAGGCTTTCAAGTATCCAAATACAAATTATGAAAAAGGTTCAACTTACTCAAGCCTTCAAAGTTTTCCTCTTCCACTCCACCGCCATTATCTGAAACCTCTATCAGTTCCACTCCATGATCTTTAAGTTTTATATCTATAAAATTGAATTATAAAGTCTCTCACTTCTGTATGTTTACACACAGTATTCAGATTGATCTTGTACTAGAAGTAACTTTACCAACTAATGTTAAGTTTGAATGACAAAAAAAGTCCTCATAGGTGTCAACAGTTAGGGCAAACCTTGCCGTACTTGCAAATAATTCAGCTTAATTGCACTTCTGCCTCATCAGAAGTTTTCCCAACTTTAAGAGCTATCATCCTGGCAGCTCAGGAAACTACACCACAAGCCCCTGCTAGCTTGAGGCCACCAGCTAGCAGAGCCTAACCACTGCTGTATAGGCCACACACTTCATTTAGTGGCAAAAAGAGCTACCAAAAAAATGATACAAATTCACAGGCGTCTAGGAGCCCAGCTGAGGCCTGGGAATCAAAATGCTCTATTTATCTGAGGTGTAAAACCATTCAGACACTCCTGGTCAAAACATAAAGTATCTGCACAGATTTGTTAATATGTACTCTGCTCTGAGGAAACATAAGTACTTCAGAAGTCGGTTAAATTTTATGGAATGAGTATAAAAAGGTTACCGATTTTGGTGGCTCCAGCATCCAGGCTGTTTTCCACCAACTCTTTCACGGCAGTGCCAAGATTCAGCACAACCTGCCCCGAACAGATCCGATGAATGGACTTGCGGTCGATGGGTTTGATGGCTTTGGCAGGCTGCAGGCTTAAAGAGAGGAGGCACAGGGAAAAACACCGTGGGGTCAATCAGGCGGGAAGGGCTCGCCGTGCCGCGCTCGTTCGGTCCTCTCCAGCGAGGACAAGCGGAATCCGAGGGTGATGCGGGGGAAGTAAAGCACCGATAGGCAAAGGGAGGGGGGTTCCGAAAATCCCTAAAGGCCCCCACCGAACAAGTCGGGATGGGAGGTGGGAATGGGGAAGCCAGCGGCGGCCCAGGAGGCCGCAACCGCGCCAGGAGCCCGGGCACTGCTCACTGCGGGGGAGCGAGGCCTGGAACACCCCGCAAGGAGAGGCGACGCGGGCAGGGGAGTACGAACGAGGGGCAGCCCCACCGCCGCAGGCAGGGCCGGGCTGGAGCAGGACCCGGCGCAGGGCAGGCGCTCACCAGGGCTCAGCCACCTCCATCAGCTCCCCGCGAGCCGAGACACGCCGCGCTCCCCTCAGGATCCGGATCCCCTCAGGATCAGGCTCCGCCCCCGTCCCCTCATTAGGCGCTGCAGCACAGAGCCCGCCCCTCCCGGCAGAGGTTCGGCTGCCCCCGGCCCAACTGGGAACGAGACCGCGCCTCGTGGCCTATGGAGCTGGCTTAGCAAAGCTGGGGCTGGCGCTACCCAATGGAAAGCAGAGGAGGAGGCGGCGCGGCAGCCGCCAGCGCTCATTGGGTGGCGGGTGAGTCAGTTGTGCGCTGTTCTCCCGCCTGGCCCAATGGCAGCAGCGGGTGGGCGGGCCCGCCGGCTGTCCGGCAGCGGGTGCGTGTGGCGGGCGGGTGCCGCCATGCCCATGTACAAGGTGCGGCCCTTCCCCAGGGTCAGCGGTGAGGTGCTGGCGGAGCAGCTGCCCACCTGCATGTACCGCCTGCCCAACATCCACCGCCGACCCTCGCCCGCCGCCTCGCCGCCGCCGCAGGTAGGAGTGAGGGAGCGCAGGGCGGGCCGGCTGGAGCAAGGCGTGCTCAGGCCGCGGCTCGCAGTGCCCGCCCCGGCGGTCTCGGCCGTGGACACGGGGTCGCGCTGGGGGAACCCAGGGGAGCGACCTCCGGCTACGCGGAATGCGTGTCTGCTCCGGACGGGGCTGCTTTCGGGGGGTTGGAGAGGAATCCGGCGCCGGGATCTCGGGGGAAGGGCCCGCTCCATCCGCCGCCTCCGCTCGCAGTGGGGGCGCGGGTCCCTCCGCGCATAGCATTGGCTCTTTCGAGGGTTAAATAAGCTCAGCTTTTTCAGGAATTTCCGCGTACATTTAAAGCCTTCGGTAATTCTCAGCTTGGCTTTTCTGGGCTCTCTTTCTCAGCTTCCACTTATAAACGGCCAAATTTGGGGGACTCAGCCGAGCTGAGGCCTTGCAAGCCCTCGGGTGTGTCCCAGCAGCTGTGTCCCTGCTGCATCATAGCTCGGGTGCCTTTTCTTTCCTGCTGCTGAGATAGGAACTAACCAGCTACCCACCCTCTTTTTCTAGTCTCAGCCACTTCTTTCTTAAGTAAGGAAAAAATGCAAAGTACTGTGTTACATTAAGCAAGTCGAGTTCAGTCTCTTCCCAGCGTCAGGAATGCTTTGAGTTCTTCCAGGCTGCTTGTGGTCATTTTTAGCTCGATGCCATCACATCAGCAAGTACATGATGTACCCTCACCCAGGCTGATGAGTAGACTTCAGGTGGAATTTCACAGGAATGCTAAGATGCTCTCCTGTTGCAACAGCAAAATATTAACTGCCAGTATCTTCCAAGGGTGGTTTTTCTTTCATGGAATTTGTATTTTCTAAGTGATGGTCACTTAAGAGGTGTTTCTGGGTCTTGATTTTGAGAATATTGTGTAAGCAGGGATGAAGATTTCACTTGGATGCCTTGCTTGTTATGAAGACTTTGGTTGATAGGTTGGTTTTCATTAATTTTCATTCAGGATGCTTAGAAATTGATTATCTACATAAAGATTTTTCTTTATCATAATTTTAAGTTTATAGGCTTATTTCATCTAGGCAGCATTGTAAAGTAAGAGAAGCGTAAGATTGCAAAAAGATGAATTAACAGGTAGCAAAGCCTGTGGTCCTTTTTTCTCAACAATTTATGATTGTTTTATGACAATGAATGACTGGAGAGTGATTTCATATAACACACCATCCATCTAAGTGTGCAGGGATTTTTTCTTTAACTACTTGAATTGTCAAAATGTTTGTTTTGCAGCCTGGACACAAACTCTTACCAGTTTGTTTTTCTGGGCTGAAGAGAATCCTGACAGGGTTACTTTGTTTTTACAAGTTTTAATTCAGTGCTTCATGGAGAACTTTAAGTTTCTGTAGTTGTGATCTACATTATAGGGTTTGCTGTAGCTTCTGGCTTATAAAAATAAACTGGAAGATTTCAGAGACTGAGACAGGTTATTGAGTCAACAGAGGCAAAAGAGACAAGTGATAGACATAAGATGATGACGTTTCAGGACATTCTTGTTATTTTAATGTGCTTAATGTCACTGTCAAATGAACTGTGAACTAATTTGACACTGAGCTGAGCAAATATTTGTGAACTTGTTTTTTTCTCTCCTACAGGAAGAGGTTGACCCATCACTTCAAGCACTTGAATCCCGTCAGGAAGAGATTCTCAAACGTTTGTATGAACTGAAGAGTGCTGTCGATGGTCTCTCAAAAATGATACAAACCCCAGATGCTGATTTTGATGTAACTAATATCATTCAAACTGTTGAGTGTTCTCCTTTGACACCAAATGGAGCAGATTTAGATTTAATGCTTGGGAAGGTAAGTTTAGTTGAGCAGATACATTGCTACTTTCCTTGTTCTTAGACGTTCAGGTTAAAACCCAGGACAATCAGAACTCATTGTATGAGTTGTTTATCCTTACAAATAACCTACAACGAACATTTCATTTTGTGCATCCAAATTGTAGCTACAAATGCTTATAAACACTAAGTCCTATGTATTCCCATTTGGATATAATTCCAAGCTGGAATGCTTAACTTTAAAATTTTGATGGTTGGTTACTTTTATGTTACCAACTGGAAATTTTAACTTTGGATTCAGGTTGGCCTAGAATTTACATCATTCATGTGCTTGAATTGTATGTTGAGGAAGAAATATGTTCAAATGTTTAAACAAGTTTTGAATGTCTAAACTTGAATTCCTTTTCTTTAGCATCATTAGAATTTCAGATATACACATGCATGGCTATGTACATTTTGGTGTCATATGAAAACTCTGCTACTTCAGATTCTGATCTGGAATGTGTCTTGATCTGCTGAATGTTTTACTTTCAGGATTATGGTGCCCTGAAAGATATTGTAATCAATGCAAATCCTTCTCTACCTCCACTGTCATTATTGGTACTGCACAGTCTCCTTTGTGAACGCTATAAAATTCTGTCAGCTGTTCACACACACTCATCAGTCAAAAGTGTGCCAGAAAACCTCCTGAAATGCTTTGGAGAGCAGATGAAGCAGCAACCACGTCATGAATATCAGTTGGGCTTTACTCTTATCTGGAAGGATGGTAAGAATGAAGTTACTTTGTAGATCAATATTTTAGAATAGGTGAGAAGATGAAACTTGTGCTATAAAACCTTGACAACAGATGCTTTGAGGTCTTCGTGCTGACACACGATGGATATGAATTGCTGATAACATTTTTCCTCTTTTTATATCTGAACAATGATGGAACAGAGGGGGAAAACTCTTGATTGTGGATATTGCTATTAAAATACATTTACAGGATGTTTTTAATAGAGGTGCTTTTCAGTTTCTACAAGTAAGTTAGCTAGAATAGAAATCAGGTGGGAGACTGGGCTGAAGTTTGCAAAAAATTCTCTCTTTATCCCAGTTTCCTACCTTAGCCTAAGTACTTAGACAAAGAAAACTGGAAATTGTTCATCAAGTTAATGTCGTTAACTGTGTTACTGGCATCACAAATAAGATATGTCATAGAATTAGCATTATGTTTAACTTTTCCACCCTATGGTATTTACTTATCGTCTTTTCTTAATTTCAGTTCCAAAACCCCAGATGAAGTTTAGCATTCAAACAATGTGCCCTATTGAAGGAGAGGGGAACATTGCTCGATTTCTCTTCTCCCTGTTTGGCCAGAAGTACAATGCAGTTACTTCAACTCTGATTGACAGCTGGGTTGATACAGCCATCTTCCAGCTAAGAGAAGGTAGCAGTAAGGAAAAAGGAGCAGTCTTGCGCTCTATGAACGCAGCCCTGGGCAAGACATCGTGGTTGGTGGGAAATGAACTCACTGTAGCAGACATTGTGGCATGGTCTGCACTACAGCAGACAGGCAGTGCAAACACTGCCCCAGCCAATGTGCAAAAATGGATGAGGTCATGTGAGAACTTGGCACCTTTCAGCTCAGTAATGAAGCTACTGAAGTAAGCCTCTACTCTTCATCATGTGTAATTTTCTTCCACCTCATGCCTGCTGTAGTGGCTTAAGTCCTTTCTGAGATGTCTTCAAGTACTACAGTTGGACAGAATTCTGAAATTAATAAAAAGATTACAGCTACCTTTGGAGTGTCACCTTCCTTTTTTTAAACTGATGCATGATTTGTATATTTGCTTAATCATCATAAGGTGTCTTAAGTACTGCTGTGCAAATACAAAGCTTATTTACACAAGTTAGCCTCAGCACAGTTTAAAGTGCAAGATGAATCCTTTCTGTTGACTTGAGATCTCTGAACCTGATGAAAGCCTTCAAAGAACAGATAGGAAAAATAAAAATGCATTGAAATATTTTTATGTGAAAAAAGGAAAACATTTTTTATATAACTTAGCATATAATAGAGGTTAGTTCTTCCTGTACTCAAACAGGAGAACCTAGCTTCATATTTGTATCTTGTTCTTCAGAAAGGAGTTTTATTCTCTCTCTCAGTTTTTCTATTTCTTCCTCTTGCTGTCTCACCTTCTGTTGTAGGTTAGAAATAACCTGAAAATGAAAGTCAGATCATTTATATATAAGCAAGGATAAAGCCTTAGTAACCTACTTGAATGTGTTTGCAGTCTACACATTCTGCAGCACCACAGCTGTCCTGCATATTTGATACTACAATTTAAGTGGGGCAAGGAAAGAGAAAACGATAAAGTTGTGCAGAGATGGTGAAAAGCTTCACAAGTTTTTCTGACTTCTAAAAAAACTTTAAAGCTGTACATGAACAAACTCTCCAATCTTCATGATGTTACCCTACACTTAATAATCATTTCTCTCATTGCAAAGACACCAGAACATGAATACAGTGCTGTAAAAGTGCAGAAAAGGAAGTCTTAATCATATACTCCCCTTCAAAACAAAACATTTTAAAAAAAAACATAATCCAGGCAGGGAAAGTTAAAGGGGTTGGGGATTTTCTTTTCCTGTTTTTATCCTGTAGAAGTGGAGGTAATTGGTGTAACTTACATGTTCTGTGGTATGAAATAGTTCACTTTCCCGAAGCTGAGCAGCAGTTGGTCTTTCTGTAGATCTCTGACTGATGAGGAGTTTAACATACTTGGCTTGAATAGGCCATTTTCTGTAGAAAGCATGAGGAATCTGGCCCTTCCTTAGATGTGTAAGGACTTCTGTTCTTTCCATTTCTGTTCCAAATGGCTGGAATAGTTCTAGCAGGATAACACCCATGCTGTACATGTCTGACTGGGAACAGGGTGAAGACAAACTTCTGGAGTATCTGCTATTTTTAATGAGTTACTAGATTTTTCTCATTCAGAAGTCATGAAGACACTTCATGACAATGACATTTCATTGTGATATGAAAGATATTATGACAATACTAAAGGAACACACTCAAATCTGTATACTTCCCTCAAGAGAAACACAACTTTTGCATTAGTAGCAAGGTTTAAATTCACATTTCAACAAAAACACTAGAAGAAACAGTGAGAGGAATAATGATTAAATATTATGTATTTACCTACTGAAAGACTTGTTTTATTCCTATTATCTATCACCAAGTGTTAAAAGCAAAACAAAATGCTCCCTACCTTGAAATCATAGTGAGATCCCTGCAATTGTTCTGGTGAGGCATAGAGGCAAGTCCCAACTCCTGAGGTGTGTGTCAGTCCTTTAAAAAGGCAATTTTAGACTCACTCAGCTAGTGTTACATTGTTAACAATTTACTTAAGAATGTAATAGTTAATGGTTTTAACATCATAAAAACTTAAATGCTGAAGCCCATTGCCCATTAAGGTTTCTTCTCTTACCTTTTATCCTTTCTGTCCTAAACCACTGCTCTCTATCATCCAAAAGAAGGTCTTTGCAGGCTAATCCAAAGTCTCCTATTTTTACATGACGATCCAATCCATGTAGAAAGATATTTCTGGGCTACAAACAAGAAAGTATAAAACCTAATATATCTATCTATATAAAAAACTGACATTTCAGCCGTTTCAAAGTTTGTAAAATCCAGCATTTCAGAGGCGTAAGACAGGAATTATTTAACACTTCCATTAGAAAAAAGTCACAGCTGATACTAAATTACGTGTTAGCAACATAATTTGGGCAGAAATACAACATATGAAGTATCTAGGGAAAAAAGCAGAGGAGGAAAAACAAAAGTTTTAGTCCCATGAGACTGGAGGGGAGAATCTCCTTTGACCCACTGGCCATACTTCATGCAGCCCAGGATATGACTGGCTTTCTGGGCTGCTAAATCATTATTCACTTGTAAGTCAATGTCATTGAGTACTATGCTGAAAGAAAGTATGGTTCTGGTATAGAGGAGACAATGTATTTTTTCATATGTAACAGATAAATTCTTAAGAGCCCAGGTCATCTCAAATTTAACTATTAAGTTAAACATAAGCTCTTTGTTTTCTTCAACCTCAAGTAATAATTCAATGAACTTACTTTAATGTCTCGATGCATCACTCCCATGCTGTGGATATAGCATACTCCTTCTAATAACTCTTGAAAAATTTTCATGGTCCAGTGGACATCCACAAGATGATATGGACCTTAAAACAATTTAAAATCTAAATTATTTTAGCTTATTTTACTATGTTATCTGAATTTATGGTGCCTTGTTGAATTCTTTATGATGTAGAAGAAATTTTTAACAGAATGAGCATAGTTTAAAAAAATTAATTTCCCATGCTTCTCCTGAGATAGTCTTTTTGAAACGGCAAAAAGTTACTAATATCAAAATTCCAAAAGGAAAGTTTAGAGAACACAAACATATGTCTACCTAAAAAGATTCCTCCAAGCCCCATCAGATTGTTATTTGATTATGAATTTAACAAACTCTTTATTTCCATGCAAGGGCTGAATTAGAATGATTAGTTTCTGATAAAATCATACTAATTCACATGATATGTTTTCTGTACTGATTTGCACCATTCTTTAATCCTTCTGTCTTTGTGCTACCCTCTGAAATTCCCAAATTTCCTTTGGCTGCAGCTGTCCTAGGTAAATTTATGATCTCAATGTTACCATCTCCCACATTTTTGTTTTATTGAACTATACTGTCTTCCTTCTCTAATGACCCAGAGATCTAAAATGTTTGTAGCCACACTGAACACTTACTTACTCCTCCTTGGGTCTCTTTCTTAATGTCTAACCTATGATACCATTCATCTTTCCTATTCTGTTGCCTATGAAAATATGTAAAAATAAGGTTTTGAGGTCAAATGCCCTACTAATCCTATCAGTCCCTGACCAGGAACCTTATCTTTCATCTTTGGATAGCTAAAAGACTATGATTATAGGAGAGACAAGTGGAAGTCAGTGGGTAAATCTGACTCCATAACTGAAGAGAACAATAGAGTTATCCTAATAGTGATAAAAACTCAGATTAAACACTAATCATACAGTAGATGTCTTACAATCTGTTAAACATGTGCTTTCTTAAAACAACCACCCCAGAGAAAGGAACATGTCTCTAATTCTTTAAGAGCATTAGACTTGTTTTCCCAAATGTCAACAGTCACTGAAGATGGCTTGGTATCAGGGTATGAGAAATTCTCAGGCCCCTGAAACAAAATAAATGTTAGCCTTTTTTTTTTACCAGTGACTAATTAGTCTATGTAGGAATTTTGATTCATAAGAACAAATATAAAAGCTTTTAAGTATGTTGTAATGTGTCTTAAACACATCTATATTAATATAGATTAGCCTGTGAAGCCCTTTATTCTGTAGCAGCAAGACTTACTACCAAAGCAAAATGTAAATTATTTAAACAGCTTACTGAGAAAAAGTGGTTTCTGTCAATAAAAAACTCTATTCTGAACAAGTAGTATTGCCCACGCACAGATCTCTCCAGTTAACAGCCATGCCTCAGGCATACACATTGATTCTTTCCTGAAGAGCTGTCAAAAACTCAGCACTTAAATCTCTTTTGCTAACATCTGTCATACAAAAATCCAATACTAGCTGCTATTTTATTGGGTGAATAAAGAATCTAATGAAGATCCCTATTATAAGCTGCTAAGTAGAACACAAAATCAGGCAAGTGGGCTTCCAATTAGGAAAAAAGAAATATTAGCTTTGTAACGAGTAAGAAAATTTTTAAGACAGTAATGAATCTTACTGGATGTTTCCTCTGTTCTCTCAGTGCATCTTTTATTACGGTCAACAATCCAGTCCCACAAGGATATTTCACACAGTTGCATTTGTATATGAAGCATCAAAGAATACTCCACCTAACAGAAAAATAATGGTCCATAATTTTGCCATTGTAATATAGGCAGCATTTCCTTAGTTATTTTCTTTGAGGTTAATAAAACCCAAACTGTATTAAGTTAAAAATCCAGTTAGATAACACAATTACATCAAATACAGCATTTCTAATCTACTGCATTCAAGGAGAAGTAGAAATGTTATATAATTTTGGGTGGGGGTTTGCTGGATGTTCCTCAAATTTTAACAACTGTTATATGATAAAACCCAACAAAACAGACAGCTACATAGTATTATGCTACTTAATAATTATGTTACTTAATATTCAAATCAAGGCTTTAAAAGTTTCTAGACATACAGGACAGAGGTACATTCTGGCTTAGAAAATTAGTGTAAATTAATACAAAATAGCAAAAAATTTCAACCTCTTTATATGGAATACCTATGGAATATAAATACCTAACGTCACACTCAGTTTCTGATAATGTAGTTAATTTGCTAACACCTTTAGAATCTCAGATTTCTTGCAAGATGTTATTCCAAATAATAGCAAAAGGTTGAAGCATTCTAGAGTTGGCTGTGTTGCACAAAATATTTCAGTGGTATGAATGCCATTGAAGTTTTAGAAACATGGCCAGAGGATTTCCTGCCCAAACCTGCTTCTCTCTTTCACATGTAAACCCACTGTACAGGAACCACATTACGTACCCAGACATTCTGATCAGTAATATCTGAACTACCCATCATTGCTGAGTGCTGAAGATTTTCAGGTTTTTTTTATTCAGGAGTAGTACTTTTTGTTCATGTAGGTACTCTGAAAGGACCCAAGATGATTTAAATTTTGCCAGCTTCTCCAATCAGCTTCCTTGTAATGGTGTTTTACTCATTTAGCAAAAATGGTTTGTATTTTTGGCTCTAATCACAGTAATTCCATTTTTTAGAATGTATCATTATAAATCATTCCTCTGTCTAACAACCTTCAATTTACAAACATCATTAAATTAGACAGCTGATAACTATATTTATAGAGAACTGTATTTACCTCAAACTCTCCACAGAGAGCTACGTCATTCTTGGAGCATTCTTCAGTGCAGGACTTACTTTCAGTGCTAGCATCTTGATCCAGGCTAGAATGAGGTCCCCATGCTGAATTATTTTTCACATCATTTGATTTACTGCTAACACTACTTACAGATTCTTCTTGTAATTCTTTGGATAATTCACATTTATTTGGTTTCACACACTCCTTACTACTGCTGTTCGTAAAATCACTCCTTATATCCATATTCTGCACTGATTCACAGCCTGGATTTCCAAGACTGGTACTACCACAGGACTTCCTTTCTTGTGAAGTAAGGTCAGCAAAGATGATTGAACTGTCACTTTCCACACTCTCAATGTGACAGTAATCACTGAAAATAATAAAGGGAGAGAAAATACGTACACAGTTTTATACCATGCGTTTGTGATACACCATTCTGAATTTATTATTTGCTTTTTCCAGAGTAAGACTTCAGCTGTTTCTCCATTAAAACTTTAGATTCCATGTAGGCTCCAACTTTTGTAACACCTTTGCCCAGCAGGGATTTCTGGCAGCTGATCCAGAAAGCTCACAGATACTTACAGTCCTAGGTCACAGCATTCACTGGACACAGATATGATCTATCTCCATTCCTTTAACCCTAGGAAGTTAACACTATTTCTCATAGGACTCTTATTTCCTTTTTTGCTAATCAACAGAAAGAACCCATCGCTCTAATACGACTCCATAGTACTAATTAGTGCTGCTGACTGGCACAGAACTTTAAGTAAACTTGAAGCCCCAGCACTCAGGCACTCAGAAAAAGAGATCCAAAGAAGGCAGAAATGTTCAGGAATATTCTTCAGCTTATGCAATCAGAAGGGAAACTATGAAAGCACAATTAAGACTTTTTTTTTTGTTACAGTTTGGAAGCAAATTACACTTGTGCAATATAGGCTGAATTCTGTTTTAATATACCTTGAAAACACACCTTAGGTTAAAGCCAAATAAATGTTATCACTGAGATTTGTAATACTTACTTGCTACTCTCTTGCTCCAAAGATAACGGCTGCAACTCCATTATTGTTTTACCTATTGGATAAAAAGATAAACATGGTATTTTACAAAACAAAGCATGCACATATTTTCTATAAAATAACATTTAACATGGAGAATCTTACTAAATTTATCTTCATTACCTGTAGATATATTTTGCTCTATTTCTACTGCTGCAAAAGGTGCCTGTTAATCTACAAGACAACCCTGGTATGTTTTTAAGTTTTCTTTAAATTAGAAGAACATTCATGTGGTGCAGCTAACAGGCTTGTACTGAACTCTCACAGCTACTGACCCAGATTTCACATTTAAGAAGTTGGCCCGTTCAAAATTAGGGCTTATAATGTACAAGACCCTACACAGCTAAAGAAGCGAGGCACCACCCCTGACATTACCCTGCTGCCATTTTAAAGACACTTGATATTTTGAAAATACTTTTCATTAAAATTGTGTATTTATGTGGAAAAAAAAGTTGGCTTTAGCACACAGAAGCAAGCATGAAACACCAATCTTGTAAGCCAAGGAAAACCATTAAGTATCACAGGACCTAACCTAGAAGTACTATAGGAGACCTCAAGACATGGTAGCAAATTTGTGGGGTTTTCCCTTTATTCATCTCTTTTCCCCCCAACATCTGAGGTGGCTCATCCCTAGTATTCATTCTCGTCCTCGTCAACTCACTACTTTTTTGAGTTAAAAGGTTTTCATTGCACTTGACTGAATTTCACACAACTTTAAAATCTTTCTCAAATATTACTAGAATTGAAGCCAATACTTTCAGAGTTTCAAGCTGATAATTAAGTAGTAGTCATTAGGCAGAAGACTGAAGTGCACAGAAAGATACGAAGACCTTGTCGTCACCTGCAGTTTGCTTGCTTTTGGTTGTTTTTAGGAGGTAAAAAAGTTACTTTATCAGAGAAATAATACTCTCCTGCAAGTAACAATACAGAGGTTCTAAGCAGGATGAAAGCCAGAGCAACACAACATGCTGCACTTTCCTTTTGGGCGTGCTGTCTGAACTTGCTCCATCCAAGCAGTGTGATAACCTACAACGTTAGGATGCTGCAGCCCAGCCAGCACTTTAACTTCTCGTAGCACCTAAAAAGACCAGAAAGGAAACTGATTGGTCTGTGTTTGAGTGCCTGGTAAACCCCAAAGATAACAAATATAAGGGTTCCTGACAGAGAAAGAATGGATAAAACTATGACAGTAGGGGAGAAAATTGGGAAGCTTTAAAAGCAATGATGATTTTCATAGTTGCAGGGGTGACCACATTAAAGTTAACAACAAGCTTCTTTTAATGCACTTAAATACTTTAAATACTATCTATTGAAAGGGTCAAATCTTTAGAGACTCAGAAAGCACAAAAATGTATTAACATTTTTCATGTTTGGAGAAATATCATAACAGCAGACATGGAGTTAAACCACAGACAAAATACAGAAAAATGAATACCTTCATGCAATCTCTTCTTGTAGCCTTCTTAATGTTAATTTTTTTAATAGCATAGAACTGACCGTCTAACTTGTTTCTGACCTGAAAACAATTGCAACAGAACAAAATTAGATGTTAACTTTTTAAAATTAATGAATTATTAAATCCTTTAGAACCAAGTATTTTCTAAAAATAAAGTCTCACTCATATCAGAGAACGAAGCTGGGATCAAGCCCCAAGCTGCCTAAGGCAAGGGTACTTTGCTTTTGCCTTCTTTCCAGACTGCAAACATAAAATCCAATCTGCAAGACAGACACTGCTTTAGAGCTACAAAAATGCTGCTGGTCCTGATAACTGCTTAAACAGGTTCTCAATCTGTGACACCACAGCTGTCACATACATATGGCACATACCACATGGGGAACCTTTGGCTGGCCATACACTGCAAGTATTTAATACAATTTGACACTGGGTAGGACAGTTTTAAGGCTGTGTTTTATTTCTCGCAGCCACAGCTGGAACATTGGGGTGTGAAGAATATTCAGTTCCTGTGTCTGTCTTCAGTCAATGTATCACAATACTCTGCATGAGAAATAGACTTTTTATTCACTTTAAAAAGGGTCAAATACATAAAGTAAAACATGGCCTGATTTGACAAACAGAAAAGAGAAGCCACAAACCAGCAGCTTTCCAAAAACAAATAATTTCCAAGAAAAACTAGATGCAATCTGATCAATTGTAAGTGAAAGGTAAAGAATACCTTGTATACTTTACCATATCCTCCTTTTCCTAGCCTTGCAATCTCATCAAACTCATTCAAGTATCGTGAAGTCTGGGCTTCAAAGAGAACTTCTTTTTCCCTAATCAAAAAAGTAAGACTACGTTAAGCCCAATTACAAATACAAGTAAGGTACTATGGAGGCTACAGGTGTACACAGCCTATAAACAGAAATACTATTCATATTATGAAAAAAAAAGAAAATCTTTTGACGTTACCGTAGTGAATACAGAAAATCAGCAGACTGCAACACCATGCACATGTGCCACAAACATACTTTCTGTGTTAAGGGAATTCATAAGTTCATGACTGATAAATCTTGTTTTACTGAAGAGTGGCACTAACCATGACAACTGTACTGAAGAAGCAATTTTTATCAGATCATTAGGAAAGTTTGGAGAAATTATTTTTTTTTTCTTCAGAGTCAAAACATGAAAAGTAATATTAATACAACTCAGAATGGAGCACAAAACTTTAGGGAGGTAGTTAAGTTTAACGCTTTGAATACATACCCAATTGCATGAGAATCTCCATTAGCAAGTTCCTGTAAAAAACACAACAAAATTCAACATAAAAATACATGATACAGAATAACAAGTCTACCATGCAATTGGTACAGACAGCTAACCTAAATGGAAACTACCACTATGTTCTTAGAAGAAAATGAGGTTACTGATAGCTATTCATTCTGCAGAGAGCTCCACCAAATTGAAGTATTATTATCACCATTACCACCAGTAATCTACTAACATATCTCTGCTGGACAGATTACTGCCCTTTTTGAGCTCTGCTAGCAAACAGGATAAAATGAGGGCTCTAAAATGTGCTTCAGACAAAATTAACTAGCTTAGTTCAAGCAGTGAGATAAGCAAACTGTCTGATTCAGCCTGAAGCACATTGCACAGTATAGAAATTATGCCCTCCACGAATACAAATATGAGGGTGTTAATGTAATCATCTGGAACAGTTAAAAACTAAAAACTGATGTCTGCCCATTGTCAAAAGAAGCTGTAGCCATACTAAAAAAAACTTGCTTGTGTTTATAAGTGTTTCTTAAACTTAAAAAAATGTAATTATTATTTAATAAGGAACAACTTTTGCTGGCTTCAAAAGCTTTAGTGCCATAGCTGCTTCAAAAACATGCCATCCCAAAAAGCTAAGGCAGAATGGGAGCACCTCTTGTATAATTATTAATAAAACCCATATTGAGTATTAAAAAAACCCCCAAACAAAAGCATCTTTGGAGGCAAGGATGTGTTAATTCCTTGATGCAGAGGTTGCTAAAGACATTTAGCAAGGCTTACCCCATTAAGTATTTGTCGATTAGCTGCCTTCATTAGTTCAGTAATGGCTCTATTGTGCTGCAGTCTTACAGTACTAAATTCATCACAGAAGGCAAAAGGGGAGAGCAACCCTGTCCTTGTAAAAGCCTGACGAAGTACTGCACAAAGGAACAGAGAAAGGTCACATTATACAAAGCCTGCTGTAACACCATGTAAGTAGCTGTTGTTTTTTAAAATGAGAATCTTTATTTGAAAGGGAGCACATCTGAAAAACTGAACAGTATCTCCTACTCCAATGCTATCTCTCATACTTTTAGCAATAAAAACTAAATCCAAACTGGAGCTGCTCTGTGGGAATCCCTTTCCATAATACAGTTTGCCATGCCCTTCATGGCCACAACTGCATCTCCTCTTCTTCATTATTGCAGCAGATGGATGATACAAACATCCACCCATTCACCTACTTGCTACCCCTGGACTCATTTTGATCAGCGAAAAGGGAAAATGTTCACAATTTTGAGGACATATTTATAAAGAGAAGTGGTAATGTCAATATTTTCTAATTCACAAACTCACGCATTCGTGCACATACTCATAGTAAAGAATTAACTCACTCCCTTCCATCCCTGACAAAGCACTCTCAGCTGAGTAAAACAACACTGTGGCAGAGAAAAGCCTAAGAAATACTGGAGATGGATGCAACTCCGAAACTGCTACAAAAATGTACTTAAAAGTTAGAGTTCCAAAGCCTTAAAAGAAACATGCTTGTTAAGGTGGTTTATTTTGGCACCAATATTTTAAAAATCAGCCTCTTTGTTATTTGAAGGAGATTAAACTTACTGAATATGAACCCATAAGGAATTGGGAATTTTACTACACAAGCTTTATGGACACAATTAGACACACCAGAAAAGTGGTAACCACCACACTTGCCAACATGAGTATACCAGCCAAACCCACAAAACACATACTATTAACTATGTTTTTCTTTTATTCATCAGACTTACCCCCCTTGGCAAACTGGTTTAAACTATACCAAGGGAGGAACATAATTTTCCACAGAAGTACATTTCCATAGAAATACACTGGGAAGCAAAGCAGCTTCCAGATGCCCAGGTTGGTTGCGCGATTTTTTGTTCCTCTCACAGAAGAAGAAAATTTAGCAGTTTTTTTTCTTTTTTTGCCCTTGATATTTTCAAATATTCAGGATATTAATTCTGTTCTCAAAGTATAGCTTTGTACTGATATCATGCTGTAATTCTGCACAGAAGAATGGTATAGATTTATAGTTTACAATAAACAGACATATAAGATAAAGGAAAAAACTGCTTTTACTAACTTCGGAACAAACACCTTGAATGAACAGGGTTGTGTGTGTACATATGGCAGAGATGCTCCAGCAGTGATGCAAGCAGCAGCTGGTTTTGGATGGTTGAAGTGAAATTCACAAACTTTTGAGACCCATTTGCAACTCTCAGCTCCTCTGGCACATCAGACTCTGCAAAAAGGACAGTCAGACCAAAAGGATTTAGGTCTCACTATATGCCTATTTACCACAACATCAAAAACACATACAAACCCCCACAGCCTCAACAAAACCCTGGCTCATGAAGAGCTTACCACACGAACTGAGCGAGAAACTTAATTATACATAATTTTCATTAACGCATAAGAAAAAATGCCCACCCGAGAGGCCAAGGCTCTCCCGAAGGGCGAGGGAGCCCCCACAGCGGCCTCAGGGTATGGTGCACCCTGCCCAGGGCGTGCCCGCTCTTGCATCACCCCCGCGGCTGCCGCTTGCCGGAGGCTACGAAGCCGCGGCCAGCGGCTCTGGCCTCCTCCCCACCCTGCCAACCGTGGGGGGGGGATGTGGGGGTGGCCGCAGATCCTGCGGTCACCTACGGGAAGCGACCGTCACTCCCTGATCGCCCAAACCTCCCTCAGAGGACAGGGAGGGCCTCATGATCCCCGCTTACCGTCAAAACGCGGCTCCGGGCTCTCCTGAGGGAACTCGATGGCAAGCGGCGGCCCACGGGAGGACGCAGCCATCCCCACCACATGCCGGGCGCTGGGGTCCCGGCCTCCGCTCCCGCCGGCCGAGTGGGGTCTGCCCGCCTCCCGGTAGGCGGTGCCGGGGGCCGGGCCAGCGTTTATGGCCGCTCGTTGAGCGCCGGGCAATAAAACATTAACTGGAGAAATAAACCGGAGAGGGTAAATAGGGCCCGGAAGGCAAGAACGGGCGGGAAGGCTACGGCCGAGGAAACGGCTCGTACCGAAGCTTCGTGGCGGGAAGCTGTGGCGTCCCCTAGCACAGAGGGTCCGGCAGAGACCCCTTACCTCCGTGAGGGGCTGCGGCTCCCTGCATCGCCCGCAAAGCGCCCGGCGGGAATCCTCAGGCCCGCGCAGCCCCCTCAGCACCGAGGGAATTCCGTCGCCACTACGTCCTCGGCCCCTCGCCCTGACCGGGGGTCGCCGAGCCCCCTCTAGCGGCTCCCGGCAGCGGCACAGGGGCGGGCCTGGTCCCCGTGTGACCCGGAGGAGCTCGCTTCTCCCCCCCGCCGCCGCCGCCGCCTCCTTTCCTCCCCCCGCCCGCTTGCCCGGCCGGCGCCGGGCCCCGGATGCAAGAGGCCGGCGGAGGGACGTCATTGTTCCCCGACGGGCTGTAACAGTAGGCGGAGCGGGCCGGGCTGAGGCGGGGGCTGCGGCGAGGGGGACCCGGCAGCGCCGAGTCAAGCGGGGCCGAGCCAGGTAATGGGGCTGGGGGGGAGAGTCAGGCCTGGCGGCGGCCTGGCACAGCCCGGCAGCACCGCGTGCATTTCCCTGCCTGGAAATCAATGGGCCGGCGGGGAGGGGCCGGCCCGGGAAAGGGAAGGGAAAGCGATCGGCGGGAGCAGCCGGCTCAGCCCAGCCCAGCCCGCCGGGGCGCCGGCCGGGCACTCGGCCGCTGCCCTCCTGGCTGGCGGGCAGCCGGAGGGGGTGGGACCCCCGGGCGGGGCGGGGCGCCGTCCCCAGCACGCGGCGGAGGGACCCAGCCCCGCCACCGCCACCACCCCCTGGGCCGGCGGGACCGGCCCACTCCCGGCGCTGCGGGCGGTGGCGGTGCGCGGCACGATGCCTCCGCGCCCGCCTCCTCCGTTCCGCGCCGGGTTCCCTCCGGCGCCCGCCCGCCGCCTGCCTCTCCCTCTCCCTCTTCTGCTTCTGCTGGACCGGGCACCCGGCGTTGCTTCCCCGCGTCCCGCTGCCGGCGGGAGAGCGGTCGGCATCCCCCTGCCTCGAGTCCCGCGGCGTTGCTGCCTGCAGCGCCGCCGCCTCCCGCTCGCGGGGTGGGGTTCCTTTCGGGTTCGGTTCGGGTTCGGGTTCTGTTCGGGTTCTGCTCGTCACCCTTCGCGCCCCCCACCCCGCCGCGTTGCCATGGGCACGGAGTCGCCGCTGGGCGATGCCAGACGCACTCCTGTCCCCGGACTGTGAGGCGCGGACGCGGGCTCGGGCCCGGAAAGGTGAAGCTGGGGCGGGGAGGGCGGGCTCGGAGGCGGAGCAGCCCGGTGCCGGGACTGCCCCCAGCGGGGCCGGGAGCCGCGGGGCTGGCGTGCGGGATGGTCCGGCGGGTACGGGATGCGGAAAGGTCCGGCTCGGTGCCGCCGGGAGTAGCGGCTGCGCTGGGGAACTGGGCGGTCAGGGAGCGGGAAGGGTTACCCTGCACCTCACCTGCATCACTGACTTGCCATGAAAGGTGAAGTGATCATTAATTTCGCGTTTCCTGGATGGATTATTTTTTAATGAAAGTAAAACTAGCGCGGCGTGCGTGCGTGTTCGCGGTGTTTCCTCATTTCCTTTTATTTCTCTTGCTCGCTTGCCTGTAGAGGTGCAGTGTGGAAGTGTAGTTTGGGATTTAGCGATGCAAATGTGCCCGGTCTTCATATCTGTGCTGGAGTAGTTCTCCACAGTTACTCTTTATTCTTACCAAGATACTTCAGTGTTGCTGAAAATGTTTGTTTTGTAAATGCATCATCTCTACTCCCTGGTTAAACACAGTTTTGTGAATGGGATAGTGTATAAAAACTTCCTGAGCTCTGATTTATTGTATGCAAAGTGGAGATGAAATATAAATATTTAGATTCACATCCTAACTGATGTGTTTTGTGAGGACACTGCTGGAAACAATCTAAGCAATGCTGATGCAAAACTCCAAGTGGAAGCAAAGTAGCTGTACCCCTCACTTGTCAAAAATAAATAAAAAAATACATAACACGTCTCCTGTTGGTCAAGATAACACTCAAAAGATTTTTGTGATAATATCCTTCTGTTTGCCTTTTACTTAAGTCTTAATTGTGTTTTTGGTCACACAAATATGTTTCAAATATGCTGCTGAAACACTTTCTCTTTCAATCAGAAAAAGGAGATGCCACTGGGATCTGCAATTTGAAGCCTGTATCTTAATCAGAAAATCACTGTGTCCAAGATCAGTCATCTTAGTCTTCCAAATGGACAAGGATGTCTTAATTCCTCTGTAGAAAGAGAGGGTATTTTCCACTTTTTCATTGTCTCAGAAATGGAAAATGTGTATAGAGTGGATTTTCAGTTTAAAATTTACAGGGAAAAGATCCTATGTAGGTTTTGCACATGATTTGTCTTTTGTGGCACTGGAGATTCTCTAATGGGCTTTGTTTAAGCTACAAATCTCCGTTTAACCTCTGAATATTAAATCTTTAGATTTATCAATATCAATCAGATTGTCCCATAAATCTGAAACTGCTTTTTGCTTTATTTCAGTGTAACAGAGGTGTTTATGCTTTAAACTCTCAGTTTAAAGTTTCCCTAAGCTTAAGAAGTCCCCATGTGCCACATTAAGATAGTAGCAAAAATTTACATACAGAATTGATAATTGATCATGTAATTATTCAGCAGCTTACTGTGCATATACACAATGTATTTAAAGAGGTATCATCTTGAAACCTAATCAGCATTTTAAAAAGGACTTGGTATCAGTTATTGCCTTTGTCCTTGAGTTTTGCTTTCTTCAATGTTCAGCATTTCCTTTTTATGGCTTATATTCCTCTGTCATTTTGTCAGAGGAGAACCTACAGTGTTATGTAACTAGAACTGAAAAAGGTGGGTTTTGGTTTAACTTTTTGGTTGATAGTTGTAACTGTGATAGATGCAAAATACTTCCAGGACTGCTGACAAAATTGTATCCAAACAAATCCTGGAGTGGCTGAAGAAACCCAGGCAGAAGTGTATTAACCAGAGTTTCCTATCTCCCCTTACCCAAGATACCTCAGAGCCTTATCCCATTCTCTGCATGTCAGAGGTGTGTGGTTCCCAGGAGTGAAAAGACAGGCTAAACAGCTGTTCCTGGTTGTCATCAGGACAGCACTCCAACATGCCACTACTCACAGCTCCTTTTTACAGCTTCTTTGTAACTGTAAAGGATGAAAATCCCATGCAAGAGGAAGAAATGTCATCAGTAGCCAGCTCTGCAGAAGTTAAAAGCAATATTGATACATTTTTGATGAAAGACTCTGCTCTGAGTGTTTAGTTTTGGGTTTGGTGTTTGGGTGTTGTTTTTTTAATAATTCTTATCAGCTATTTAGCTCGTCAAGTAATTTCTTTGAGACTAAGTGACAGGATTTCTTTTTTTCTTTCTGGAATGCTTCTTGACATTCTTATGTCAACCAGAATTTTCTCCTCTGTTACAGATATGAACAATGACCATAGTTAACAAGCCAAAATCTTCAAAATCTAAAAAATCATCATCAAGGCGGTCTGACAAACCTAAGAAACCCCGTACTAAAAAAATGACATCACGCACTGCAAATCTGGGCCGGGTACCACCTACAGAAGATCCAAAAAAAGTCTCTGTGGACAAAGGACATGGAGATGCTATTTATTGTAGATCATCTCAAAAAACTAAGCCTTTTGCCCAAAGAGATCTAGGTAAGTATGTATTTTGTGTCTGTGTCCCCACCCCTTTTTCTTAAAAACAAAACAAAAGTAGAAAATGCAGTTCTTACTTGTTGCAAAGCTATAAAATGGGGGACTAGAACAAATAAAGACTTCAGTAGTAGAGCTGTTAATCCCCTGAAACAACTGGGGCTGGTGCTACAGAAATTTTTGTCTGGTTACAATCTCTTTGTAACTTAGTTTTGATCTATTTACAATCAGTCATGGGGAGCTCTTTATAATAGAGAAAGTATCTGGGAAAAGTGAATTTTACCATTGCTATTCACAGCTTCCATGAGCCCTTGAATGATAACACTGCTCACAAAAAGGTATCTATAGGGTTACCTTCTGTGACTGTTACTTGGTTATTTTTCTGTCTTAGATCTTATATTTACTAGTGACAAGTGTAAGTTTGTATTTTATGTGGAATAAGGAAAAAAAAAACAGTAATTGAGTTAATAATCAGATTAAAAGCTACATATGGAAAGAAACCTGGCAAAAAAAAGTTACTAAAATAAGAGTGATAGTTTTTCTTGTATTAGAAGAACTGAAACAAATTAATAAACTGTTGTCCAAAACTGTGTTGACCAGAAAATACGAGTGGCAATGTTAAAGATCAGTGTTAAATGTTTTTATGTTTTGGAGTAGAGCTGGTTCTTCTGGGTGCTTATGCAGAATGCTTGTTTTTAAATGCCCTTAGCAAAACAAAGCCAATATATCTTTTCTAAAGTATATTTCTCCCACAGTTGTTAATGATGGAATTGCCCCGCCACAAAGGATTCTTTTCCCACCTGAGAAAATTTGTATGGATTGGCAGCAAACACAAAGTGTTGGAGTTGGACTACAAAATCTTGGCAACACATGCTTCCTAAATTCTACTCTACAGTGTTTAACCTACACACCTCCTCTAGCCAATTATATGCTTTCTCTTGAACACACCCAGTCTTGTGAGTACTCTGCAGCATTATTTCACATCTGTTGGACAGCTCTGAAGGTGAAAGAACAACAGTAAATCTGTGAAGAAGACTTTCAGTTGCCCTGTTCTATCTGTAGAAGCTGGCTTTCCTCATGATCTTCAAGGTCTCTTCCAACCTAAATGATTCTGTGTGCATTTGTTCATTGAATGCACCATGGCAAAACTTAGAAAAATATCACTTCTTGCTTCATGGGAACAATGCATTGTGGATGCACATTTGGCATTGGGGTTTCCTGGGGGTAGAAAGGTGATGGAATTGAGGATATTGGTGTCCTAGGTTCCTAGTCTCTGCAGCCCAGTTAGTGTAATGAACTGATAAATTCTATGTTGACTCTTAGGCCATTTTTAAAAAAAACAAAACAAAACCAAAGACCAACCCTCCCAAGAAAGCACTACAAGCTGGTCTCTTCTGAACCCAAACAGGAATTTGTGGGAGACTGTATTAAAATTTTGACTGACTTTATTTTAAAGAAAATCTTGTCTTTTTTAGACCCTTGAATTAGTGTTATTTTAATTTAATTTTTATACTTGAATTTCTTTAAGCCTAGGAGCCTCTTTTCACATCTATATTTGTGTATTTTTACAAAGGTACCTGTATGCTTTCTTAGTCTGGTATCTCAGTCTTTATTCCTAGAATCACAGAATCATTCTGGCTGGAGAAGACCTTTAAGGTCATCACGTCTAACCATCAACCTGACTCTAGCAAGTCCAGTGCTGAACCATATTCCTAAGCACCTAAACTGTGTTTTCTTAACATATATAAAGATTTCAGTTAAGAATCCTGTTGAAAAATGAGGACAGAAGTCCTAATACCTACATTACTTTCATCTTTCCTTTCTCCCAGAGGATTCTGAGCTCTGTGTCATGTAGCTCACCTAACAGCAGCATGCTGAAAATAATACACCTTCTTTTTCAGTGCTGTATCATCAATGTCAATATTGTTTCCCCATATATTCTTAAGCCTGTGGAGTTTCAAGCTTCTGTCAGCCTACAAAAACAAAATGACATTGCAATCATTACTTAGATTTCTTATAAGGAAATGCACTTTAATACTGACTTAAACAACATTTTAATTGATGCTTTAGGAGAATACAATATATCACAGAAAGAGGACGTTGTACCAGTAATTTAAAGATAATTAGTGGTTGTGGGGGTTTTATAGCAATATATATATTTGTCTAGCCTGTGATACTTTCTTCTGTCATTCTTCAGGTCATGAAAAAGGCTTCTGTATGATGTGCACAATGGAAACTCACATAAACCAGGTCCTATGTTTCTCTAATAATGCCATCAAACCCACCTCTGTTATCAATGGCCTTAAAAGTAAGTCATTTCAGATGGTTTTAAATCTTCCTATTTTTTTATTTTTCAAAGAATGGTTTGATAAGAAGTAAATTATTTTGATTCCTTAAAGAAGAGAGATGTTAAAAATAGGAGCTTTTGATTTTCTATGAGAGAAATTTAATGACCCTCTTATTTATTAGGAATAGGAAAACATTTCCGTTTTGGCAGTCAAGAGGATGCACATGAATTCTTATGCTTCACTGTTGATGCTCTGCAGAAAGCTTGCTTAAATGGAAGCACCAAGTAAGCATAAACAAATTAACTTTTAAATATTTCCTAGCCCCTCCTGCTCCTTCATTTACTGTCATAAATTTACTATCATAAATTAAAATCTCATGTTTCATAAAAAAAAGAAACTGAATGGTTTACTCTGTGCCTTAAGTCTTCTGACATGTGATTGATTTATTTCCAGATTGGACAGATCTTCTCAAGGCACCACGCTTATTTATCAAATATTTGGAGGATATCTAAGATCACGAGGTAGTTTAAAAAAATCTAACTGTCCTTAGAACTGTTCTGTGGCTTTTTTTGTCTGTCTGTAGTAAAAGAGTTTGTAGTTTGACTTCAGTAGTAATAATTGAAATTTGCAGAGTTGGTCTTCTTCAGACATTATTAAGTTTTCGTATTTTTATTCCAGTGAAGTGCTTAAACTGCAAGGCTGTTTCGGATACGTATGAGCCCTTCCTAAATATTCCTTTGGATATAAAGGTAAGATGTTTTGTGAATATGGACTGAAAAGTGTAAAGATTTGTAGAGCTTTCTGAATTAACTTACTTTAAAACATACCCTGTTAAAACAAAGAGCTTGGGGTGAATTTGAATCCAAATGGTAGGGGTTACCTCTGGATATCATAGAATGCAAACTTCCTGCCAAAGCCAAAACACCTAGTGCAGGTGCTCAGAAATGTGTCCATATGTGTCCTGAAAGTCTCTAGAGAAAGAGACACCACAGCTTTTCTAGGCAGCCTTTTCCAGTGCTCCTTCACCCTTATGGTAAAAAAGTTTTTGAGATGTTACCTCTTTTTGAGATGAAACTGCCTGTGTTCCAGTTTCTGTTTCCCCTTGTCCTGTCACAAAACACCACTGAAAAGAGACCAACCTTTTCAATGGACTGGACTTTGTTTTTCAGTGGAACCCATGTAGATGGTCTCCATGTATGCACTGGATTTAAACTGGAAAATTAAAAACTGTATCTACAGAAACCACAGTCCTCAATCGCTTGACTTCAATATACACCTGTTGTAAGACTGATGAGTTTGATTGTTCTCATTGATGATGCCAAAGCATAGCACAGATGTTGTCTATGGTATTGCAAGGTGTATTTATTTTGAGGTAGAATAATTTTCAGATAAATGTTCAGCATATTGTGTTTCTACTTCCTCCTCCACACTGCTTCCTGGTAGGTCCCTTAAGTATGAACTAGCAAGGTTCTCTCCTGAACTCCTAGTAATTGGCTGAAATGTTGCATTTTCAACGACTTAGTACTCTACCTTTTTACTCTTCCAGGCAGTTACATCTGTCACCAGAGCTCTAGAACAATTTGTGAAACCAGAACAACTGGACGGTGAAAATAGCTATAAGTGCAGCAAGTAAGATTGTGACTAATTACACCTTCATACACGATACACGTTTAATGTATTGATGGCTTACAGCATAACGTATCTTTTGACTATGTTTAGAAAAAAGATGAGACAGAGCTCTCTGTTTTTTCATTTAGCTTTGCTTATACAACTAATAAGCTGAAATCATTCAGAGCCTGGAAAATAGTACATGTGTTTCTAAGAGAAATTTTTGTGTTCCTGAATGAATATTTGGAATTGTAGGAATTGTGGCCGTTAACTTACTTCAGATTTTTATTCCTAGCATTGTTTACACTGGGGCCTCTGGCTGTTGGGAAGCTCTACCTTTTTGGCAGAATAAAGATATATGTCCAGGAATCTCTTTGGCTACCAAAAAATAATGTTACATGTCCTTTGTTCTGTAGAGCTGTCCTCTTATATCCTGCTGGCTTCTCTCTCTTAAGAAACCTGAAGGCAGTGTCTAGATTTATGAAAAGAAAAAACATATTATGCGAGTAAATATTATTCAAATAACGTAAGTGTGTGTGAGAGATGAAAACTTGTCTTTTGGGAGGTAAAAGAATGTGCTATTAACCATTTATCTGTGCTTGGTTTTAAGGTGCAAAAAGATGGTTCCTGCATCAAAGAGGTATACAATACATCGTTCTTCCAATGTTCTCACCATATCTCTGAAAAGATTTGCAAATTTTACAGGTGGAAAGATCAACAAGGTACTATTTACAGCTGTAATGTAACTTTATCTTCTTGGACTGAAAGGTTTCCCAAAGATGAATACTCTAAAAAGCTGCTACTGTTTGCAGGCACTAACTGTAGACTAATAACTGTAGTCGAAGAAAAGTCAGGCAGGCAGCTGTGGCTTCTTTTTAAATAATGATAAAAGAGCCTGTGTCACAGTAAGAATCTACCTTACTCTTAAAGAGCTAATTCTGTAGAAAACACTCTCTGCAACTTAAATTATGAAGCTTTGTTTATGAAAATAAGTATTTGTAAATGAATCAGAAAATAGATTAATCTAATCCTAGTCTGTGTTTTTAGAAATGTGTTTTTCAGGCTGTTGCATGAGGCATTTCAGGATAAGTTTTGAATCTTCTTGCTCTGTCCTTAGGATGTAAAATACCCTGAATATTTGGATCTCCGAGCATATATGTCCCAAGCAATTGGAGAACCACTCATCTATGCTTTATATGCAGTTCTAGTACACAATGGCTTCAACTGCAATGCAGGACACTATCTCTGCTTCATAAAGGTAGGTATCAGCTTGATTTCTAACAGGGTAAAGTCTGTGTGAACAAATTAAAACATTGCCTGGTATCCTCTGCTGTTAGGAGGAAAGGTTGTGTTGTATGTTTTGCTTGGTATGTTTTGCTCTGCAGTGCTCTATCTGTGATCTCACTTGGAAAGCAAGCAATTAATCTCAAGATGCCATTGTCTTTATTTGCAGGCTGGTAACGGACATTGGTATAGAATGAATGATGCCTCAGTAGAGCTTTCTGATATCAAAACAGTTCTCACACAGCAAGCTTATGTACTTTTTTATATCAGGTAATAAAAATACTAAAGGTAATCTATTTTCTGTTATGGATATTTTTCTTCTTTTCAAGTGTTTTTCTCTCTCGGAGAAGATTACTATTGCTGCAATTCAGTTTTGTTTAACCAGAAATTCCCCATGTCAATTATTATTTTTACTTTATCAGCATTAAACTGCTGCATTTGTGGACATTATTAGATATCTGATCTCTGGAGTTGGCAAATGTAGAAAAAAAAGGAGAAATGAGTCTGTAATGATGCTGTAAGGATAAGTTAGTGCTCTGAAAGAGAGAGTTATTGTAGGAAGACCTACATTGTATTCTTGGTGAACTCTTTTGCATATATCTTGCTATAAAATTATGGGGTGGGGTTTAAACTGTAAACTCAAAAGTCAATACTAAGATCCCTGCTCTTTCCCAAGGCGCTATGATTTGACACTTGGAGAACGTGCTTTTTACTTACCAGCACCATCTTATCCCCGTCCATTCCTTGGTCAGCGGGGGGCTAATAGTAAGCAGGCTGGATTTATAGGACCACGACTTCCTCCTCATATGATTAAGGTAACCTGAGAGGGGCAGATAATGATAGTGGGGTTTGCGTTTGGTGTGTGGTGATTTTTCTTTTCGCATCTGAGTTTTGTTTTCCCTCCCCCCACTGCAGCTTTCTTCATAGCCCTTGTGCTACAGCCAGAATTATTAAAACAAGGGCTAATCCTAAATTGTGCAGCCATGCTTAGTACCTTGTGCTTCCAATTCAGCTTTCTAAAGCACTGAAAACTACAGTCTTGAGAAAATTTAGGCTATTAATGGTTAAATAACTTTTTTTTTAAAGTAAATATCCTTCCTCCCCCTATCAGTATCATTTTACCTGAAACAGTGAAAACAAATTGTAGGGAAAGTTTAAAGGGAAAAATAATACACTTGGGAACAGCATAAGTCAATATTGTTTGGGTGGGTTTCAAAAAGAGTGCTCATTTGATACCAATAGCAAAAGCAGGAAGTAAACACATTTGTTGGATTTACATCTATATTTGAAGGAAGGTGTTTTTTCTTCTTAATTGTTGAGACAATTCGTAAAAATATTTAGAGGAGAAATTTTATATTTTAAAATTTTAATTGCTGTGTGTTTGCATGAATCCATCCTGTAATCTCTCTTTTTTTAAATACAGAATACAAGTCACTTAAATGGAAATGGACCCCTAAAAGAGGATCCAAATAATGTTGGTGTCACCCTAAAAAGGCCATCATCAGCTCCACCAACAGCTTGTGTACAAAACTGGGCAATTACAAGGCCATCAGTTACTGACTCCTCAAAAAACCAGAAGATAACTATCAGTATTCATAACAAATTGCCTGCACGACAAACTGTGTCACAGCCTGACTGTCACAGCAGTGCTGCAGAGGATGAGGATCTAAGCAAGCCCCTTCCTTCATCCACAGTTACCAATTCTGCACCGGATTCTACCTCAAATACATCTAGAGTGTCAGTTGCTGCTAACCATTCTAAACAGGAAGGTCCTGATGAAACTTTTGTTGAGCCAGCAGTGAATGGGAATGCTAAACTAAGCTTTGATAACACAGTCCCTTACAGTGCAGAGCCTTCAGGAAAAGCTGAGGTAACAAAGGGCTTGTTTAAACGGAACTGCAACGTAGTATCTTCTAATGGAATTTTGATTGGAAAAGTGGTCCATACATTGCAGAATTCCCATGCTTCCTGCCAGAATGCTAAAGAAGAAAGATCTCAGCGTGAGCTGCCAAAAAAAGATTCACTCAATGGTGCTATTAGTATAGACAATGAATTTAAAGAAAATGGACTTAAACTTGATGATTCCGCTTGCCAAGTTCCACCTGTTAAACCTTCTGAGGTTTTCTTTTCTAAAACAAATGGATTGCTTGACACAGTGAGTTACGTTTGTTTCATCTAGAATTTCTCACCTATGATGTATTCTGTATTCAGGTGTATTACTGTGTTCCTGTTTCATGTGAAATACCATGAAAAGCCCAGCATAGATTCCATAATGACTTTTTGTGCAGGTCACCCATTAGAATTTGCAGAGCTGAGCTGACATATAAGAACATCTCAACTTAAAAGAGGCTCAGCTGAGATGGTACTTCATAAGTTTCGTAAATGTATTTGGGGGAATGAGTGCCCATGATGTGTAAAAATGGGAGAGTGAATACAATTCAATCTTGTTTAACAGCTAACGTAGAGATTTTGCAACCACAGATTTATGCTAAAGATAGTATTTTTATGTCTGTTAATTTCTATGTTTTAATTTTAGATGACTGTAGCTTTGTCACCAGTTCCCCAAGAAATTATCTTAGAATCTCTTGGATATAGCCAGATGAACAGCTTGTCTGAGGAAATGAGGTAAAATAAGTATAATCTGATTAAAACAAGATTTCATACAAGTTCATCATTGTATTACCTGGGTACTAATACTACTTAATGGAAAGGTTTAAATCAGCACAGAGAATTCCACACTGATCATCTAGTGCTGCAAACATCTTACATACAGGTGGATACCTCTTAGAAAACCTTCACTTCTTCAGAGTATTTTCCCTTTTTTTTTCCGTTTACAGAAATATTTTCTCTATTCCTTTTTCTTTTTTTTTTCCATTCTATAATGTGTGAATGTAAAGTCCTACTATTTGCCCTCTTAATTGGGAGAGAAAGAGAAATCTGTGTTTTCACTTTTTTGTCAATGGGAGAAGAGCAAATATAGTGGTTTTGGCTACTGATGTGATTCATCAGATCAGATGTGTTGGCTGTGTCCTTCAGTTTTCCAGTAGCCAGCCATTTCTTTACTTAAGGGGATTTTACTCCTAGCATTCATCTTTTAGATGGGCGTTTTCAAGTGAAAAATGTGTTTTTATTTTGTGCAGTGTCCCTGGACCTCAGAAACGTTGTGAAAATGATGTTCAGATGGATACTGCAGTGATGGAAAAAGTGTTTGCAAACGAAGAATCCAGGAAGGTGCCTTCCAGCTTCAGCTGCAACACTGAGAATGTTTTAACTAAATCTGATGCTGATAAATGCCAAGATAAATGCCAGGTCACAAAGGACATTTCTAATAACTATGTAGAAGTACCACCTGTTAATGACTCTTCTATTACAAAACTGGATAAAGTTTTGGAGAGTCAGTTTTCTAGAGATGAGGGACTGAGTAACAAAAAGTCTGAGGAAGATAAACATAGGAAAAAATACAAGAAAAAAATGCATGACTCTAAAAAAAATGACAAAGAGCACTACCGAAAAAAGAGAGAAAACTCAGACACTGAAGAGAAGGAGAAGCAAACCAGAAGCAAACCAGATGATCAGTCCCCCAGGCGGCAGTGCTCCCGCAGTGTGGAAGCAAACAAGCAAAATCGTCATAAGCAGGAGTATTGTAATGACAGCAAGTATAGATCTTCCCACAGTGACAGAAACAGTCCCAATGATGGCAAAAGCTCAGGAAAATATTCTTGGTATAGATCACGAAGCAAGGAAAGAATGGAACAGGACAGGAATAGGTATTATCACTACAAACGAGAGATAACTTGGAGCCGAGAAAGATACCATCAAGATCAACCATGGAGATGGGAAAAATGCAGATACTACAATGAATATTATTTCTGTCATGGAGCAAGAGACAGTAGAAAGTCCTCTTACTGTGATAAAGACTTTGACAAATCCAGTCAAGCTTACAACAGGTCGCATAAGGATTATCACTGCAAAAGCAGATGGCCTCACAATGCACTCTCTAGAGAGGAAGATGTACATCACTTTAGTAGCCACAGAGCAAATTTACATCATTGTTCGGTACCTCATCAGCAATCAGAAAAATATTCTCGTGAAAGACATGGACTTCCAACTGTGTCAGCTCATTCAAATTTTGAGGACTCATCCCGGGAAATCGAAAAAGAAAGACTAAGAAATAGCAAAAGAAAATACACCCACACAGAAGAAAGTGGAAGTGAGATAGAAAAGAAATGCCGAAAGATAGATGACCAAAGAATGAAAAAATACAAGAAGGTCAAGAAGAAAAAGAAGTCCAAAGATAAACATCGAGAGAAGGATTACAAGTAAGCAAGGATTCCAGCATAATGAGCAATTTTTTTCCTAAATCTTTTCCGGGTGTTTCTCATTTCAGCATTTCAGCCTCCTTTTTTTTTTTTTTTTTTTTTTCATTGTTTCCAAATTACTTAGCATAATCTGGCTGGGGATCATGTCCTTAGGTTGGTCAAGTGAAGATAGGAAAGATATTGCTGAATTTTGTTAGAACACTAGATCTGGACCACGTAGATAGAATCACATGTGCACACCATTCTTGATTAGTTTTCAACAAGATTTTTTAAATTCCACATACCCTACAGCTAGCCCCTGTAGATGATTTCTGTGTAAACCAGGACCTTTTGCCATTCAATCAGAGGGCTTAAGTTTGCTGCATCTAAAGTAAGTTAGATGTCCAAAAATTACAACAAAATAGCTGACACTCTGCAAGTCATCACCTGTGGTAACGTAACGTTTCATATATGCAACAGGTGCCACATCTGTTTTTCTATTTTTAACTTGCATGTTTCCTTCAGACTTTATTATATGGATTTCTCTGTGCTCCGCTTTGTCAATGACAATCGCAAACGTAAGAAAAAGAAGAAAAAGAAGAAACACATCAGGAAACTGAAAGGGTTCTTGGAATATTTAGATCCTCGTTTCCAGAAGAAAACACGGGAGAAGAAGGAAGAGTCCTGTCCTCCAGGCAACTATTTATGTGAGCAATACAAAAGCCAGGGCAGTAAACAACCCTACAAGGAAGGGAAGCCTTACAGTCCGGCAGGTGACAGCAAGAGATACAGCTCCAGCACATCCACTCAGGATGTTAAAGGTAAGGAGACACAAAACGCTTATAAAAATGTTGGTATGATGAAATACCTGCTTTATACCATGGCTTCCAAACAGCCCGCATTACAAAAAAAACAAAAAAAAAAAAAAAAACAAAAAAAAAAAAAAAAAAAAAACAAAACAAAAAAAGACTGACAGGAAAAATTTTATTTAATCTGATGGTTAAGTCATAAAGAAACCGGTTAGAAGCAGAGTAAGAAAGTCAGTGTCTTGTAGCTCATGACACGAGTCAGGGGCATTAAGATTCCTGGGCTGATGTTTATGAATAAAGTTGATGACAGTACCTCACTTGGATGCACTGCAACACAAGTGGAATATGAGGGCTGTAAAAGCCCCTTTTTTTAGTCTTTAGAATTTCAGTATTTTACTCATGGGTGTTATTTACCACCATCTTGTGGAAAGTCAATCTTTCTTTAATAAGATGGGTCACAAGTAGGATATTCTGAATAATGAAATGTAATCTCAAAACAGGCAGCTGTGGCAGTGGTTTTTAGAGAGTACTGAACCTCTCAAACATGGTAGGGACAGACTAGGAACAACTGAGAAGGAATTCCCAGGAATTGTTAGGTTGTGCCATCTCACCAGGACTCGTGCTCCTTTGAATAAATTAATAAGGAAAAAAATGGCTGGAGAGAACTCAGAGCCAAATGGAGCTGTTTGAGACTTGTCTTTCGGAACTCAAACCACTGAGATAGAGTTTTATGTTGAATGTCAGGACAGGGAGTGACATTGCTTTCTTTTCTCTTTTTTAGCTTTGGAGCTTACTGCTGGAAGCCTTCAGTTCTCAAACTAAACCTTCCATCAAAACCAACAGCTTTTTACCATCAAATGCAACATTTTACCATTTTGATCATCCAACCCGACACTTTACCGATTTTGAACACCAAACCCAACACTTGCCGATTCTGATCATCAAAACTTAAAAGTTATTATCAAAACAATTATCATCAAGACAAAATCCAGTCATAAGTGGTGCTTAACATTTCTGTACAGAATTTTACCATGAAAGAACTTTTTTTTAGTTTTTAACTTGAGACTTTCTTTTTTTAAAATATACTTCTAATCCAAAAGGGTGGAAACTTTTTACAACTGCTGAACATTGTAAATTACCACATAAACATCTCACTGATGTGAGATAATGCCCTGGAATAGACCATCTCAAATGCTGCTTAATTACAGACTCAGGTTGACTTTATGTTATTCATGTAATGTTACTCCAAGTTAGACATCTGGTGCAAGAGCGACCAGGAATTATAAAAACTGCAACTGACAGTCTGTATATTTAATTTAAAGACTTATTTAAAATTTCACAGGCTCTCAAATAAGTAGAGTTTTGCAAGAGCTGCATCTTTTTTTCTGTGATGTCTGACACTAGAAACTTATTTACTTCACATTTGAGTTATATTCAAGATCTGAAGAAAATCTTCTGGTTTTCAACATTGTGAAGCAACAAATATGCAGTTCTGAATGTATCTCTCAAGACTATTTGTATACTCTTCCATATGTTTTTATTACATTTTCTTAATATACTGTCACTTGTCTTAAGTCTCAGTTGTCTGTTTTGTCTCTCTAAAGTGTCTAGTTACAGACAAATTCATACTGTGATTTTTATTTTTATTATTAAATGCTATCAAACTGTGATGCACTTATTATTCACTGGTCCTGCATCAGGAGATGAGTGGGGAACCTGTATTAAATACAGTTCATCTGAATAATCTGTCTGGTTTATACAAGCTGTGTTGTTCAGAGATGTCTGAAGTTTGATCTTTGTTTTTTTTTAAAGAAGATAAAAAGCACTTGCCCCACTGTAAATATATAGCATGTAAAATTTATATAGTATATAAATACAGCGAAGTTAAAACGGATTTTTACTTGAGTTTTACTTGAGTTATTTAACATGCAATATGTCATGTGAATTGACAGCTTTCAGAGTGTGTTTGCTACCCATGAAATCAGATCTTCTCACCTACCACTGAAAGGAAGATGCTGATGCTGTCAGTGAGACACAGAGAAGATAAGAAACTTGGGACTTCAGCTGCCTAGACAAGGATGCAGAAGGCCTCCTCAGAAGTTAAAAGCTTCCAAAAACAGGCGACAGGTTGGAAGCTCAGCAGTAAATTTTTACAGTATGTGTGACACTAAAACAACAACAAAACAAAAAGAGGAGCAAGATTTAAGTTTTACTAAATACTCCAAGGAATATTTTGGTACATGGAGAACACCATAAAACCGAACCATAAGTGTACCCTGCGTAATGTTCCTATGGCAACAATTATGTGACGTTACATAAAGTAACATGACAAAGAAACCACACACCTGTCCTGTATCTGGCTTTTTTTTTCCTCCATGGTCCTCTGGCTCCAAGAGTTGGTGTCTTCTCTTTGGTCTGATGAATAACTCTGGCATATGTACACAGAGTCGAAGTCCTGACTGCTGTACCTCGGTTAAGAGCTCCCGAAGTGGAGCGGGGAGTGGAGGGCGGGCAGGGCCTGACGGCTTCGGGCCGGAGCTGAGAAGCGGTCTGGGCAACGGCGTTAGCTACGGCTTCACCGGGGGAGTTCTAACGAATCTACCTGAGGAGCAGAGATGCGGGCCTCCCCCTCACATTTGACTTAAACTCACGAAAGGGAATTGACAAAATGTCTCCTTAATTTCGGCCGGCTCTCGCGGGGGGGGAAACCACCCCTTAACGGAGAAACGCTCCTAGCTGGAGCATGCCTTATTGTAACGATGTATTTCGCAGCTGAAGGTCTTTCTCTCTGATGACTCAAACCTGACGGCTCAAATTTCTGACTAGAGGAAAAGTAGGGAATGAGGCCTTTCCCTGAGGGGCCGTTAAGCGGTTGGTCTCCCCCGGCAGCTCGCGGGCGGGCTGCTGAGGCGGCGGCAGTTGTGGCCGAGTGTTAAGGGCGGCAGCTCTAGGGTAGGCAAGTCCGGGCCGGGGCCGGGGATGGCAGCGAAGAGGGTGGGCAAAGTGGTCTGGTCGGTCCTTTTTGGAGCGGGATCACCTGGGCCGGGGGAGCGGCAGCTGACGGGCGGGCTATTGAGTGAGGAGGCAAGGGCGGAGCCAGCAGCGCTCCCCTCAGAGCGCGGCCCCGCACTTTGCGCGGCCGTTTGCGCGGGGTGGGCGCTGAGGCACATCAGGGGAGCAATGGTGTCAGCGGGCAGAGGTGTGTGCTGTCCCTGAGCCCCCCAGGGCTGATGCAGCTTCCCAGACGGAACTCCGGTGGGAACACGCTGCCCCAAGGTGCCAGGCTGCGGGGGATGCCCCGCGCTCTCGGCAGTGCCCGATGGCAGCACCAAGCACAGATGTGAGGTCTCTGCCCAAGTAGCGGAGCTCCTCGGCTTGGTGGAGAGAGCAAAGACGACTGCGGAACTGGAGCTCTCTTAGGAGGAAAGGCTGAGGGAGCTGGGAATGTCTAGCCAGGAGAGAAGACTGAGTGGAGTCCCTGTCAATATCTAGAATCTAAAGGGTGGTGGTAAGGAGGATGGAGACAGACTCAGTGCCCAGTGACAAGTGGCACCGGGCACAATCTGGAGCACAGGAAGTTCCATCTGAAAAATTCTTTACTGTGAGGGTGACAAAGCACTGGAACAGGGTGCCCAGAGTGGTTGTGGGGTCTTACTCTGGAGACATTCAAAACCCTCCTGGATGCAGTCCTGTGAAATGTGTAGGCAGTCTTGCTCTAGCATGGGCCGTGGACTAGATGATCCTAGAGTCCCTTCCAACCTCTACCATTCTGTCATTCTGTGAACATTAATCTTAAAAAAAACAAAACAAAACAAAATCAGCAACTGCCTCCCATGTATAGCACCTTATTTACCAACAATACAACAGTAGTTTCAGACTTTATTTTTGAGAAAATCTCCAGATTTAAGCAACAGGTCTTAATGATAAATGAAAACATTAATATTGTGGTGGATTTACATAAAACATCACATTTTTTAACAATGACTGATACAGAGTATTTGTCATGCAAATCACTTGTGTACACCAAGTAACACTTGTATCAATACATAGCTGTACAATATTTACATTTATTTTTAAACTCTAGCTAGAAACATTTTCCAAGAAAATAGAGAAATGAAACTGGTAAGCCACAAGTCCTGATTTGTAGTGTTTGGTCTACAACAGACCTAGCTTTTCCAGCAAGCATATCTACATAGATATATAATAAATCTTAAAAATATGCAGTTTTTATATACTAAACATTATAAATGCTGCTCAGTTTATGAAGGTTCAGTTTTGTACCAGTTTAAATTGGTTCAAAATGTTAAGTGACGTAGAGCTTATTTTGTCAGAATATGGTAAAATTTAAGTCAGTCCAGCTGAGCTTAAGTATTACATACTTCTCTCCCTGGACTGCACTGGCAACATGGCTGATGGTAGTGGCCAAATGCTTTAGACACTGAGTGAAGGCATCAGTGGCAGAAGCAGCAGCAGCTCTTAATTGCCCCCATAGTTGTAAAGGGTGATGTTAGAAACAAAGAACTGAAAAAATCCACAAGTTTCAGTGCAACAGGAAGGGAGAAGTCTATGGTCCCCAGAGGACTTTTCCTCCACGTGGCCAAACCATAACAGATATTGCTTTAGGCCACCAAGCAGCTACCCCTGGGCTTGAAGCCCATTTAAAAAAGGGAAAGGTTGAGAGATTTCTCTTTACCCTCATGAATAGTACCTGATTTGCCCAAAATTTCCAAAAGCCACTTTGTTTTACTGGCCTCATGGCCAGTGGAAATTATGAGCTAGTTTCACTGTGTTAATACTCTTACAAAGACCAACTGAGATCAAATATTATCAAACCCAAGTACGCTGTTCCATAAGCTTTGGTAAATTAAATAGACATAATGAGCACCACAAGTAGCTGTTAAAGATGTTGCATTTTAATGCAAAGAAATAACATATTTCCTGCTATAATATCCTCAGGTACATGTTACTCTATATAATTATTTCTGCTGGATAGAAGAACTTGAAACTAAATAGAGCAAATGAACTCCTAAGGCATCTCCTTCATGCTTATAGGCAGACATCATCACCTGGTTACATAAATAGTTTCTTAAAGGTGATTATTTCAGAAGATGAGAATTGATACAAAAGTGCTTCATGGCTTATTAATACTTTTGTGATCTCACATTTCTCCAGAGATTTTTATTTGCTTTTATTTGCTGCTTTCCAACTTTACATTCCTTAGCTCCACTGGTTCTGGCATTAGAAATCTACATGTCCAAAGATGAAACTGCTGTGTGCCTTGCTTGAAAACAGAACTGGAAGCTGCCCAACAAAAGATTCCAAAGAACCCATGTTAGCTGCTCTATCAGCATCCTGCTCTGCAATCACAGGACATACAAGCCAATTTGTTTCCATGAAGAGCTTCAATGTCTTCCATTAAGCAAAGGTGCCCCAGCACTGATACTTACACTCAAGAACTCAAAATCCTTTGGATGAGTTTTACCACCTTGGAAGTGCTTGTATCTGGACATTCATCCAAACAGACTGCAATTTCCTACACTCTAGGGACAATCTAAGGTATAAAAAACTTTGTTCTTTTTCTCTCGTTTTTTATGCCAACATGCAATCAGTCCCAAGCTGGCACCCCATGCAAAATAAGGTAAATAAGTAAGACAGAACAATGAATCCTCCATTACAGTTAAGATGAGATTTGAAATAGACTGTGCCAGTGCAAGATATCCAGAAGTGCTTTGGCACATATCTGAAAAATCATCTTTAAGGATGCAACAAAAATACCAAACTTTTCTGTATGTCCAAAGTCTCTTACCAAGCACAAGAATGAATTGATTGCTTACAGAAATATTTCCCCTTCCTGGTTTTTCACATGAAAAACACTAAATGCATGTGAAAATATTTTGGGGTGTTTTCACAGGTGTCATAGTTTGAGTAAGAGGAACTAAAGGAGGAAGAGTGTTAAATACGGAGCACAGAGGGGTCAATACTCTCTCCTAATTCCTGCCCATATACTACAGAAGTCACGCAGAAGGCAGCCCTGCTCTCTTTTGCCACCTGCTGTCCCCGAGCTCCTTCACCACCAGCTCGTCCCGGCCCTTCAGAATCCGCATCCATCGGGTGCTGGGATGAGCTGTGAAGCCCTCTCCTCAGTCGGCCCTGCCTCAAGGGGCCCTCGGGCACCTATCCCTGGCAGCATCGAGATCGGGCTGCAGATGTGTCCTTGTATTCATCATCCCATCTGTCACTGCCTCTCCCCTGTTCTAGTAAACCTGTTTAAGTCTCTCGTCCTTATTTCCCTATTATCTCCCCTTTAAGAGGGTGGAGGGGGGTAATGGAGAACAATCTGTCCTCTGGTTTTTGTTCAACCCAAACTGCTAAACTGTGACAACATGAAACGCCTAAACACATGCGAGCCCTGTCATCTTACTTAGTGTTAATTAAGCTACAACATATCTCAAACAGAAGAATGATTTTACTGGATAAAAAGCAAATTAAGCCAGTCATTAAATCTTCCTGCTTTGTTGTGATCACTTAACTAGGAAAAGAAACCTAGGGCAGTTAGATCTTTAATCCATAGTAGGTAGGCAGGCAATCCTTACTGCACTCGAAGTGGGTCTGCTCTACTTGTGATCAGTCAGGAACAGTGCCTGCTCTAATATTCTCCAGCCAGCAGATGGCAAAGACGTTTTTAAAGAAACCGGTTAGAAGCAGAGTAAGAAATTCAGTGTCTTGTAGCTCATGACTCGAGTCAGGGGCATTAAGATTCCTGGGCAGTGTAGGGGAAAGTGATGTTTATGAATAAAGTTGATGACAGTACCTCACTTGGATGCACTGCAACACAAAGAGGATATGAGGGCTGTGAAAGCCCTTTTTTTAGTCTTTAGAATTTCAGTATTTAGTTCAGACCATGGGTGTTGTTTGCCACCATCTTGTGGAAAGTCAATCTTTTTTTAAAAAGATGGGTCACAAGTAGGATATTCTGAATGATGAAATGTAATCTCAAAACAGGCAGCTGTGGCAGTGGTTTTTAGAGAGCACTGAACCTCTCAAACATGGTAGGGACAGACTAGGAACAACTGAGAAGGAATTCCCAGGAATTGTTAGGTTGTGCCATCTCACCAGGACTCGTGCTCCTTTGAATAAATTAATAAGGACAAAAATGGCTGGAGAGAACTCAGAGCCAAATGGAGCTGTTTGAGACTTGTCTTTCGGAACTCAAACCACTGAGATAGAGTTTTATGTTGAATGTCAGGACAGGGAGTAACACTGCTTTCTTTTTTTTTAGCTTTGGAGCTTACTGCTGGAAGCCTTCAGTTCTCAAACTAAACCTTCCATCAAAACCAACAGCTTTTTATCAGCAAACCTGACGTTTTTGTTAACACTAAACTCATCACACCTTACTGATTTTGAGCATTGAAACTTAGAAACTCAAAGAGTGAATTAGTGAGACTGTATGAAAATTGTCTCATTTTATTCAAAATAAAATCTTTTATTTTTAAGCTGGTGAATTTCATTTTTATGCTTGAGTTTATTTAAGCCTAGAAGTGTCTAGCCTTAAAGTAAAACCAACAACCTTTTACCATCAAATGCTACATTTTACCAGTGCTGACCATCAAATACAACTTTTACCCACAGATGCTGCAGTGATGAAAAAAGTGTTTGCAAATGAAGAATCCAGGAAGGATCCTTCCTGCATCAGCTGCAAAACTGAGAAGGTTCTAACTGAATCTGATGCTGAGAAATGGCCAGATAAATTCCAACTCACAAGGGACATTTATCTGTGCTTATTTTTAAGGTGCAAATAGATGGTTCCTGCAAAGAGATACACATAATTCTTCCAGTGTTCTCACAATACCACTGAAAAAATTTGCAGATTTTTCAGGCAGAAGGATCAACAAGGTCCTATTTACAGCTGTAAATGATGTGGACAATGGAAAGTCACTTTAAGCAGGTCCTGTGTTTCTCTAATAATGCCATCAAACCCACTTCTGTTATCAATGGCCTCCAGTCATTTTAGACAGCTTTAAATCTTCATCTTTTTTTATTTTTCAAAGAATGGTTTGGTAACAAATAAATTGAGTCCTTGAAGAAGGGAGATATTAAGAAGAGGGGATTTTGATTTTCTATGAGAGAAATTTAATGTTTAAAGACCCTCTTGTTAATTCAGAATAGAAAAACATTTCTGTTTTAGCAGTCAAGAGGATGCAAATGACTTCTTGTGCTTCACTGTTGATGCTTTGCAGAACGCTTGCTTAAATAGAAGCACAAAGAAAGCATAAACAAAGCAACATTTAGATACTCCCTAGCCCCTCCTACTCCTTTATCATAAAAATCCCATGTTTTCATAAGAAGAAAAACTGTTTGAAGGATTAACTCTGTGCCTTAAATCTTCTTACATGTGATTATGATTTATTTCCAGACTGGACAGATCTTCACAAAGAAATACACTTATTTATCAAAGATTTGGATGATATTTTAGAACCCCAGGTACTTATTAAAGATTCCTACTGTCCTTAGAACTGTTCTGTGAACTTTTTTTGTCTCTCTGTAGAAAAGGAGTTTGTAGTTTGACTACAGTAATAAGTACTAAGAAATGAGAGTTAGTCTTCTTCAGACATTATTAAGCTTTCCACTGAAGTGCTTTAACTGCCAAGTGGCTTCAGATACTGAGGAGCCCTTCCTCAATATTAAAAATATAAAAGAATGTGCTATTAACCATTTATCTGTGCTTGGTTCTAAGGTGCAAAAAGATGGTTCCTGCATCAAAGAGGTATACAATACATCGTTCTTCCAATGTTCTCACCATATCTCTGAAAAGATTTGCAAATTTTACAGGTGGAAAGATCAACAAGGTACTATTTACAGCTGTAATGTAACTTTATCTTCTTGGACTGAAAGGTTTCCCAAAGATGAATACTCTAAAAAGCTGCTACTGTTTGCAGGCACTAACTGTAGACTAATAACTGTAGTCAAAGAAAAGTCAGTCAGGCAGCTGTGGCTTCTTTTTAAATAATGATAAAAGAGCCTGTGTCACAGTAAGAATTTACCTTACTCTTAAAGAGCTAATCCTGTAGAAAATACTCTCTGCAACTTAAATTATGAAGCTTTGTTTATGAAAATAAGTATTTGTAAATGAATCAAAAAATTGATTAATCTAATCCTAGTCTGTGTTTTTAGAAATGTGTTTTTCAGGCTGTTGCATGAGGCATTTCAGGATAAGTTTTGAATCTTCTTGCTCTGTCCTTAGGATGTAAAATACCCTGAATATTTGGATCTCCGAGCATATATGTCCCAAGCAATTGGAGAACCACTCATCTATGCTTTATATGCAGTTCTAGTACACAATGGCTTCAACTGCAATGCAGGACACTATCTCTGCTTCATAAAGGTAGGTATCAGCTTGATTTCTAACAGGGTAAAGTCTGTGTGAATAAATTAAAACATAGCCTGGTATTCTCTGCTGTTAGGAGGAAAGGTTGTGTTGTAGGTTTTACTTGGTATGTTTTGCTCTGCAGTGCTCTATCTGTGATCTCACTTGGAAAGCAAGCAATTAATCTAAAGATGCCATTGTCTTTATTTGCAGGCTGGTAATGGACATTGGTATAGAATGAATGATGCCTCAGTAGAGCTTTCTGATATCATATTCTATATCTCATCTCTGGAGCTAGAAAAAAAACCCTGGGCATTTACAAGGCCATCAGTTACTGACCCCTCAAAAAGCCACCTACAGAAGATCTAAACCTAGTTTATGTCAACAAAGGACACGGGGATGCTATTTATTGAAGACCATCTCATGAACCTAAGCCTTTTGCCCAAAGAGATCTAGGTAAGCATGTATTCTGTGTCTGCATCTTCTCTCCTTTTTCTTAAAAATAAAATGGAAGTAGAAAACACAGTTCTTACTTGTTGCAATGCTATGTAACTATTAAAGACTTCAGTGGTAGAGCTGTGAACCCCCTGAACAACTCGGGCTGCAGTTGCAGAAATTCTTTTTATCTGTTTACAATGTATTTGTAATTTAGTTATGATCTATTTACAATCAACCATGAGGAACTTTTTATAACAGACTTACCCAGGTCCTTTCTGTTACACAGAGAAAAGTGCATTTTATCACTGCTATTCATGACTTCCATTGTTCACAACTCCTTGGTAACACTGCTCAGGAAAAGATCTGATAACTATAGGGTTACTTCATTATTTTTCTGTATTAGATCTTCAAATGCATGTGACAGTGTTAAAAGCTGTGTGTCAAACATTTTTGTGCTTTTATCTCTTTTAAAATGTATTTCTCCCACAGTTGTTAATGATGGAATTGCCCCGCCACAAAGGATTCTTTTCCCACCTGAGAAAATTTGTATGGATTGGCAGCAAACACAAAGTGTTGGAGTTGGACTACAAAATCTTGGCAACACATGCTTCCTAAATTCTACTCTACAGTGTTTAACCTACACACCTCCTCTAGCCAATTACATGCTTTCTCTTGAACACACCCAGTCTTGTGAGTACTCTGCAGCATTATTTCACATCTGTTGGACAGCTCTGAAGGTGAAAGAACAACAGTAAATCTGTGAAGAAGACTTTCAGTTGCCCTGTTCTATCTGTAGAAGCTGGCTTTCCTCATGATCTTCAAGGTCTCTTCCAACCTAAATGATTCTGTGTACATTTGTTCACTGAATGCACCATGGCAAAACTTAGAAAAATATCACTTCTTGCTTCATGGGAACAATGCATTGCATTGTAAAATGGATGCACATTTGGCATTGAGGTTTCCCGAGGGTAGAAAGGTGATGGAATTGAGGATATTGGTGTCCTAGGTTCCTAGTCTCTGCAGCCCAGTTAGTGTAATGAACTGATAAATTCTATGTTGACTCTTAGGCCATTTTTAAAAAAGCAAAACAAAACCAAAGACCAACCCAACCTAAAAAGCACTACAAGCTGTTCTCTTCTGAACACAAACAGGAATTAGTAGGGGAGTGTATTAAAAGTCTGACTAATCCAGGAAGGTTCCTTCCAGCTTCAGCTGCAACATTGAGACTCTTTTTCCTCAATCTGATGCTGAAACCATTTCTGCCAAAGACAATCAAGAGCTGATAACACATATCTCAATATCAATGGTCAACACAAGGCCTGGAATAAATCCTCAAACACCAAATGATTCCTTAGGCATAGAGATTCAAAGTACAGCAGAGACAAAGAAAACCAAGAGGATCAGAAGTACTAATTTCAAAAGAAATCAAAGGCTCTCCTGAGAGCAAAGAGAGCTGGGGCAAACGTCTTTGTACTACAAAGTGGGACATTGAGAGTACTTGCAAAAAACTTGCATCTTTAGATACCACTAAGAAATGCCAAGTGACAGAGGACATTTATGACAAAGGAAGAAAAACAAAAGGAAAAGAAAAGCTATTTCCATACAGTTAGGAGAATGAATCCTAAATGAAAGCTGCACTCAGCTGTTCACTTACTCTGGAACACACAAGATTTGCAAACTGGTACTGCAATTGTGGTCTTCTTTTTACAGAAAATTAAGTGCTAGGTCATGCTGAATGCAATTTTTGGTTTTAGTGAAAGATGGAAGGCCTATAATGGCTCCTTCTTTTATGGGAAATGCACTCAAAGAACTGATTTTACTGTTAGGCTTGAATTCCTAACTCAAATCCATTCCTTCCCAAGCCAAGCAAACTGGAGTTGTAAATAATAAAAGTGAAAACAAAGCTCCCATGTTTTGAGTTGAATTAGTTTCCAATGTAATAATCCTCTGGTATCTGAAGATTGCTTCTTATTATATGCCAATAACTATTTACCCTGAAAGGTCCTGCCAAGTTATGTCATAGTCAATAGTGTGTATGTATAAATATATATATACATACACACACACATACATATATATATGTAAAATGTGCAGTCATTGTCTTCACTTAAGTTTGTCTATTTTTTTACATTATCACTCAACTGTATGCTTCGTTATGGGCTGATGGAGGTATTCCAGCTGCTGATCATGTTCTATTTCTTATTTGCAATACGTCGTTTCCTTGTTGCCAGCATATCATAAAAGGGATCCCTGCTGATACTTGCTCTAGAAAAAAAAAGAATCATTATTTTCATTTTGAAATACCTCATTTTGAAAACTACTTCGGTTTCGCTTTCCTGTGGAGAAACTCCATGCTTTTAAGGCAATGGATGATTGACTTCTATGGATTATAAATATTTCTGTAAAAACAGATCTTGCTCAACTTCGATTTGTGAAGAGTTCATCCCTTCATATTGACCCCTATTTGTTTCTTCAAGCATGGGCCTGCATTATAAACCTTCCAAGATCAAGTCAAGCTGTGAAAATTTGAAGATGTACTGTGAAGATGCTCAAGATACACGTCACTGAAGTTAATTATTAGGTGAAGTGAGATTAATAAGTGTACAATTAAAAGCTATTTACAGAAGGCTTTTTACTTGCTTAAAAAAATAAAATCTATGTTACTATGATTGGAGTTAGAAGCACTATTTCCTTGGGACCAGACAGTAACAGGAGACTTGTATCTTGATCCATCAACCTCACGTAGCTTGTAATTAATCCTAGAGGACAGCCACATGAGGATTCTTCACACAAGTTAAGAGTGTAATTTCTCTAAATACAAAAAGCTTATACTACTACATTTCTGAAAAGACACTTAAGACTAAACTCACTTGATAGATTTAATCCACTCTTCTTTCTCTTCTGGGGTAGGAGCAGATATTCTATACACCACATGGTTCCCTTCCACCACTCTGCCATCAGCTTCAGTTTTACATGCTTTAATCACTTGACCTTTATGACTGGGGTTATAGAGTTCAAAGCAGTTCTAGAGGGTATAAATAAATACATTTAAAAGACAAAACAGAACTGACAGACATCTTCATTTAACACTACACGTTAAGTTCTATATGGTTTATTCTTATTAATTTAACAAAAATGTTATTAATCTTACTGGTTTTCTAGGGTCTTCAACTTCTCTTATGCTAAGATTTTCTAACGGAATAATTCCTCTAGGTTCTTTGTCCTAAAAATTAGAAAAATATCACATTAGTACTCACTTAAATATTTTTATTAGAAACAAAGTTCACTGTAATATATACTCACTGTTGTGTATTCAAAATAATACAGGCAATTATCAGTCAGAATAAACCATCTCCGTTTCCATGTTTTTACTCTTCCCCCTACAACCAAAAAATATGGCTGAATTTAATGTGTGTTGCTGTCAAGGCTTCAACAATGGATGACAAAGTAGTTTAGTTTTGCTAGTTTTTAAAAATGTAGTTTAATCACTTAATGGTAAATGGATGAGGCACAGATCAGCTGAGATTAAAGGAATACATTACTGTAACTCTTGCACTAAAACCCAACTCCTGAGACAGCATTAACTATGGTGTTGCTGACCAGCCACAAAAACTCTATGCATTCAACTTGCAACTGGCTCCTCTCTTACAGAGAGTGGATGCAATACTTTAGCAGTTAAACCTGTTCCCTCTGCTCATCCCACACAGGTGTTTTACTACATCAAGAATATTCACATTATACAACCTTCAGAAAGACTTGGTGCTGCAAAGGGAGGCCAGTCACCAGCAAAATCAGTAACTGGGTTCCAGCAGCAGGACCAACCCTCTCCACAGCCTGCCGTGTACAAGGAAATGGCCCCATCAATAATATTAAGGGCATTTTGCCACTTTCTCTCCTTTTGTGAGCATACATGTGATTAAGATTTCTACTTTCAGATTTAACATCAAGTGCATAAGATGCCTGTAGACATGACTGGCAGAACAAATATGATGCATCATCAATAAGTAACATATCCTATGCCACAACATACCATTGTTAGTCACTTATAAAAATTTAGTATTTTAAAAACACATTGTCTTTATGGATTAATACATCATTGAGTACACCTTACAGAACACATAGCTACTGCTCCAAAAATGCCAATTTTTCCTGCATTAGCAGATAAGGCAACAGCATAGTGGTCCTTTCTTATACCTACTAACATCACAGTTCCCTTTAGAAACACACATCTATTGTCTCAGTCCTTTCAACTGGTTTTCTGCTGTTAGCTTCTTCAGAACATGTCTCGCATTCCACAATTACATTATTTAAAAATAATACTTTCCAGGAAAAACAATTGTAGATAAAGCATTCACATGTTATTAATATAAAGGCTTTGTTCCACCATAGTTATCTGACTTCAGGATCAGGCATCATCCATTCAGCAGTGATTTAACCTCATTAACCCAACATTTCAAAATTGCTGACTTTGCTATTGAACTCTCATGCATACGAGAGTAACATTAATACACAAGATCCTCAGTTTAATTCAGATCATGTAACTAAACCTAAGACACAAGCATGATTTTTTTAATCTTTTTGTTCTCCTTGAGAGAGCTGGGGTTTTGTTTAATACAGATGTCCAAATAACAATAACGAACAACTCTAGAAATATGATGACATTTCTTGATAATAGCCTACTACATGTTTGCACTGCAGACCAAGTATTCTGCATCTTTCATCTTCTTTTTGCTTGATTTCACAACTTTCATGATAACCCAGTGCTAACATAATGCAATACTCAATGTTCTCAATAAATGTTACATTATGTTTTCACTACACACACATGTATCTTAAGAAAAATATAATCTGCAAGCAGGTGTGGTGAAATATGAGAGGGCAAAACAGTGCAAGATGCAGAAGCTGTGACAGAATGAATGGCTCAGCAAACTAGAGACAGTGAGGGAAGAACTGGTGGCATTTTAGTACAACCACTGTGACTGATCCTTAAATAAAGCAGTGTGGAAACATTCAAACTGGCATGTAAGTCACGAGAAAAATTGCCATCACCTTGACAGAGAGATGGCTCAAGTATCAGGAAGTATTGGGCTAGGAATGAAAAGCTGACAAACTTGAGTTGACTCACTTCCAGATCAATGAATAAGCAGCAATTGAGCTGAGACAACTGCCAGAACAGTCTTTACTATCACTATAACATCAAATTTTTTCATATAACCCAGTGTTCCATGCCATGACTTCAAATCATGTTCTGTTCGCTAAGTTGACATCATTTAATGTTTTTAAGAACACAAAAATGTCACCACATTTTTCAGGCTAACAGGTTAACATCAGATAGCATCCAGTGTCATGGCTTGCCCAGTTCTAGTAGAAAACCAGTTCAGCAGCAGAGGGTGATCTGCAGGCAGATCACAGAGGTAGCTTAAGCTGAACAAAGGAGCTTCTCATAAACTTTGATATTGTGTCAAAACATAGTAAAAAAATAAGCACATAATCATCATATATTGAAAAGAAGGCCTGCTTACAATTTAAGGCAGAAATAAAGGACTTAAAACATAGAACAATATGAAATACCAAGTAGTAAATGACAGCCAAGCTTGCTGAATTTTTCCTGACAACATGCCCTCTCTTTGGAAAATTTTTTCCAATCTGAAACCTTTTGTAATCATACTGCAACTGTGATGAAAAGCTTGTCATGGACTGTTTCCCAGTTCAAGGATAGTATTGATGTGGAACCCAGAAAGGAGATTAAATGTTTCCAACATCCTTCTTACTGCTCCCTTCTTCCTAAAACAGGCAGTAGCCCACTGGGTTAGAGCACTGAGGTGAGTTGCAGAAGTAGACCCTAAGCTGCTCCACCAAGCTATGAGGTACTCTTCCAGGAAAAAAAAAATAAATAAAAAAAAGCAAAAAGCAGCAAGGCAGGATTTCTTGGCAGGATAAGGAACTACTCTCACGTGTAATTCTCTGCTTCCCCACCCCATTATTTAGTTGCAGCTGTCAGCAGCACAGAAACTCCAATAAAGCTTGAAAGGCAATCTAATCTGTTCTCAGCAAGTTTGCAGGGGTAACCACATAGAACACACTTACTATGCCTTAAAATGGGCAAAACCCCAAGAAGCTGGCTGATAAGGCTTTGCATCCCATAAACACTGCATGAGAGATTAATGGGTACAAGCTCATTCTTCTTCTTGTCTAAGACTGCTGTGGGCTCACAAAACAAGGAGTTTAGTACCATACTTTGTATCTTATTCCATCCTTTTAAAGATTAAAACTGGAAGGAATTAATTTACCAGAAGTGGATGAAGCAAATCAAAGAATGAAACCATAAGTATTTACAGAAATTGAGATTTAAGTGACCGACTTCTCAAATATCTTATTATATAAAATGCAAAGACATCTCAAACAAGAAAATAAAGAAGTGTATCTGCAAGGTGGGAATCTAAAGAAACTACATGAAAAGGCCACAACATGGCAAAAAGTACAGAAAGAGGATCAGAAATCCTTTTCACCTATGTAACCCAATAGAAGATTCTTTTTTTTTTCAACTCTGGGCAAAGTACAAACTAGAGAACATGTGGAAAGAAACCACCTATACGAAAGGGAAAAACAACCAAAAAAAAACCAATTTCAAAATCAAGCAAGGCCTTAAGACTAATGGCAGCAATGTATCTAAGATGGAAAGTTCTACCCAAATCTTCAGCACATTTATATTGATGGGAAAGAGAGGTGAACACATCACAAGTGGTTTTTTTCTCCTCAGTTCATTTAGGTACTGTTAGGCAGAATGGACTCAAAAGTCCATTTTCTTTTTTTCTTGAAAAAGAAGCTTCCTTTGACCACAGCCTTAACTGCCTCAAACTAGAAGAGCATCAGTTACCACGAGAGCCAGGCAGATACTGGAAGGTATCTGTTTCCTGATCAACCACCAGTATTCTCTTATCCCAGAGCAGGGAAGAGAAGTGGCATCCTCCTCTCAAGGACGGATGTGCTGGAATAAGCACCACTGGCATGATGGGCCCAGGTGCAAAACTTCTGGACAATCTTCAAGCTCTCAACAAATTGCCTGACTGGTAGAAAAAAGTAACACCATCATTTGTCTGGCTTCAATAATTTGCTCCCCAGTTAATGTCATGGTTTCCCTGCAACTAGAAGAAAATATTATGCAACACAAGTTACTTGCCAAGAGAAGTTGTTTTAGGCAAGGAAACACCTCTCTGTGCAAAATGATTGTAACTTGGAGTTTGGACAGAGAGCACAGACAACAATTTTGAAATATCTTAATGTGGATGCCAGAAAATTTAAAGGTTAAAAATTTTTAACTTAAAAGCTCATAGTGGCTCAGGCTTCAGTAAGTGCAAATTCATCAGCACTCAGCACCTTTCACGTTTTTTACTTGTAGCATTCATTTTCATTATACTATGCTTCAAGGAACAATGAACTGAATGACAGTTCAGGTTTGTCAAGATAAAAATGTCTATATAAAGGTACCAGCTGAGTCTAGGCAAAAAAACCAGAATTGCTGTCTGGCTGTCAGGTTTGGTACTTAGACAAAGTCACCTCTGAAATATTTGAAGCAACAAATTCACCAAAATAATTTTGTACTCCTCTAGCACTGTAAAACCAAATGCCAGGCTTGAGAGCTAGGGGAGATGAATTTTATAATATATGAGCATTTAATTATGTCCATCTCCCACCCACAGGATAATCAATATGGTGAGCTGGAATAATGAGAGGGACACAAATAGATAAATGGGAAGAGCTGACTGTAAGAAATACCAAATAGAAAACATTGTCTTGATACACTCAGGGTTTGTGAGTCGTCTTAGTCATATTAATAGTTAATAGATAAAACTTTCAACTTGCAAGTATTATAATAACTGAGCACTTAAATTCTCACTCAGGAATAGTTGCCTTAGCATTTCAACAATACTGAAACTTTCAATACCAGCATCTTCCAGAACTGAAGGAAATGCTGCCCATTTCACAAGAAGTGTTTCCCAACAGAAACAACTGTAAAAATGCAAACAATGTGGATCAAGACAGCACTCTGAAACATAGCTTAAGCCTGCTGGCAAACAGAGAAGAGAAGGGAGGGAAAGGAAGGGAAAAAAAGATTGCCAAGTTTATTTCTGCTCACTGCAGCTAAACTAGGAAAACCAATTTGTCTGTACTAGTCCAGGTCTGAAAAAAATGCAGTCCTTCACAGCACCACAGCTTCATGCCTTTACAGGCTGGTGCATGAGAGCCTTCTGGACAAGTTTCGTTTCTTTATTCAAATAATCCTCACGTCATGGGAGTGTCATATCCAACACCTTTCTGTTTCACACATGCTTTTACTACTGGGTTTTCTCTGCACCATTTCTCTTCTAGTCACACGTAATGAAAAGCTGGTTTTATTGACCTTGTGCCAGAGCCAAAGATGGGCTGTGCAGAAGTACCTGGCAGTTTTCACTAGCTTCCAGTCACATTTTTTATTTCAGAATCTTTGTTTCTCTATATTTATTAGAACTCTTACATGTCTTTTAATGACAATTTCTTCCACAAGGATGTTGTCACTCCTCTACACACACTCACACTCTTGCTTGTTCTCTCAGTATATGATATGAGAACGCACTGGCAAGAGAGAGAAGTAGGCAGTGTAGGCTTACACCCAGCCTCTTCAGAAAGCACATTTTATTTACATCATCTTAAAAGCCTTTTCTACTGAGATAGCTATCATCTCATGTTACAAAATGAACAAAAGCAGCAAAGTCATCTTTGAAACTGTGCCAGCTGAACCAACCTCTGTCTAAAAGCAAAAGCGTTGATTTTTTGTAGTTAGAAAGACAGAGAGCTCTATGGCATCCTTAGCACAGAGGTTAAAGTCAGTCACTGGAGGGCATGTGAGTGAATTCCAAAGGCTTCCTTTTCACATCTGTTTACTTCCAGCACTAGCCTGACCCCTGATTTCCTGGTACAATCAGTAGAGCAGGCCCATGGCTCTAACCAGGCTCTACTTTCACCATACTCACCTCTATGTGCACCCCCCAGAACACATCCCTTTTCACACTATAGTCACTACTCTCCAAATGTAAAGTTCCTTCTACTTCAGCATGCTAATTACACATTAAAGTGGCCAACACTTGACTCTCTGAGTGTGTGCTGGTGTTTTAAACAAAGGAGGTGTATTTAATTAGAAAAAAAATATAATCTTAAAACAAAATTTCAGTCTCCCATATATATGAAAGTAATTCCCTAAGCCCAAGTAAAAAGGTGAGTTCCATCAGCTTCAAGAGTCTGTAAATAAGGCCACGTTGCAGTGCCAGGAGACTGCAAATTACCAGAGGTTTCTGCAATACTTAATTTGGTGCTCATGTAAGATTCTGTTAAGTAAGCTAAATATATTATTTAAAAAGGAAAATAAGCAGGAAAAAACAGCAGCTTTTATAAATGCACAGTTCAAATGTAATCAATCTTTCAATAATCTAATATAATTTATGTACAAGCAATAGAATCACTCTGGAGCTTCATTACAAGAATAAGACACTATTTTCTCTCATTAGTCTTCCCTCAAAGATGTTATGTTCTTCAATAAACAAGAAAAGCATGCTGAATAATCATCTTTATTTTTCTGCTTTACATGTGAAAACTTTCTTTTGCATGTGAGCTAAACACTGACATGCCAGACTTTCAGTACCACTGATGATACTGAAGTGACAACTGAGTGAAAAAGGAAAATGCAACAATAAATTTGAATTTTCATTAAATAAATAAATAAATAAAAAAAAGAAACCCCACAGAAACAAACCAGGAGGAAGGAGGAAGAAAATAAAAGAATGAGCAACTGAAGAAGAGGGGACTGGAAAGCAATCAGATACGTACCTCCTAATGCAGAATAAGCAGAGACAGCCAGTCACAGAACAGAAAGGTGATAGGTCATAGGCCATAAGGAAAACAAGAAGGCACATTTAAACCACTCATTAAAAAATCATAGACAAAACCAAACCAAGAGAAACTCACAAATAATATGGAAAAATAAAGACATACAAAAATAACTATTTGAAAAGAAATAGTTTTTTTTTTTTTTTGTACACAGAAAACTGAGCTGAAATATCACAGAGTTTTCTGAAATGACATTATGGAGACTTAGTTGTTATTTATCAGTCACAGGATGTAGAAAATACTATGTGGCATTTCCTTTCTGTTGCTGAGCTTTTATTTCTCATAAATCAGAAATAAAACTCCAAAGTTTGAAAGAAGATTGGTCATTTGGATATGTAAAATAAATAACAACCTTCAGATGTAAAGGAGTTATTTTGGTTCACACATTTTAAAATAGAAATTACAAAGTTAAAATCCTATTATCTCCACAAGAAAGCAGATAAGAGGCAGAAGCAGCAAACATGCTTACAACAAACAAACACTTAGCAGCAAAACTACCCTTATAACTAACCTAATTTCAGCAGCCAACCTTCTCTATCTGGATTAAAAAATGTATGCGTTAGATCATTTCCATCATCCTCTGGAATTTTAAACGGCTCATTCTTAATACTTTCATATAAGTTCTAGAAGAATAAAAAAAGAGGAAAAAGACCTCATTAATAAATGACTCACAGAAAATGCAACCAGGACATCTTACTGCTTCTCAAACTAATTGTCTAAAAAGCATAGGAATTCTGGACCATGTCTTCTCAATCGTTTACTTCTTTAAGTTTGACTTTAAACTACTTTATTTATAAAATTTTTCACAGGTATGTGCTCTGAGCAAGCATTCCTTCAAAGGTTCGGTTCCAAGTCTCATTTAGTACAAGTTTTTCCAAATTAATCTGGGTTTTCAGAAAATGGTTAAACCATAACACTATCTTAGAGAAGTAAGTAATTTTAACACTATCTCAAACGACAGAAGGAGGCTCCACAAGACACATGAGAGAAATGAGAGGCAATAATGGAACAATTATTTTTAATAACAAATAATTTAATATTATTAATTTTTTTGCTATCTCTGACTTACCCAGAAATACTACCTTTTTTTTTTTTTTTTTTTTTTTTTTTTTGCCATTGGCAAACTACTGAGAGATATACAGAATATTTTCTCTGGATTCTCCTCTCCCCAACAAAAGACTGAATATAGGGAGAACCAGCTCAAAGCAGCTGTTAATATCAGAAAATGCTTTCAGCTACTCAAATGGTTTGCACGGTAGAAAAATGTTCTTATTTTTGCTTATCAAACCTGCCTGAGAACTGTTGTACATGCTTCTAACTTTCCTCTTAAAAACACAAAGCAATGCCATGTCTTACCCAGTCTCACTTACCCGTAATAATTCTTCTGGAAGGTCTCCACCTTCATTAATTCCACGATTCATAGAAATAAACCTCTCGACTGTCGGTTTATCTCTTACGTTGTGGTTGTGCAGACTGGTATTTAACATAATGATTGCAAATGAAAGCACATAGCATGTATCTGAAATCAGATTTGGAAAAGTATTTATCTTTCTATGTCTTGTGGAACAAACCTGTAAAATTAATATATAACTCATCCTGACTGATAAAGGTAGTTGAGAAATCCTGAATTATATACATGAAAGCAAAGTATATCTTTCTTCAAACTGTTTAAGTAATCCTAAGAAGAAAAAGCATGGAGAAATCCAAATTAAGACCAGGTATGAGAAAAGCAATATACAATAACTTTTTTTAAAAAAAGATCTCTTAGAAATCATTGTTATCAACCTTTTCACTTGAAACAGTGAAGTGTTGTTAACCAAAATGTTCTCTGCACACAGATTTTCCCATATCACATTGGTAGATCCTGTAATAGACTTTGTCAAGATTCCTGATCAAAGCACCTCCAAAGCCTCCTTCAAACAGAAAGAACAGTTTCTTCAAACAACATTCATACTGCATTCAAACAGACTGAAAATTACATTGACTCAATTTCTTGGCATACAAGTGGCTAGTACCACTGAATAATATCAAAAGATGACAAAGGAGATGTTATCATGACTCTTGGCATGGTTTTGATTGTAGTAAATTTTCCCAGAATTCAAGTATAAGATCCTGTATAAAAACAGGCAGGATGGAAACCTCTCTCCTAAACAGAGGAAAAATGCATTCACATATTCAGCATTTTGTTTTCAGTATCTTCCTCTCCTGGCTGTTGCCAGACCTGCTTTACATTAACCTTTTCCTTGCCTACTTGTTCCTCAAACAAGTGATCAACAGTAAGCTATGTGTGTTTATAACTAAAAAGACCAACAATGCCAGAATGTGCCTGCATTCTGTGCAGTATCAGTTGTGTTAGCTTTTATATCTTGAGTAATTCTAAACCAAGTAATTCAACAGAAAACTGAAGTGCATTTCTAACTGAGATAAATTGTTTCTGAGTAAACAAGACAACCTTCTAGGTAACATACCATAGCTAAATACAGGTAGACTTGATTCAGAAATAATGAGAAGCTAAGAAGCTCCAACTTATTGGATTATCCAATCGCTTTTAAGCACCTGAGAATCTTACTTTTCCTATGCATTGCCAGAATCTTTGGAGACTTCTCTCAAGTATGTCTTGAGACATTAATTGGTTTAGATATTTATTAATTTTGAAGTTTTATAAATGGAAATGTATTCTGAGCATAAGCTTGCACCTCCTGGAAACAATAAGGATTACAGCTGCATTTTCTCAGTTCTCAGAAATTTCTCATTTCATGTATTATTTTATCCTGAACTTCCAAAATGGCCCTCATTGCACTGCATCAGATGTAGGATATATTTGATACCACAAAATATAAATAAAAATATATATATTCAGAAACTCCTATTTTTTCCTGTGACTAACCTGTAGACTGGAAGACCCCTGGGTTACAAAGGCAATAGCGTGAAGCAAAAGCTTCCATCATTCGATCAATTTTTTGAGCCTCTCCTGGGAGTCTGAAGCTCCATAGAAACTGCCTACAGAAGGGAAGAATAATTATTAGACTTAGTCCATTATTTATAAGCTAAGCAAACACTCAAAAAATCAGCAACATTTGTATAAAATGTCCAGAAATATTTTCTCGATCTCTCAACATACAAGTCAGGAGCTATTATAAAGCAACATGCACAGATGGCTAGCCCAGTAATTCAGCCAGCAATACTGCATGCTTTCAGGCAAGATAATATAGCAGTTCATATTCTGAGACTCTTTTTTTCCAAACTAGTAAGTAATTCTCTGTATGCATCCCATTTTTGATATGAGAATGCTGTGGGGAAACAGTAAGTTCATTCCTCCTTGGGTTCCTGGCTACTAAAAGCAATAAACACTCAGACTTTATTTACAGTATAAAAAGACACTTTATATAAAATATTTCTGCTAGGGGAAAGAAGCAAGGAATATAAACACTTATGATCTCTACTTGAACTCCTCAAACATTAATGGGATAGCATTAACAAGAAAATCTCCATTGCTTAGGTAGGTGCTGCCTGTTAAGTGTAAGTTCACCCTAGAAGAATCAGGCCCAGATCTTAAAGACTCATTGTATCACCTCAGTAATTTTGTAATATATGCAGGACATCTGTGCTCCAGTTTAGCAGCATGAACTGAAACAGAGTTTTTACATTCATAACTTAATTCTTTCTACATACAGGTATACTGGAATGCATACAGGACAGAAGTCTTCACAAATATACTTTCGGCACACTGTGGCACTAAAAAGTTCCAATGAATTTAATCACTTCCTCTTTTTTTTTTCTTAACAAAAAAATTATCTAAATTAAAACAGGATCTAAACCAGCAAAGTTACATGCTCTGCCATGCAAAACAACTTCTCAATATTCCCTGTACACTGCGTACCAACAGAATAACCATTTATTCCTGTCTTCATCTGTTTTCATTTAAGGACACTACTGAAGTGGTGCAGGCTGGCTATAATTTGTCAGCTCTTTGTACTCTTTTACTCACCTCATTCAAGGTTCCAACCCAGATCACGAATTTTGTAAGCTACCAAAATACAAACATTTAATAGTAGCAGCTGCTAGGGAGTAATAAAGTCAAACCCAATGTTAAATTGTCTAAAAGAGATAGGAATATGAAGCCTTCCAGAGAAGCTTCAGCAGCCAGAGAAAATGTTTCCTTAGCTCAGGCCCCAGGCAACTCAAGTTATCATCACTACATCACTCAACCATAGCAAAGCTGGTCTGACTCTCCATCACAAGGCACTGCACTAGAATCAAAGATTACACAGACATTTCAATTTATCTAATGTCAGGAGGAAGTCACTTGTGGTAATAAAGCTGGCAGAACTGTCTAAATCAACTTAATTTGCTAGACCTCTTATGGATTTCCACCAAGATGAGAAGGGATTTCACAAGGTCACTGTATGCTGACATCCCAAAGCAATCCCAGTAAACTGTTAACCCAGCAAGGGGAAAAAAAAGTATACTAAGATATTTCTTTCACATGACAAGTGGGTACTTTGAGGGAAATATATGGAAATCACTTGGTTCAAAATATATCTCTTTATAACTAAACATAATTACTGATTATGGTCAGTGGGATTCCACCCCCCCTGCCCAGAGGAACAAATTAATGTACAAGGAAAGGAGAAAGAAGATGGCAGCAAACAGTATTATTTATTTCCTTGGGTTGGGTTTGTTTGTTTAGCTATCTCTGGGGTAACATATAAAACAGAGCCTCAAATGTCCAGATATGGCAGGCAGACCAAAGAGTTATGGCTGTATTTTAGTAGCTTGCATTCATCTGAAATAATTTTAAGTTCTCACAAAAGCAGCACACACACTGGCAACTGGAAGGGGTTAAAACAGAGCTGTCTCTGCTGACCTGTATAGTAATGCAGATAATTGTGCTAAGCAGTATATCAGCTTTCTGACAAATAAATCAGCACAGTAACTCATTAACATCCAATTTGATAAAGGAAGCTCAGGTCCAAAAAAAAGAATTTACTCACCTTAAGGCTTGTACAAGATTGAGATCAGCGAACTCATGGAGTTCAACAAAAGCCTGGAGAACTTTAATATTAAATTCATCCCTATGAAAGACAAAGAGGGAAACAGACAATTACATTTCTGAACTTTAAAGGCTTGATAGTTCTCTATTTGCTCCTGAGAATAAGCAAGAAAATAAACATTCATACTCATCAAATCAAGTCATCATCATTTATTTGAGAGGTATTTTAATATTTAATACTGGTGTTTTCCCCATTTTGGCTGACATTAAGAAGTAGGTTAGCAGGAGTCAGTACACCTGAACAGATTTTAGCACTGCTTATATAAATGACCCCAAAATGGCCTGGCCTTCTTTGCTTCACATTTCTTATTACTGTATCTGCCTCGATATGTGATGATACCTGATAAATACATCCAGTAAAAAGTTTTTTGTGGAAATTGTGTCAAACTCTTGAAACAACAGTTAACGTAAAATTAATTTCTTTAAGCATACAACACATGAAAAATAAATTACTCCACTTTTTCTTCCAAGAACAGAAAAATTTAAAGCAGTATATTAAGTTATGTACAAAGATGAGGAACAGAAATTCTTCAAATGATTGTACTGAAGAAAAAGAATAGCTTTTTAAAGGAGCTGTTTAGTATGCAGTATATTCTTACTCCATTCTCAAAAATAATTTACTGATTACATCAAAGTTTACTAAAATCAGAATAGGTTTTGAATGGGCTTTGTCTCACCTGTCTTTTATATTTCTGTGTGAATCATGAGCCAAATTGTACTTTGATGCAAAGGTGTTTAAACACAGAAGTAACATTTTAACATAAAAAAACACAACATTATTTGGATGCAGACATAATTTAGTCTACACCACCAGTGAGTTCATCTGCCAGAAACTAAAGGCTTATAATCGTCAGGGTGTGGTTTAAACACATCACCAAGACAGAATGTTGCATATCAGCTTCCTCTTGAAAACAGAAAGGTGTGCACCCACCAAAATTTATCTGTTGCATTACTAGCCCAGACTAACCCATAAGACTCATGAGTAAAATACCTTAAAACAAACTATGCATTCATTAGGATGTCCCCATACTGTTTAAAGAAAAACACAAAAGCTCTAGAAGCAACTGTCATAAAATTTAGTAATGCTCAATTCACTCAAGTGAGTACTTTTCAGTGCAGTGAAATGAGGTGGCACAATACTAAAACAAATTTGAATACTCTGTAGATGTACTTTGTTACTCTAAGCCAAATACTGATTTTGCTTACATGGACATAAAGCAGTAATTCAGAACAAATATTCACCTTATATTTCATTTTTTGCTTTTCTATGGCTTAATGTAGACTGGATTAATAGTGATACTTGTGGCCGGGTACAGTTCAAAAGACTCAAGTCAAGTATCATGAAAGGTCTTGAAAGCCACTTATTGTTTTTAAAGTGAAGACTTACATACATATAAAGAAATCCTACATCTTTTATAGAATGTTGTACATTTTTACGTATTACCTTGTTATGTTTTCATAGAATCATAGAATTTTACTTTTTTCAGTTTTCTGAGTGATGTAACACTACAAAAGTCGGTAATTAAAACTTATCTCTTTATGGCAGAATGTTATATAAATATTTAATTTTGTTAACTATTCTCATCTCTTCTTCAGCTACATTTAGCTAGAATGCAGAAGTAATTCATGACAGGCTCCTGAGCAGGAGTGGCGAATTAAAAGAAAATGTCCTCAGAGTCCAAATGTAAATACAAAGATAATATGTAATTTAACAAAACTCATCTATAATATGCACTGCCATATGCATCACACAAATCACTGTCCCAGAAGCTACCCATTTTAGTAAGTGGTATCTTTACTATCCAATTACCAGTGACTGCACATCACTCCTTGTCTGAGTTACCAAAACTGTTGTAGTACAGCTCTGCAGACATTCCAAAAGCTTATGTTATTAAATTCTGCACTGTGAAAGGGAAGGTAACTACCAAAACCTGTAAGTATGCTCAGGAAAAAGTTTCAATAGTTTTGTTTTTACCTTTCACCGAGGTAATCTCCAATTACCGTTTTATTTAATCCTTCTCCTTTATAAAGGAACTGTGCAATGTCTTCTGCAGTGTTCTGCAGGAGGTCATTTTCTATCAGAAACTGTATTCCCTAGGAAGAGCAATTCCAGAGGAAAAGCAATGTTATGCTTTCTTCCATAAGCATTTATGTAAATACCACTCATAACATTTGGTATTAATATACTGACACAGACGTATACACAGCACATTAAGAATTACATTAGCCTACAGAATTTTTTAAATGAAATGGTAAACAGATGTTTTTCAGTTAGATAAGCTACATTTAGTACTGGTTTAAAGACTAAGATGAAAATACATTTTTAAGGCTACAAGTACTAGGTGGCAGTTTGAATCCCTCAACAATAGAAATATCAAATACTAATTCAATTATGTTTACATGTTGCTCTTTGGAGGTAATGTGTGAGTTGGCCTGTTCACAATATTGCATAAATGTCTGGAGAGACATAATCTGTAAAATCATGTAATGAACGTACGTAGGAAAAACTTAATTACCACCATGACACAAAATAAAGCATCTGTTATAATCTACAAACTGCAACCCAATACACCAAGCCACTACTTGCAATAGAAGTCATGGCTGAAGATACTGAAACCGGTTTATAAGAATTTATGCTGACACTGGGATTATCAGTGACTTCTTGCTTGTGCTGGAGCTAAACTATTCACAAAGGACTTGAACAGACTATTCACAAAGGACTGCTCATGACCCAGTCAAGCTTCTACCACAGAGCCCGGAGGAGAGTCTTACCCTGTCCCAGTGGGCACTTGCTCAAGCCCCTGGACTCCTATGCCTCCAAAAATTACAGGCCCTATCACCCTCTGAGGAGCCCCAGAGAACTTTCTGCAAAGCGGTAAAGAAAGGAGACTAAGAGTTATACAAAGATTGTGTAAAGGATGGGAGGGATCTTATGCCAACCACTCAGCAGGTCATGAAGAGACAGCACTCCTTGTTTCCCCACCCGACCCCCCCAGAGATGTTGCTCATCCTGCTGATTTCATACAACTGTTAACAGCAGGCTGGTGAAAAGCAGAAGTGGCAGCAGTAAGTAAGCTGCCAATGTTTTGGACTCCAAATATGTACCAAAGATCTTAAGTAAATTATTCAGAACATTTTTTACTAGATTATTTAATCATTTCAGAAATATTAGAAGTTCTTCAATTTCTGTAAGTGAATATATTTCTTCTTTATTTCATTACAAGTAGAAAAACTTTCATCGTTTTTTGATACAGCATAGAAGTCCTCCAGTAACATTTTAAAAATCCATTATCTTTCTGTTTGGTTGAAACTGTTTTTTTTATAATTAAGTGATTACCTGCCTGTCAAAAAAAAAAACAACCAAAACCTGAGCTAGTTTAACAAAGAAAATCAACTGTGATGTTGTAAGGCTTGAAGCTTTTTAAAAAAATGTCCAGAATGCAATTCTCTCAAAACAATTTTATCTTCATCTGAAAATTTCATTTCAGTGACAGGCTAGTGTTCTGACTCTGAAAACTTAATATTTTGATGCAATATCAGAATAGACACGATTTTGTTGCAAAGAATATATCCATTTTGTCTTGATGCAGAAGTAGCTGGGTCTTTCTCAAAAATTATCCGTTCAAAGCCTATTTGGTAACTAAATATTTGTACAAAAAAAGTTAATTTGACTTCAAACCTAATGTTTTTTTCCCTTTGCCAAGCTATTCAAAAAGGTCTCAGCTCTGTCAACCAACAGAGAACCTTTCTTCTAACAAACACCAGAAACAGCAGCTGTAGATTCCTTTGTTCAACACCTGGACCATACTACTCACACTCAGGATAAACAGGCTGACCAGAATAGTTTTAAACTAATACAAGTTAGTGAAAAAATATAATGGGCATGATTAGAAGAAGCATGGAGAGTAAACTCCTGTGCACAGAGGCAGATACTTTGACATATTACAAAAATAAATTTAATTTTCCTTTTTCTGTATTTTTTTTTCCAGATGTTACACAACCAGAAGTGAATAGACAGAAAAAGGAATTTGTCTGGGACAACAAATCCAGTTCTTGGAACAAATGGTAAGAAAGGCCAGCCAAACTCCCATTAACTCCTACAGTATCTTTTGTCTTGATGCAAGTTTTCTTTGTGTAGACTGACAGGAAACTGAAGACCAGTTTGACACAACCCACTCTCCAAATTCATGGCTACAACAACCTTTAATATTCACTACCAATATTGCATAATTTATTTATTTTTATGTCAGTGCAATTAAAACTGCTTTGAATTTCACAGCTTTTACCGTAATTAAATTATAAATTTTGCAGTTACTTAAACCTTGCCTTTGTCATCCAGATTTCATATCTGGGCCCAATGCAGCCAATCCTGACTTAAGTGCTGTGAATTTCATGCACATCTTTATGTCCTCCAAGGGATCTGAAGTGTGTAAAACACATATAACATGTGTTTTACAACCTCTACCATGGCAGCCCTTCCCACAGCATCTACCCAAACCCAAACACCAAGTTGCATGATACATCCCCTAACGGTGCTAAACACAGCTACTCTGAATGAGGATTTGCTGGGTTGGGAGAACTCTACACAGACTGGAACATGTAAAGGTCTTAGAAGTAGGCAGAAGAGAATTATCACACTGTGTTCCTGATAATACCAAAACATTAGACCTCCTTTACTTGGTTCTAAAGAAGAAAACTTGGGGAATTCAGCGCCTGTACTATTACAGCAGTTCTTACACATTCCTAATTCTGGAGGCCATCTTATCTCCTGCTTCTGAAGGAAAAGCACCCTTTTTGCAATGACCCCGAGTTTATTCTACCAACATTAGAAGGACTTGTATTTTAGCTGCCTATAATTTAAAGAGGCAGCTGCAAACTACATGATGATCCAGCTTTAGAGCAGCTACTGCAGGCCACCACAGATTCATACACGTTATATTAAGAAATTACTACTGTAAGTCTGTTAACCACATTTCAATTATGTTACAGTAGCATTGCAGCCACAGCATCTATTTATAGAAATACTTTCACCCAGTGAGAACACTAACAAAAAATAGTTAACATTGGAATGAGCATCTGACATAATTCTGTGACTTCGACACAAACTGTACACATGAAAGAGCTGAAGGACAACAGCAAACTATGAGGAGAACTGGGGGTATTCTGCTCTAAACAGAACAGCATTTAGACAGTCACCAAAAAGGAAAATAAAAATAAAAGATGTGGTCAGCAGCTTAAAAATATTCCCTGCATCTCAAAGTACTTGAGCGCCTCTGGTAAACTCAAAACAGTCTGAAGAATAGCAGACATCACAGCACTTGGAACGTTACAGAAAAGCCACCAAAATTAATTCAGTAAAATCAGAAAGAAAACATGTCAAGAACTAACATAGGAAAACAAATGCCAAACGATTTCAAAACAGACCTTAAAGAAGACTTGACAAAATCAAAACAGAATCTCAGTTATAAACAACAAAAGCAGTAAAACAAAGCAGTAAAATGAAAAGCAAATGCTAAAAGTAGAGGCATTCCAGAGAATTACCTCTTGTTTAAACACTGTGTAGACTTCTTGAAACTGGTAACCAAGTTTCTACCTGCAGGTGTCTGTACAAGTCACATATACACATGTATGTCTGTATCTATAAACACATACAGATACTCATACATGCCTTTCTCACAAACAGAATTTAGATATGCAAATATAAAAGTCTGTATGAGAACAAATTAAAAACTATATTAAAGGTATTTTGGAAGACCCAAAAATAGGAGGGCATAAAAAATGTGTATCATCTCATTAATAACCAAATGTCAAGATACTGAACTGTATTTGATACATCCACACAGAACACCTCCAACAGCTGCAAATGATCTTGCTGCAAGCCAGTTCAATCAATACCCTGCATATTTAGTTGTTGATAAATAACCTCCATTATCAAAAAAGGTTTGTTAAAGTGAAAAAAGCACACATGGCCAGCAAATGACTAGATGACTGCTTCTAATTTAATCCTGTGTTCAGCATATTACAGGATATATGAATGAGGCCTGTGAGCTTCTATTATCTGAAATGTTTCCTTAAGAACACACAACTGTATTTGTCATAGATCAAGCAGGAACTTGATTTCTGACTAATGGAAAAAAAATTCTCTACCTTCTTAGGGTCCATGTTGAATTTCTTCCTTCCCATGGCTATCTGCTTATTTCTTTGTGTAGTTTTGCTACATGTGGAGAAAAAGAAGAAACAACAAGCAGTTATCAGTTGGTCTTTTAAAAAACAGTAACTGCTGGATGAGCTTCTTTTCATTTGTATTTTGGCTATTTTGTATTTCTATTACAAAAACGAGAATTCACTTTTTCTAAGGGGGAAAATCATGCTACAATTTTCAGTTCCTTCAAGTGCCTGCAGCTTCAGAGAACTACACCATTATCAGCTGGACAGTCTAAAATACTACGATCTATCCAACATATTCTCTAGACAAATGAATTACACACCCAAATAGAATGAAGGCAGATTTTAGAGACCTTAGAAGGGACTGAATAAAATGTTTATCTAGCACAATAAAACTATTTTTACTTTCTATTCCTGGAAGACCTGGAAGGTCTTACTGAATCATGTCCATATGCTAATGTTACTTACCTTTCTTCTACGCTAGTCAGATTATCAATTTCTGTCATAACTTCAGCAATTTCAAATTTTAATCTCTGCCAAAAGAAGGAAGGACCATGTTAACCCACATTAAATGGTTTTAAATAATCATATATGAATACAGTATTGGTTAGGTTTTATTTTCTCTTTGCTAGTCATCTGACGAAAAGTGATTAATCTTATGAATTCTTTTGATATTTAACAGATTTTACCATAGCTGAATGAATGTTAAATACATGGATCTGAACTCCTAGTGTATGCTCAGGTCAGAGTATTAATACAAGATCACCATTACACATTTCAGTACAAGATTTCTTTACCCAGATTTCTCACTCTTCTATTATGTGCAAATCTGCTATTTAACGAGTCCTTCATTACAGATATCAAATACATACATATGCACATTACATAAATATGGACATCACCATTTTTAAAAACACACAAATAATGTATAAATCCTATTCATCAGCAGTAGTGTTTAGCTTAAGCCATTCATATGCTTTTAAAACCATTACCTGGAATTCATACCTATGCAGTTTACTGTAACTTAATCTGCTTCTAAGGATCTTTACAGATAAATCAACTACCTCAATATCATCAATCAGTTCTTTTTTCCTGCGACGAATATTTAAAAGCTCTTCTCTTTCTTCCAAGGAGAGGTCATCAGGCACTAAAATAAAGCAAAACAGGCAGTCTCTTAGCATTTGCAAGCATACATCATTGCAGAAAACTGAATAAACCTGATTAAATATTAGGGTTTTTTTAGCTAGGATAATTTTCAGAAAAAGTCTCCCACCCTAAACCCAAATCTAATGTAACTGAACTCTATATTAAGGTACTTCAATGAATTATTATGGACAGAATCTATCTTTCAGAAGAAAGACAGACAGACAACTAAAGGAAACTTGTTATCATGTAAGGTGTAGTAAGACTTGGCTCTACAGCTTAATTGCCAAATTTAACTCTGAAATAATTATAATAATAGTTCATTATACAGACCAAAAATCTTCAAGCAAATGAATTATGATTAAAAAGACATTACTATCTTTCAGGGGAAAAAAGCCAAAGAACAGCCAGAGCTATATACACAATGTGTACCCTGGTGCTGATTTCAGACAATCTCATAATTTTAGTGGTACTACTTCATGTGGTTACTTTGTAGAGCAGAGATGAAGTACAATACTACTGACATCCTGAACAGCAAATACTTTCTGTTAGCAAGATATACAATTAAATACACAGTCATTATCAGTTATTTAATATAGTGTACCTTAAATGCATGCTTTTGTATAATATCACTTAAATGAGTCTGAAGTATTTAAGTCAAGTCCTTGGATATGCTAAAATAAATACTACCCTGCTGATAAAAACTGGTTGCCAGTGAAGATGCAAACATGTTTCTGTACACAGCTGTCACTCACTCCAGAGGCAGCCCCTTGCCCTGTAGTCTCTGCAGGACAACCAGCAAATGTGAAAAGTTATTTGCACAAATCCTCTGCTAATTGCTGTTTCTTGAGCAATTTTCCCTAACAAGAAACTTCTTTGGATAGAGATTACTTTCACTGGCTTGCACAGCACTGTACATCAATGACAAATATTCACCTCCTCTGCAGTGATCTACAGTGACAGCTTTAATGCAACCCACTTTCTTGGAAATAGCTCCCTAATTATAGAACAGCTTTTCCTTCTAGCTCAGTGAAATAGAACAATGAAGGTAATATTAAGATATTTAAATGGTTCTGTCCCAACAGCAACACACAACAAATGCAGTCATTTGGGATGGCCAAAACTGTTTTTTTAGGTCACATACAATTGTAACAGACTGTAGCTACAGGATTACAAGCAAAGTTTCAGCTTTACAAGACGTTTTTAAAGACACATTTGAAACACAGTCACTGTTCAAATCTTAACAATGAAACATAATTATTATTTTCAACAACCAGTGTTGAGCTCCTTCCCTTTTAGGACTCAGTTCATAATATAAAATCCAAATGGCAACAGACCTTATTAGACATGAAGTAACTATGGCAAATGATCTCATTTAACTACTCCAGACACAACTATGATTACATTACTTCCAGCTTAAGAAATTAGTCTCCTGTTCAACAAATACCAGACTTCAATATGTTTACCTCCTCTTTTCCTTTTATCTCATCAAAAATCCACTTAGTCCTAAAAATTCCTTGCATGCAAATACCAGTAAGATTCTTGTCACATCAAACCTTATCAATATAGATGCCTACATCAAATCTGTCTTACATGAATACTCTAAGATCTTAAACCACCAAAACTCGACAGATTTTATGACCAAATACATACTACCTACATAGACTAACACTCCAATTTGTAAGGCAATTAAAAAAAATTAAGTCTGTTACCCAACGCTGGTTATTAAAAAGGCAAACAGTGCACCCAGGTACCCTTAAAACTTTTTAGCAGTATTACACTGGTAATAGAACTAGATTAAAATGCTGCAGTACCAGTACTGGTAAGTTTTTAATTTTTTAAGTTTTTACCACAGTAGACATTTTGGTAATTCTCACCTTCATTGAGAACTGGAAATATTAATCAGATCCCAAATAGAAAATAATCTTTAAGCATTAAATATTTAGAATTCATAGACAGTACTTGTTTTTTCTCCAAGCTGTGTTACAAAATATCTGGATTAGCTGCTAACAGGAACTCTTCCCAAAGCAGAAGGTCAGTGAGTGGTACTGCAGTTTCATCTCCCTTATCTTACTGCACAGTGAAAGCTCCCCGGTACAAGTTTGGAATTTATAGAGTGAAACTGCCAGCTGGAATAAACACAAATTGTGACAGTTTTCTATGCTCAAGCAACCCACCAAAGAAAAGAAATCAAACACCTCAATCCTTCTGCTACAGCACCCAGAGACTGATGTGTTTTTCTCTTTCCTCTGATCACAGCTGCAGCAGAGAGACAACCCTCACAGCATAATTAATTATGCTGTTAGACAAAAAGGAAATAAACTAAATGGAGCCAGACTGCCTTGTACATTAGGAAATAACATAAAGTATTTATCTGCCAGATGCAAGTAAAAAATGCCTGCTGGAAAAGAAGATCCTGCACTTGCAGAGCATTTAGAAGACAACACTTAGAGAACACTGCATGTTAATGCAACATTTTTAAATACTAGTAATAATATCAGACCCACTATCTTTGCATTAAAAAAAAAAAAATATTGAGCAAAAGTTAACAGTACTTCTTGGCTTCCATGATCTATTAGTATAGTATTTAATTTCCACTCACACTACCAGCAGAAAGAATGACTGATTTATGAGGATGACTCTGAAGTGCACTGTTCGATCCACAGCAATCAGTGAATTGTCCTGCAGTTGTGGTCACTTTATTAAATAATTTTCTGCTGACAGCACAAGTACAGTATCCAAAAAAGAGCATTAGCCCAGAACGTTGACATTTATGAACATGTAAGAAGTGTTTTTCAGCAAGCAGGCAGAAAAAAAAAAAAAAAAAAAAAAAAAAAAAAAAAAAAAAAAAAAAAAGGCTTTTCCTGATTGAGAAAGAACTGCAACAGATCAGCTTGCAAAGAAAGCCCCACAGGTTAGGGAAAATTAGGTGAAAATTTTGTAATAGAAAGCTAGCACTTTTCAAGTCCATATCCCTGATATTATCTTTTTCAGAAGCAAAATTTAATTCCTTTCCAGCTCTCTCTCCAAGGGTATTTCATAATCCAAAATTCCTGTTTTAAGTATTTTTTTTTTTTTATTAGCCTTTCAGCTGGCAGTCACTGGCCAAGGTGTAAAGCAACCTCACTTCACCATTTAACTGACTTCAGAGTTCAGTGTCTCATGTGGACAAAGTAAAAGAATCCAGAGCCAGCAGAAAACAAACATCAAACAATACCCAACCACAGATAAAACACTACTAATTCTGTAACTCTACTTACAAAGCAACACAACTCCCTTACTCTCACTGATCAACTGACTTTTTGGTTTCATAGTTTCCTTCTGTGTCAGCCACAAATTGGTGGTCTTAAGTATTCCCATTCCAAGCAAAGAACAATTAGATAGAATTTAATTTTCCTGCAATAAAAGACCTTGCAAGTGTACAGGTATTTACACAATGCAAGGCTTAAAACTAAACAAACTGTTCCTCGCCCATACACAGAAGGGGTACATGTGTTTCTTCTGGCCTTTAAAATAATAAACATTCCTCTCCGAGATCAAATCTGATTGTCTCAGACATTTGCCTCAACGGATATTCTCAGGCTACTCTCTCTTCCTTTCCCCCTACATGCTCTCTTTTTTAAAACTTAATTATAGGAACATTTCCCAGCTTTCAGATGGGATGGATAAACAAAGCTGTGACCACTTGTGGCTACTAAAAATTCCACACAAGTTTTTGTAGGAGGATATCCTCCTGAACACATCTATTTCACAGTGCAAGACCAAACTATATCTGCATTAAATTCAGTCAGTAAAACTACCTAGATTTGATTGCTTCCTTCTTTTAACTGCCTTACTGCATTAATTTTTGCTATGTGCAAGAAAATTAACATGTTTTAGCACAGGAGAGACCACACTTCCCATTAAGAGGGGAAGATAATCCTGCACATGACAGCATTTCACATACAAAAATTACCAGTCAGTGGCATGAGGAATTTCACAAGGGACACTGTGGCCAGAAAGCACATTTGTGGACAAGCCCATAAGAAAACCTCAAACTCGCATCCATCATTCTGATTGTTTAGGTACTGGAAATTACACAATCACAAGATGTTCCTGGTAACATTTTTTACTGTAGGATAAGGAGATAGTTCACAGCCAAGTTACAGTTAAGCAGTTAAGATACTGCTCTTTTTGGCTTCTGGTAAAGTCTAACAACATTAATTCTATTACCACAGAAAAATACATTTTCAGAAATTTAGAGCAATGACATGACCTCTGACATCCTGAAATCCTAAAACTTTAGGACTGTATTTTTTTTTCCTAATAAGATAACAATGGGAAAGAGGAAGGATACTTGGAAGGTAAAAAATTACCTAATCCATGCATTTTACCTGCCTCTCAAGAAACATTTGGTTTCAGCTCTGACTGAGCTGAAGAAGAGTGCAACCTTGCCATGTTACCTGAAAAAATGCTTTATCAAGTATAAAACACAGTGAATGAGTTTTTTGAACCAAACAGGAGCTTGCAGCAAACAATTGCAGTAGATGTATCTTTATGAACTGTATGAAGGTAACAAGCAACAACAGCTGTGAAATGGAAGAAAAAAACAGTATAAAGGCTTCTCATAGCTCTCACATGAGCTGCTAACCCTTGTTGCTAGCTACTACTTGCTCTTCTTAATGGCAATGAAGTACATCTAAGTACTTCATAAGAGCTTTCAGTTCTTCACCTTCCTATATAGATATGCCCATAAAAAGAACTGGAAAGATCTACCTTGCTTTTTAGTTTTGCCACTTGAAAGCAGTTTGTTTTTAAGTTAATGAGTATTTTTTACTGTCCACGTTCTGTTATTTTTTGAGCAGGCAGTACTGAAGGCCTTTTGATTCATTACCACTAGGAAGCCAAGGAGAACAAACGAGCATCACTTGTGCAGAAAGAAGAAAAACCACATGGGGCCCAGCTGAGCAAGATTTCAGAGGTAACAGGTTGGTCCCAGGTCTCGTAGGTTCCTTCAGCGCTTTGTCACTTGCTGTCCCTGGATCTTATTTTTCTCCATTTTTTTACCAGTTTAGCAGGCCAGACAGTTTCACTGAAGGACTAGAGAATTGCCCAAGCCAAAGCAACAGGTGCAGTAGAAACCCCTAAGAGTGAGGAGGCAGAGGGAGCAGTGACCCCCTTGCAGTCAGCACCCCCTAAATCCAGCTTAGCTCAGCCCTAAACTCCACCCTTACAGGCTGTAGTCTCTAAATCCTAAAAGTAGTTCAACCTGATATTAAAAATAGATAAGTGTGGATTTCTCTTCAGGAGCATTTTTCCTTTGAAGTCATTCTACTCTTTACTTCAAGATCAGAAGATGCTTCTAGGTCAACTTTTCTTTGTAAAATAGGTAAATACAAATTACTGGGTATGAAAAGAATGCTGAGTTTAACTTATCATTTAAGGTCTCTTACCAAAATACATTAATACAAACATTAATAATATAAGTGTTACAATACCCATGGCTATGCATAGTTAAGAAGTGCAGAAAAAATTCATGCTAGCTAAGGTGGCAATTACAAATTGGCCACACTAGAGTGGCTTGATTTCTGTAGAGGGTATGAACATATTATCACAGATACAGGAAATACTATCCAAGATAACATGTGCATTCGTTAGCATAAGTTACCAATTACTGTTTAAGAAATCTGATGAATCACCATTGTGATTCCAGTCTTATGGCTACACACTTACACTACCATCTTAATGTTATAGTCCTCTGTCAACAGGGAAAAGAGTAACAACAAAGTGATGTGGGACAAATGTAATTCTTTCAGTGCCAAGAATCATGAGTAAAAATGCAGAGTCTTGCATTACCTTGCTGTTTTCAGCACAGTGGTGCATTTATATTGCCTTAAAAGTTTCTTGGCTTTCAGCTTTTTAACTGAACTACTGCATCTAATTTCTTTTTCCCACAGAGTATAACAGGGAAGAGTGATCACAATCAGCTTTACGTAGTGAAACCCAGGGGTAAACACAGATACTACCCTTCCAAAAATAAGATGCCTCAAGCCTTTTCTGCATCAGATCAACAAAACACTTTCAAACACAATCACAGAAACACTGGAGTTGGAAGGGACCTCTGGAGATCATCCAGTCCACGCCCCATGAGCAGCACTGCCCAGAGCACATTTCATAGGATTGCATCCAGGAGGGTTTTGAATGTCTCCAGAGGAGGAGACCCCGCAACCACTCTGGGCACCCTGTTCCAGTGCTTTGTCACCCTCACAGTAAAGAGGGTTTTTTCTCATGTTCAAACGGAGCTTCCTGTGCCCCAACTGGTGCCCGGTGCCACTTGTCTCATCATTGACAGAGCTCCACGATCCAAACATCTCAGACCACAGATATGAGAACTCCTGAAAGCAGAGATCATTTCATCATCTCTTGGGCGAGGACACGGCAAACAAGAACGCACTGATCCCTTCAGCTTATGAAATGATGTTTTGAGAGAGAAAAATATATAAAAATGTAGGAACTTGTTTCAGCTTTGCCCCTATAAAACAGCTGTGTTTTCCAACAGCACCCCCAGTCACTAGGGAGAGGAAATGGTTGGCTGGTGTGCACCAACATTTTTTCCTAGGATAGACCCTGGAAAAAAGACTTGAAAAGCAAACACATCAGAGTAGTAGCAGACATTCCTGTCAGATCCTTTTCGAGCAGCAGCATGGAAAATTGAGAGGAATGTCGCTGAGCAGCTGCAAGGGGGTCCTGGAGCCCATCCCCTGCAGCCACCAGCCAGCAGTACCCTTGAATCCTACCCGAAATTCAGGAACAGCTCAACAGACCTATCATGTTTTCAGCAAAACATTCACGGGTCAGGCAGTCTTTCTGACAAAAATTTCCAGTAACATCTACTCTTGGCAATATGGGAACTGCTTGCTGTACTTCACTCATTAGTGGAGAGCATTAGCGAGCTACTTAGGATTTCTAAAGCACACAAATCCAATTTTCAGAAAAAGCAAGGCAAAGTTTATCTTTCCCCTTCCCCCATCCCTGCCTGGCACAGCTCTGGAGTTGGATTTCAGAAGCAGTATTTATTGCAGAAGCTTTCTATTTATTCATTTCCCAAGATCAGTTGCACACTGAAGGAGGTAAAGCAACTGCTGGATTTGAAAGTGATCTTCATTTTCTGAAGCACAACTCCAAAAGGTAACTACAGAGTGCCATATAGGATTGCTCACTTGTCAAACAACTGCTTGAGCAGCATTTACCTTCCCCCAGAACAAAAGAAATTCCAGGATGCACAGAACCTGTACGCAGGGTGATGCTTTGTGCCGTGTAAACCTTCTCAGTCCCTGTAGTCTCCACCCAAAAAGTAACCCTGATGCCTGCTGTGGCAGCTGTACTGAGCTGCAGTACTTGGGAGAGAAACGCACCATAGATAAGAAGAGTTTTGCTTCTTGGACATCTGAGACCTGAATTACTCCAGCTTCTTGCTATTACATCAAAAGACCATTGGCCATGTGCCCTGTAGCCTGAGAGGACACTAAAAGAGATCAGGAATTTTTTTCATAGATTTTTTTAGTGAAAGAATAGCAAGGCTTAGCTTAAGACTGGAAAGCATTCTCAGATTCCTCAGAAAGGAGTATATTTAGCTGTTGTGAATTCTTGGTTGCCATCACACCATGAAACGATTAGCTTGACAAGTCACTAATCCAGATATAAAAGAGCTTTTTATCTGGCCCACTGATAGGAAGCTTGCTGGATGGATCCAGTTACTGTAAGGTCAAATGCCTGGTCTCTCATTCTTTGTTTGACAAAAGACCATCAGCAGTCCATGCCAAATCTGCCTCACCATGCTTCCAAAATAGAGCACATTCAGCACATGCCTGAATCATTTTAAGTGCAAATGTTAAGTTCTGTGTTACAAGAAGAATTTTCATATTTCAAGCATACCTTCTGGCATTCCAATCAGAAACTAATTTGAATATATAGGTTCTTCCTACTTAAACACCCTCTAGCAGTTTCTGCCAGATCTACTGAAGTATTACAGTACCCTTTCTGTTTCTTCTGCTTGATATTGGAAAAATCACTGCATTCCTTTCAGAGAACAGTGAAAAAATAACCTGAATTTATAATCCGTAGTACTTTCTTTTCAAATACTTTTTCTCAGCTAAGCACATAACAAGAAAAAACATTTTACCTCTGCAAGTTCAAAGATCTGAACTATTTAGTTTTATTACTCTCCATGTCTCTGACCTGTGTATAATATTCAGTATTTTTCTTGAAAATTAATAGAGATTTTAAAACTTTAAGCAACTAACTGGCATTTAATGCTCAACCTCCTTTAAAATCCATCAGCCCCTGCTGCTCTTATTAATAAATATTCTTTCTCAGATTTCTACTTCATCCTGCCATGCTGAAATAGGAAACATTTTTGTTGACTGGGAAGCAATTGAGAGAAATCAAATGCTTTAGTTCTGCTATCCCTCAACATGACACAAAAGGTAACAATAAAAAAAAATATAATTTTGTCAATGGGTAAAACCTGTAGCAAATAATTTTTTTTAACCTCCAGACACCAGCTTCATAGACAAGTTGATTACAGGTAGCCTCTGCTAAGCACATTTCCAAAGTTATTCTCATCTTCAAATCAGTGCTATATGTGGCATAAGCTTTCACAACATAAAGATAAACTTTGTATAAGACTGAAAAAAATCTGACTCATATTAACAGACCTGCAACCATCCTAAATTTGCCTTAGGGAAACCAGAAGTATCAGGCTATAACTTTTATTAAGCAGTCTGTAGCAAGTGTCTGCAGCTCTGCCAACACAACTCATGCAGTAAGCAGTGAGAAAACTTGTTAAAGCAGTTAGATTCTTCTGTACTTCACTAAAGTGGCTGATACAGCAGTGATACAAAACATGTGGAGAATAATATTCACAGATAAACTCCTAATTGTTTTAAGTATTTCTCAACTACTGAAAAAGTTATACTTGTTTTATTTGTTAATAAAAGTGGTAGCACTATTAAGCACAGATATTCTGTCACCAACAAACATCTAATCCTGACAGTGTACATCTGGACAGGCAGCAGGTCTACAATCCAAAACAACACAAAAGTCAGTTCTAGAAGATTCTTCAATACAATGCCTGTCCTATGATCTCTCCAGTATCTTAATAAACTGGATCTTAAACCTTTGTTTATATAGCTAGTATACATCTAGTATGTACCTGTGTGTATATATATATATTTTATACCCTAATGTTCAATAGCTGCTTCTAAAAGATAACATTTTGATCTTTTAAAGAAAAAAATGTCAACAAAAATCACTGTAGTACATGTTTTCAACCAAGCTGTTAGATTCCAATAAATCTGACTGCAAATATGTTATCATGAAGGTTTACAACTGCTAAAACAAATGGAAGCATCTGATTTTTAATTTTTCCTGAACTGTTCCACAGTTGTACCTTTAAAAATGTCTTATCGTATGCTAAAGAATATCTAGGCCAATTAATTACAAAAAAACTACCAATGGAAGTCTAGCCATGCTATATTATTCTAGTTAAGAACTTATGAAAATAAAATCTTACCAATAATTTTTCATTTTTAATGCCAGACTGGTCACTAAATCAAAAAATATTTTCTATTGATTTAATGGTGCTGTACATGTTTTCACTAAATACTCCAAGCATGCAACTTTGTATGGCACACAATATGTGCTCATACTAAACAGATTACATAGTTTCCATAATAATTAGTAGCAATGGAAAATGACAACTTATACAGACCCACAGAATATAATCATGACATTGTTCATTAATGCTTGCCACCACTGTTAACTCTTCCAGAATTCTCAAGAGGAAGCTAGATTTAGTAGCAGAAGCTGATGAACTTCCAGCTGCAAGGGGGTGGGAGGGAAAGGAAGTAGACTGATTAGTTCAATAGATTTATTGTGTGCACATATTCTATGTTAAAACCCTCTATCTACTAGGACATAAATTTTTTGGAGTCGTTTGACTGTTCCAAATTCAAATACAGGAAAATGCTATCAGGCTAAAATGTGTTTGTTCAGCAGGAAACCCTTTCTTCAAAACGTAAAATGAGGTAATAAAAAGCCAAAACTTTGCTAGAATTGTCAAACTATTATTTTTTAAATGTGAGAAGGGCTTTTTGATGTTCTCCTCTCACATTAGAAAATCTCAAGTCCATATTAGCTCCAAAGGAAAACAGAATGCAGCAACAGCTGAAATGCAGTGTTCTCTCCTTCTCAAAGATGCATACTGCTTTCTTCAATTTAGCTGGCAGATTTTATTCTCAGGCCACAAATATTTTCCACATTTTCCTTACAATATACTGTGAATACAATCAAAGCATTGTAAAACAAATCTGTAAGGAAAGTTTCCTATTCCAGTTGCTCTGTTTTAATGGTCTTTGACACTGGCAGAGGCTACTTACAGCCAATTTTGTAAATGCACTGTAAGTTGACCTGCACTTCAAGATGACAATTAAACTGGAAGAGGTTCCTGTAGGCTCTAAACAATTCAAACTAAGATCATAACACTTAAAAACTGGGGAAAAAAATTCTGACTACCGTTCTTACAAAACAGGAATAAATTGTACTACTGCTTATTTAACTGCTGCAATGTTAAAAAAAAAGGGGGAAGGGGGGAAGAATATTTGCCTCCTATTTATTTATAATAATAATAAGTAAATTTTGTTTAAAAAGAAGAGAAAATGAAAAGAAAATAAAGAACCACAGTGTTTGGAAAACAATCTGGCCAAATCCTGAATATAAGTACATAATATACATCGCCTGATGCAGTAATAGAGCACATTAAGTGTCATCATCTGCTTAATTAGAAGAAGAAACACATGCCAATTTTAAAATAATACCAGTAACTTGGCTGCAGGTTTATGAAACACATTAACAGTGAATTAATGCAGTCACCATGCAAATCAACTGTATCAACTGTTAATTGTCATAGACTGCAACAGTCCTGTCACTGAAATAAACCTTCCTCATTCATACAGCTGGCCTTGGTGACTCAGTTCAGGAACTCAAAAAAATTACTACATTTTACATTGCTATATGAACACCATATGTATTTTTTAATCATAACTAATTTGTGTTAAAGTGTTTTGCCTTCAGAGCACACTGTTTTGTCACGTTTCACTTCCATTTTGAAGTCACAGATCAGCTCCACTCGCTCAGGAAGGAAAATAAATTGTTGTTGCTGTTATGTTCCAGCACTGTGGGGCTAAATGCCAGGCTGTCCAGCAGCCAACAGACTGACCACAAATCTTCCTTTTTTTCTTTTCCCAATAAAAGAATTAATATCAACAACCAATTAAGGCGTGTGGAAAGGAATGCACTAATGCTGTCCAGGATTATGCCTGAGACAGTAGTTATGTTTTAGAATTCCTTTCACTGTCACTAGTAATGGAAATAACTTAAAGTAATTCAAGCTAGCTCTACCAGTCAATTAGAACTTATAATTTGAATATTATTGTCACAAATATTATTAAATTAGACAGACATAATCACAGACTGAATGACTAAAGACATTCAAAATTAGAGACTTGGACTAATACTAAAAGAATTCTGAAATTCAGGCATCCATTTGATGGACTTCACTGGCAAGTGAAGATTGGAAGGAAGATCTGGAAAGCAAGCTGATACCTAAAGAACAGTGTATTTCTGCACTGGCATCACTGGTCTCATGTAACAAGGAACAGGATGACTAGCTACAATTATAAAAAAAACTTGAGAAACATGTCCTTTTTAACAAGGAAAAAGAAACAAAAAATAAAACAACAATTTGTTTTGAAAGAAAGATTATTTTGATAATCATCAAGTAATCTCACAATTTCATATACCTGCTGTATTGCTCACTTATTTTGTTTAATCTCAATCCAAGTCATCCTCTACAGAGTTGGAAGCAGCAAATATAACAAAAGCACACCAAATGCTACAGAGAAGTATCAGGTTTCTCCCCTCCTTACATACTTAGGCTCTATAAAACAAAGACTAGAAAACCACTGCATAAGTGAAATTAGCAAAATCAAAACTGTCTTAAGTACTCCACCTTGTAGCATTACATTCTGTACGAGTACTTTAGACAGAGAAAAAATTGGTTTGAACTGAAACCTTGCACTATGAATGAGAAACTGGTATTTTCTTCCAAAAATCATCTACAAGAACAGCCACCTGCCCACTCCAAAGAGTTAACTTCATTTTTGTTTTAAAAAGACACTACAAACATCTAAGAACTCTTAGATGACTTCAAGTCTACAGCAAAATCTGAAGGCGTTTAAGTATTTCAGGATGGGATTTATGGCAGAGTTCTGAAATGGATACTCCTAGTTCCTGTTGCTTTTACTGGAATATTTTTATAGAGAGTCACTTTTTTCCCACCCTACCCTTTTCCTTTACTGAATTTCCACACAATAACTTAGATTTGACCATCACCGGACATCTGAACAACAATAAAAAAAGTTACAGCTGGATCCTGTATTAGTCCCAGCTGCACAGGATCTTTGGCTGCCTTCAGGGAAAAGAAAGCCAATAGGAAAACAGGAGAACTTTTAGCAGTTTACCTTTGAATAAATTGGCTTTCCATATGCTACAAGACTATTTTACTACCCAATGCAAACTGAAGTTATTCTTCCTACTTTTCATCCCTTTTCTAAAAAAGAAAAAAAAACAATTAAAAAAAAATTTTAAATCCTTCTTCAAAAACCTTTACTACAAAATGCCAAAAAATAATCATCTCCATATGGTCTTTCAAGTCTAACATACCACAATGGATATATCTGCCAAGTCCACCCACCCACAGGCTTTATAAACTTCAAAGTATTATTTACATTTAATTTGGATTACCAATTTCACCCAACCTTTTCATTTCATAACACATTGGTTTTTGAGACTTACAACACTGGTACAAGATAAAAAAGGAAATTACGTTTTCAGCAAAATAAGAACAATAACACAATGTACACTCTCTTCACTTTGGATATCAGTGATTTCATAGTGGAAGGAGTTAAACAAGTCTTTTTATGTTTGCTCTTATAAAATATCACCTAATCTTTTAAAACATTCATGTGATACTATGTCATTAATTGGTACAAGACCAAGACTAAACATTGCAGTCTTTCCAATTTACATTGCACAAATGAGTGAAGAGAGTGTATTTTGATTTACTATTTTTTTTAATCACTGCTGGTGGGGAAGCTTCCTCTCAGATATATGTATAATAAAAAAAAAAAAAAAAGTTACTATATTTAATGCACAAAAATCCACTTCCTATAGCCAAAAAAATAATCAACTCCATATGCTCCATTTATCTGTCCTTGCTAAAACATTTACAGCAAACCAAAATACCACAAGCTGCCTAGCAAGGCTGACCTCTTGTAAAAAATAGGACATACGCTTAAGACCCAGTCTGAGACTCACAGATAATAATGAGCAACACCCTACACGAAGAAAAAAACCAGCCACATACCTGAAACCTCTTCATCTCTCCCTTCTGTGACTGCAAACAGTTGCATAGACAGAACAGTCATCACTCTGAACTTTGCTTCTGACTAACCTTCAAATTCCACTTAGGAAACAGTTTCTATACAAACTGCAGTTGAGGAACAGCAGCACAAGAGATGGCAGAAGAACAAGCACGGATATTATCCCTGTCCCCAGATGCTTGATGCTGCTTAAAAATGTTCCAAGTATGTGATATGATAATCATATATTAATAACTAAAAGGATAATACAGTTGGTCAAAACTGACTTGCAGAAGAGTAAGTGAAATAATAAAGCCTATAAAATAAAAAAACCTTACCTTTAAGAATACCAACATATACTCTCAAATACATGTATTCTCACAGAAATAACACAGGCTCCCCATTTAGGCATTTATGTGACAGATATCACACACAAAATGAGTTTTCTCCAATTAGTATGTATTAGTATGAGGTTACAAAATGCAAGACTAAACCAAGGATTACTTCAGCCTGGTGGAAAATCTTGAAGGCATACTCCTGAAATACAAAATGTTTGGTTTGGGTGGGTTGCAAGCAGAACTCTTTTGGTTCAGAGAAAAAAAATTTTTTTAATTTACATAATCAGAACAAAGAATAATAAAAAAAGAGAGACCCACAAAACAATATATAGCTGCACATTCAACTACCCCATGAAACAAAATCCATAGATGTATATAATGGATGCTCAGCCTGCAGGGCTTGTACACAGCAGCTCCTGTGTGGGCAGTCAGAAATGGCTGAGACCTCAGAATGTACAAAAAGAGTCAGGTCCATTTGGTCTTCTCCAGAAGGACTCGGAATGGTCCTATGCCATTCTGACCCTTGTTCAAGGGGACAAAGGACCAAGTCCCCGTCCTGCATGCATTAGGAGTTTCATGGTCAGAGAAAACATTTAGCTTGCAAAGTTCTTCCCAAGGAATGGAGCTTCTCCATAACAGAGCCACCATTTCTTCTTACAGCCACTTGGTCTGACTTCATCATCCTGAGAAAACTTTCTTCCACATGCCCTAGCTGGCCAGCTACTAGATACTGAAACAAAAACATGCAGCAGCTTTACAAATTCAAAAATTGCATTTGCAAGTGGTTGAAGTTGTACTCAGACAGAGCACACAGCCTGGTGGGAAAATTCCTCCTTGGTGTATTAGAATGACTAGGCAGGAAGTTCATTAGTCCAAACTTACATGAGCAAGAAAGAAGAGGGAAAAAAAACACAACAAAAAACATATTTGGAATCTGACTACTTATAGGAAATACTGCTTCAAGCAACAATAATTCCTTATTTTATAATATCCAATGCAATTACAAATGCCCCTTTTGACAATTCACCCTCTTTTGTACAAAGGCAACAGGATCTGTTCATGTCAGAATTTGACCCTACAAACAACACTGCTCATGAGCTAAACAAGGATATTATTAAGGAACATGATATCTGTAGTACATGAAAGCAAAAATGTAACAGCAAATAAACTCTTGGATATTTGGGGTTAAAGAAAAAAACAACCTGAATGGTATTTTGCAATATGAATCTGATAGTTAAAATAAAAAAAGAGATCTCCATGCTAATAATTACACTATTAATGAGGTGGCTATATAAAAATGAAGAAGTGACTCATTAAGTGATTACATCTCAGTTCCTCTCAGAGACAACAGTAAGGGGCAGTTTCCCTAAAGTACATGCCAATTTTTTAAGCCTTTTTTTTTTTCTCGTGTGCATGCATGCATGTGAGAAGGAGAGTGAGCACCAGAGAGACTGGACACATTCCCTTCCCTACTCATCAACTCCTTCTGCCAAGGTACACCCAGCAGAGCACTCAATTTCAATCTAATTTGACTGGGGAGTAGAAATTCCTATAAGCTATGTGAGAACCAGTAGCTGGGTAGAAGAGCCACTAAAATTAATTCCCAGCTACTGTTCAGTCTCTTCCATAACCCTAAAGTTATACTAAGACTTGTGTTTCATCATTTTCATGCAGCCTTTTTGTTTTGTTAAGAAACTCAAGATATTTTATTGAAAAATCAACAGTGGTTTCTCCTTTCATATCAGAACCACTCTCTGCAAAGAACAGCAGCAGCTCCTCAAAATCCAACTGAGCTCTTGGACACGACAGTGAGAGACAGACTTTAAATCAGACTCAACATTCACAAATGAGCTGATCTTCAATTCTAGTTGAAAAATTTTCTTATGGAATTTAGAGGAATTATTACTTTAGAGTCTTGCAGTAAAATCTATCCATTTCAATGGTTATTTCCACTGCATTGCTAAATTACAGTATGGGTTTCACAGTTCACCCATATACCTGGCTTAAGGTAACTATTTCTTGTTATAATAAACAATATCTGAAAATGAGGCTAATTAGTAAAACCACTACAAGAAGCCTGCTCTGTTGAAAAAGTAGATCAAAGATGTTTAGTATTCTATATCCTAGATGCGATTCTGATTTAGATTTCACAAGCTTCCAGGATGCAACATTACCTGTTAACTCCATGAGAACCTACCAAGTTTGTCAAATACTTCTTTCCTATGAAATAACAGACTATTAGGTAATGTTTGTGTTTGCCTTTTAACATCTTAACTTTTATTAGAAAATCTATGCACTTATATCACACCTATGTATAAGCAGGTAACAGAACTTCAATGAGATGGTGAAATGCATCACTTCATTTTCCTTAAATAAAACTTTATATTACTAAATAATGGGTTTAAAGAACCTCAGAAAGTAATGAAATAAATGTGACACAGATGTTCATGAACAAAAAAAGAACAAGAATGTTTTTACTTCATAGCAACCGAATAGGTCAAACCATTTCCTTCTTCAGGCAACCCTCAGAGGACCATAAAACACATGGTTTTCTAGTGGATTTTGTGTGTCTTTCCCACTAAGAGGAAATACTGCTGTCCAAAAAATTTGCAATACAAAGTTTCCCCATGAAATTGATGGAATTAAAAGAAGGAAGTAATATGCAATTAAAAACAATTTGATAGATGTTAGTTATAGAAACAGCATAATTAAATACACTTTCACTACCTCATAGTGGCAAACTTTCCTATACAACATATTGCTTTAAAAGAATGCACTGTGAAGAAGTAAAAAATGCCAACATCATGGGTGTTCACACAATTGTTCCTTTGCTTCTGAAAATCTTAAAACATCACATGCTCTTCACTTCCATCAGATTTCTTCTTGTAGTTCTCTAAGTCCACAAGTGGAGCAGACATCATTTACTGTCATTTTACTTTTACAAGGAGGAAAAAAAATAATATAGATTCCTTCAATCATCACAAAACCCACCCTACCTGCTGGCCAGTCCCATGCAGAAGTCTACAGGAAATGTAATGTGTAATCCCATAACCAGATTAAATCTATTCAAGTATAGATTTCAAACAGGAAAATTAAAATTACATAGGAGAACATAGCATTTCATAACTTTAAGATTGCCTATGTGTTCCACTGCTTTTTTACTGCCATTTTTATTACAACCTTTCTAAATACTATTTTTAAGAAAGAAGAAATGATAATATCTTAATATTTTCTTGTCAATAACCACTTGTGGTGTCAGCTTGCATCTACAGAAATAAAAGGAAACCGGTGGAGACAACATTAAGAGCTCTGCTTTAAACTTATTAAGCTTAAGATGACAATTACACAATCTTAAGATGTCAAACAAGCCAAAATTTTAGCCAGGACAGATGGCACTGGCTCCAGAGCACACAGTATATGCTGTGAGTCATCAGTTTACATATGATAGTTCAATTTTTATTTGCAAATGTTATTATCCAGAAACAAGATGTAGAGAGGAAGCAAGCATTCAACCCAGCAAAGGGTCATGCAAATCTTCATAAAAACTTGGAAGCAGGAAGATCCTCTTACAGATGAAAAAGCAATTAACAAGATAGGAGGGGCATGAGGAGAGAGCAGTCAAAGAAACCAAGAGCGAGCAAGGTTTCAAAAAGAAAAATATAGTACACAGTATTAGAGGCTGCTGGCAGGACAAAGAGGAGGAAGGGAATGTACCCTGTACAAGGGGTCAGGAAAAGGGCAGAGAGGACCTAGGATGAACCTGGAAGAGGCACTCTGTAGACAGTGACTGCAAACAATTAATTCAATTTCTTTCAACATGAAAAGGAGATGGGGCAGTAGTTCAAAAACTAAATGGGGCCAAAGACAGTGTAAAAAGAAACAGACTAAAATGTGGTCACATTGGGAGGGAAAGGAGTGAGCAAAAGATAGAAGCATATAAGATGGAGCTACAGTGTAAGTGAAAATGTTCAAAGGTTTTAAAACCTTTGTGTTGCACTAAGAAAGGAGAGACTTACAGGACAAAAAGATGGCAAAGAAATGGAGGAAAGCCATTATTTATTTCCCTTGAAAAAGCATGAAGAAGCATTAAAAAACTTACCAAGAAAGAAGGGAAATCAATAAATATAATGGGATTGAGAAATATGTGACCTGCAGAACGTATCTTGGAAGACAGTGTGTTGGCTCAAGATCTGCAGCCCCCCAGCTGGTAGATTTTATATCTAAATTGCTATTAAAAGATCCCCATACCCATTCAGAAACAGTGGCACATGAGGAGCACACTGTCACATGGCTATTTCTATGATTCCCAGACATTGTTCTGCAAATTACACTCTTCCTATAAGCAAACCCTACAACTTTCTTTCCCAGATGTAACAGCACACACAGATCTAAGTTATAGGCATACCGTTCTCCTAAATCCATGGCACAAGCCATCAAACACCATTACATAACAACACATCAAGTCTGGCAACCAACAACCTCTGGAAATACAATCAGCAAAAATTTCATACTTTCTTCCAAGCTAAAAATACAGAACATTAGGCTAAGAAGAAGCTTAATGTGTTACTGCAATTAACAAGCCAATTTTCTATCACACCAGAAATAAGTAATACTTGCAACACAATTATTAGTATTTTACCATGGCATTTTTCTATCAGTGATAACAGAATAAATGTTTTGGAGGTTAAAATTAAGATACTGCTGAGCTGACAGGTAATCTGTACAAATGGGAGATTAGTTTAGCATTAAGAAGTATTTATTTAGCAAAAAGAGACTTAGATTGAAGCTCTGTTGACTGATAAAAATCACATTTATGTTCTTGAGATTTTTGTGTTCTATCAATGTATCTGCTCTTCTTTTCTCCCTAGAATCAATCCAGATAGTTAGTCTAATACTCAGGTGTATTTTTATATACTCGTAATTTCCCTAGAGGGCTTTTTAAAACAAGCTCTCCTTTATAGAACATTCAGTATAAGTTTTTAAAACAACAGGTGCAAATTATCCACTTTGAGGACTAGGGAGTGAAGCATACTTAACCTTCTTCTGTGATAAAATACTTTTCTTATTTTATGAGTTACTTTACTTTTAAACAAAACACACAAATTTAGTCTTAAATGCAGAGCAAATGTCCATAACCTTGAAGAGGCCACATGGACCCTTCCATCATTAACATCTATCTTTGAAAGATATTAGTGTGAAAAAGAACAGATCAGGCTGCTCATGTCTAAAAGTGATATATACATACATATATTTATATTTAATATATTTTAATACATTCTTTCTAAGAAAAATATGAGTTTTGTTACATTTAACAGCTTTTACCTATAAAAGGATAAATGGCTCACAGTCTTGCCCTGCAGAAAAACAGAGGTCACCTGATTTGGCAGCAAATCCACCATTCTAAGTGCCCTGTGAGATGCTCTGGTCTCAGCCTAGTTCCTGATGAACGGCTGTCTACACAACAGACCCAAGGAGCTACCTGGCACCACTGCTGGGGAGTACAGCCAGCCACTGAGCTTGGCAACTGAACTGCTCTCTCCACAAAAAGGCTTCAAAATTCAGAAATAAAGCACAGCATTTGGGAAACTGTAGGGAAACCTCAGTGTCCTAATTAGTGCTATGATTTGGTCTATTTGTCAAGTTGAACCAGGACTTAAACATTTTGGCATGCCTGGTTAGAGTTCTTCACAGAGACAGTTTAAAACAAACATACATTCAAAAGTGAGTTTTCCAAAAGGAATGGCACAGAATTGAATTCGGGGGAGTATGAAGCTGCTGGATGGCTGGAGTGAAATCCAGAACAACAAAGGAAAGCACTATGCTGTGCCTCCCTCCAGCACAAAGTGACCCACACTGAGTGTTTATGTATTTCAGTGTTATACAGGAGATCCCTTGCTGCTTGGTGGTGTGCAGTGGTACCACCTCCTGCCAACACCATTCAACCGAAGGACTGAAGTTCACTGGTACCACCACCACCACGCACCAGTGTGCACATAAGAAAAGCCTCAGTCAAATCACAAAAGATGCAATTTACACCAAGTGAGGAGAGGGAGGAGGAGAAATTTCATGGATTAAGTGAACCAGAGAGATATTTTAATCAGAACACAAAAGAAGGTTGAGACAAACACCAACTGCCTGGGATCATATCACATCAATAATCCATGCACAGAGCCTCTGCTGCAATCAGCGGGAGGCTTGTACATAAGGGGATTGTATAACACAAATGCATGCCCCTATTTAGGGCTCCACATACAAAAGAGAAAGTGGTACTAAGAAGAATTCCCTCGATTAACATTTCTTTTCCATTAAATGCTTCTAAAATAATAAACCCTAACTTCACATAGCTCTGGTTTTATTTGCAGTTTTTACCAGAGGTGGTAAAACAACTGACCCCATTTAACAAATCAAGGAACTGAAGCATAGGATGCAAATTAAACTGAAGAGCAGGGCAGCAAGCAGAACTGAACTGGGAATAGCAGTTTACCTTCTGAATCACAGTTTAATGTTCTAAATATTTAAATGCTTATCTAGTTCAAGTCTCTAATTAGGGTGATTCTGTGCAGTCCACAAATAATTCTGCATACTTCCTAAAGTACCTGTGCACAGCCATATGCTTATCTCTATGAGTTTACCACTCAATAATGCCAATTTTTGAGGCCTGTAAATGTTCTTCAGAGGTTCAAAACGCTGCAGTGTCCTGGTCAGACTCCCTTGGTATCCAACGAGTCTCACTGCTCAGTGACAATACTGGATTTTAAAATGGGCTGTCAAATCCACACTTTCCACATGCTTTCTATTGTTTAAAAATAAAAATAAAATTCAATTCAAAATATCAATTCACTTGCTAGAAATGACCTAACTAATGCTGGTGTTTCAAACTGACAGCAATCCATAAGAAAAGCCAGACTGGATCTCTATTCAAGAAAAAAATGCAACACTCACAAGATGCCAGTGTAAAACATCAAATATATTGATAGCAGAAAATTTTCCAGTCTCATTAGTCTGCAATTGTGTAACAAAGCCAAGTAAGGAAGAACATAAATCACACTGTAACTTGACCCAAAAAAACACCATGTTTAATAACGCAATATAAAATTATTAATAGAAGAACAGTTTCACTGGCATGCTAAGTGAAAATCTGACTTCAAGTATAGAACCAGCCTCTAGATAAATACAGACCATCTCTCCCCAAGGTCCCAAGTATTTTTCCTTCCATGAAAATCCAGCTTTGAAATGCTTAATATCTTAGGAAAGATTGATTCAGTAACACATTCACTTTCTAGTTTACATCTAGCATGCAATTAAGCTATATTACAAAGTGTTAAAGCCAATAACAAGCATGTTCATTTTCCTTAGCTACAGATGCAAGTCCATAATACTGTGAAAATAATATATTTTGAGTTGAATGAGCTTTCTGCTCTTTACAATTACAGTGTTCCTTTGCTTTGAATAATAACTTTCAGGACTAGATTGTTCTGTCTTTTATTTTCCATTTGCATTTTTTTTTAAGAATTAAGTCTATCACTGACAAAAAGAGCAGGAAAAGTGCCTGCTGAGAAATGGCCACGTTTCCAGACGACTCCTTGAAGAACTATTTTTCTGATTCATCATAGCATTTTTTTTCAAGTTGTCAAAACAAACACCACACCCACTTGATTTCCTAGTTCTGGGTAATTATGCTTAGAATTAGCAAGCAGCGTGCAACTATTAATCATACAACGTGTAGCCTTTACTTTACCTATTTAGAAACAAGCCAACGCATTCAAAGGCAGTCTGTATAGCAATCTTGTAAAAGAGATATCCTCGTCACTTCATTCTGTACCTCCACCGACACAGACAGCCACAGCGAATACTGGGCAGTCCATTCAGTCAATCCCTCTGCCCGAAGGCAGGATCAGCTACTCCCCAGCCACCATTATCGCTGATGATACACCAGAACCGGTTATTTCAGGCAGCAGCTTTATACACGCACTCACAAAACACAAATTAAAGGAGGGAAGCGTGTTGCAAGTCTGCAGCGCCTTAAGCTGGGACGGTGCACAAGCCGGTCTCCCAAAGATGAAGATTAAAAATAAGAGCTGAGCGAAGATTCTAGTCCGGATTTTCTAAAAGTAGTATCTGGCACCATTGACGCCGCTGCCTTTAGAAACAGTTCACCTTGTTTAAACTGGATGAACCACCCCCTGATTATCGCCCAGCCTTCATTAAGATGACACACACAAACAGAGCCCTCGCAGAGCTTAATTATTCTTTTCGCTGGTCATTCACTGCCAGACACATACTTTTCCCCGCACCCCTTCTCCCACCAGACGCGCAGCTGCACGCGGAGAGCGCAGCAATGTCGCGGGGCTGTCACCGCGGCAGGGGACAGGGGGACCGGACCTGCCCTGTCCTGTCCTGCCGCCCCCTTTCATGCCTGAAGCCCGCCGAGCCGGTGCAAACCGCCCTCACCACCCCCACCCTCTCCTGACCCTTCCCGGGTGCGGGGGCGCCCGCCGCGGGGCTGAATCCCCATTGTGGCCGCCGGTGAAAGGGCCACCCCCTCCGTGGAGCTCCCCCGCTCCGGGAGCTGCTCGGTACTCGCTGCTTCAGTCGCTACGCTCGGGCTGGCTCCTCAGGGCCCGGGGGGACGCCGGACAGGGGGGGGCGGAGGGGCACAGCACCGGCGGGCAGCTCTGCGGAGGGGCCGCAGCAGCAGCAGCAGCAGCAGCAAATGTCATGGCCTCAGAGGCGGTCGAACCACAGTCCCGTCCCCCCCCCCTCCCCGGGCGCGGGGCGCCCCGGCCTTGAACGCGCCTTCCTCACGCCCGCAGCGGCCAGGTGAAGGGCCCCATTCCCTCCGCACGAACCCTGCCACTCACCGCCGCCACCTCCGCCGCCCTCTTCGTCCATGTTGGGGCCGCAGGCAGGGCGCTCCCCAACGGCCGCTGCAGCGGGAGGCCCGGAGCTCGTTCCTCTCGCTCAAAGCCCCCTTCGCGGCGCTCGGCTCCTCGCGGCCGCCTCGCCTTCCTCTCTTCCACCGCCCCCGCGCTCTGCCGCCGATCTTCTCTGCCCCGTCCCTCTCCGCCAAACCCTGCCTCAGCTCCGGCGGCAGCCACCGCCTCGGCCCAGCCGCCCGCCCCTCTCATGTGACCCGCGGAGGGGCGGAGGGGGGAGGGCAGGCCCGGCCGGCCCTGCGCCACCACCCCCGCCGCCACAGGGTCGCCGGCCACCGCTGTGCTGCCTCCTTCCCTCCGGGGGCGGCACTTTCCTCGGCCGTACTCTGCGGCAGATAGGGCCCGGGGCTGGGAGGCTCCTCTCCGTTTTCCCGCCTCTGCGTTTTCAGTGTTCCTTCCCCCACAGGATTCGCACTTCGAGGCCTGGCAGCATTCAGGCCCCTCACACGAAGTCCCCGTGGCTGTCAGGGGCTGCCAGGGCGGGCAGGAGGTGGCCGCGGCGGGAAGTGGGCGAGGGAGGCGGTCGGGGAGGGGGAGGAGCCTGGCCTGCGGGGCAGCTGAGGGCGATGGCGGGAGAGCTGAGGGGGAGCGTTGAGTCAATTGGGTCTCGGGTCGGTTGGGGTTGTTACTTGGGGTCCGCGCTACCAGAAAATCCCTCCAGAGCCACTGAGTCTTTGGAGGGGCCTAAGGGGAGAAAAGAGGGGTGATAACAGGAAGGTGAGGACCAAGCTGGTCTGAAGTCACATCGTGAAATGGGGACGAGGTGTGTTGGAGTTTCTGAAAAGCAGCCTCAGGCATATTATGTTTCTACGTGGGTTTTTTTGGGTTATTTTTTTCTTTAGTTTTTTTCTTACTGTTCCATGGTCTGGTCCGGGCTGGGTGTTTCGCCTGTTGCAGGCGTCTTGAAGAGCCTCGAGTATAAACGGGACTGATGATTGTCCGCGGCGCAGGGGTTTGCGTTGGTGCGTATTGTCTGTGTTGGTAATAAAAGGGATTTCCTCCTGCCCTAGGAGTCAAGATCATCTGTGGGATTTCTTAAATCCTCGCTAAAGCTCTTCAGTGAGATACCACGGGAGTCAGGATATCAGCAGCCTCTGAAGTCTGTCAAGGTAAGCAGAAGTGTGTTGGCACAGATTGCTCTTCCTTCCTTCTCAGGCACGAGCTCCCTTTATTAAAAAAATAATAATAAATAAATAAAACTTAGCTGTCAAAATTTTATTAATCTAGGAAGCTGTGGGAGGAAAGGGTCAGCCAACAGGAAAGTATCAGGTTTTTCATTTTCCTCTTGTAGGCTGGCATAGGGCAGAGCTCTGTTTGGGAAGCTGTGTCGGGAGTGCTCACCTCTTGACACCGCTGCTAATAGGTGGTTATTACAGCCCATTTTGCTGAGAGCAGAGGTTTGACTCTGATAGCTGCTCTGGCGATAAAGTATTTTACCTCAGCTAGAGATCATGAACATTACAAACTTCCATCGTACTCCTCCTTACTTCAAATTTTGATTTAAACATTTTAAGTTTAGTAAGTTACTGTATAAACAGGATATGATAACATAAAACAGAAGCATTACCTTGGTAAGAGATTTATTTTAAATTAATGTCTATAAAGTTCAATTACAGGATAGTTTTAAAATCACTGAATGCAGATGAACTGACAGTGGGCTTTGAATATTTTTGCACATTAAGCCAACTGTTAGTTTACATTACACAGCTATTTAATCTTCAGGTGAGATATGTGAGAGAAACTTTTATAAAATAAGTCTCATATCTGGTTATAAGCCTAACTAGGTCAGGAATAGTTTTTTTGATAATGTACAAAATCAACTAAAGGATTACCCTTCTAGCTCTACATCATTGCTACAGTAGTTCTACCCTAGAAAAACTACAGTTTCTGTTGTTTCAACAGTAACAATGCCCCTGTCATTAAATACTGAGTAGTTCCTTGCCAACAAAGATGCCAGGTAGCAAGACGGGGTACAATCTCAGCAAATTTTAGGTAAACTCAGGAATAGTTTTTTTGATAATGTACAAAATCAACTAAAGGATTACCCTTCTAGCTCTACATCATTGCTACAGTAGTTCTACCCTAGAAAAACTACAGTTTCTGTTGTTTCAACAGTAACAATGCCCCTGTCATTAAATACTGAGTAGTTCCTTGCCAACAAAGATGCCAGGTAGCAAGACGGGGTACAATCTCAGCAAATTTTAGGGTAAACTCCAGTAAGCTATTTCCTACTTGTGTGAACAGTTCTCTCGTGTCTACTTTGTTTTCTGGAACTTTGTTCATTCTTCCAGTTTGAAATGCATATGCATTTTATTTTTCTCTCCATAGTAATACAGGTTTTAATCAACAGTTTTCTACAGATTGCTCTATCATTTTTTTTTTCTTTCTTGCAGTCCCTTCTCTAGTCATAGCTCTATTTTTACCACAAGTATGTTTTGCCAGTTTTATATTCACAAGTCTAACTTTCTGTGTTGGAAGAACTTAGTAGTCTGTCATTTGTGTAAATAATAGTCTAATAGCTGCTCTGTTTAAATTATTATTAGGGGAAAATCAGGCTTTCCCCCAAAACTATTATTGTTAAGGTTGATTTCTTAATGATAAATGTGGTTATTTGCTGAATTTTCGGGTAATACACTTTGTCCATTTTTTTCATTGTTTGGTATCTGTTTTGGTTCAGTTTCTACTAAGCAGTAATTTATCACATCATTTTTCATTTTAAGGGGTCAGGAGCACACCTCTTATGACATTCACCTCTACACAGAGAGTCAGTGAAGACAACTGAATCCATTGTATCATACTTTTTGTGTTCTAAAAGGCACATTAAATATTAAACCATTTCTCTGGATTTCAATTTGAACCAGATCCCATGAAGTAGTGAATGAAAATTAAAATTACTCTTTACCTCTTAACATTTTTAATTTTTTTTCTTATAATCAAAGAATTCAGGAATAGAAAAGCCCTGTTGGTTATCACATCCTCTCCTCAGCAAGAGTCTTTTTGGATTGCGTGTATTGGTTAAAGGAAATTCTGAAAAATACCTTCATTAATCATCTTCAGTTTACTTGTAGAAAGAATAAACTTAATCTTACTTTAGTAAGTTTCCTCTTTTGGTAATGTAAATGTTTCAGTGATGTAAAAATCCATTTTATGATGATAGGTTCCATAAACTTTTTATTTCTAACCAAAAGCTATGATGATGTTCAGTACATGGGCAGTAACTTGAAAGTTGATAGTAACTGTATATTCAAAGTCAAGAAATAGAATTCTGAACTTTTGCAATGCAGAAAGAAACAAAATAACTGCTATTGCACCATCAGACTGGACAACTTCAGTATCAGATGCAGGGTGATGGAGTAATGCACTTTACTGTTGAAAGGAAGAAAAAAATCATCCTGCATTCAGACAATGCTCATTGTGCAGGTATGGCTTATTGTGGCTTCTGTTAGATTTGGTAAGAAGCATTTTACAGTTACTCTTAAAAAGAACAGTTAATCATAAAACCATGAACATCTGTACAGTCTTAAGAATACATTCTTTAAGAATGTAGATGTTTTGCAGCATTTGATAAAGAAAATTATTTGGTTGATTTTATTACTTGGTCACTTAGCTGCTCACATTTTTAGAAAAATAGTACAAGATTATGTTTCCTAAGGCAGTGCCTTGTTCATAGTCAGAATATCTGTCTTCGATACTCAGCCATTGTATTAAAGAATACTTTTGTTTCAAAGCTAAACAAACAATTTTTATTTTTTATTGCCTAATAGTTTCCAGGAAGGAAGGTCTTAGTCCATCAACATGTCTTTTTTATTTTTTTTTTTTTTCCCTTTTTTTTAATCAGTGCTTTAATAATATGGTATTCTTAAACCCCTAAGGCAAACTCTTTGACTTCCTCTGTCTGGCAGATGGGTTTTAGCCATTTATTGTTCCTAGAAATGTTTATGCTGTCACACATTATATTTGTCTCAGCTGGAAAACTACATTTATTGAAAATCCTGTTTGCTGGTTCTACTAACGGTTTCAAAAGTGTTTGCATCTTTCATTAACTTCAAAAAAATTTTACTTGCAAGTATTTTGTATTTCTTTGGGGAACATCAAAGCTGAAGTTTAGCAAGTCAAACATGTTTTATGAATGGTGTTTTTTTGTGTGGATAGGAAGCTTGTTCCCTTGAAAATGTTAAAAAAAAAAAAAAACCAACAAAAAAAATAGCACCAAAGCTAAGGATGCCTCTCTTCTAAGAATTTTGCATAGTTTTTTTTCCAGAGGAACTTTTAATCATATCCTGAAGTTTATTTGCAGTGTATTTCAAATTCTAATTATTTACAGAGTTAGAGGTTGTTGGTTTCTTCAAGATTTCTAAATGAGCTTAACCTACTCTTAGCATCAAATATTACTGCTTTTGGAAGCCAGTGCTTGTTTTCGTTTTGTTACATTGATGGGGCTACTGGTAAGTCATTGAGTAAAGAACACCAGAATGTCCCAGTGAGGAATACAAAATGGATTAAAAACTGTGGAAGTCCAGCACCTCTATAGTGCTTATGAGCTGAGATACACTTTGCGTTAGAACTTGTTCTGCCTGTCTTAATTATGCATAGCACTAGACATAAACAGGATGCTTTTAGGCATGAAAGCCATGCCTAAAGTAACAGAAAAAGAGGCCTTGAATTCAAAGGATATGGGCTGAATCAGATCATGAGTGGAATTTTGCATTAAGGTTGAGAGGGTTTTCCTGTCTCAGGAAAATGAAAGACTTTGATGTAAAGTAATTCTGCAAAAGAGAGAGCACTGATAAAGGCCAGACACTTTTCCCACTCTGAGAAGTAGTCTGAATTCACCTGGCTAACTCCCACTTGGAATGGCTAAATGTTTTATTGCATCACACTCTGCAGTCACACCAAGGCCTGGGAATTTGGAATCCCTGGTTTATCCTACACTGGGAGATGTACCTGGATTGCAAACCATTCATGAGTCCTGTTATGGCAGCAGTTGAGGGATTTAGTGTAGCAGTGCTGATAACAGGGGAGGCCTGAGTATCTTCCTCCCCCCTGCCTGGAGACTTGTTCAACAACTCCACAGTGTAACAGGGCTGGCATCCCATGGTACATATGGCAGCCAAGTGACAAGCTGGACTCTCTCAGGACATGGAGTGTCAGAAGGGTTAGACCAGGGACTCTTGTTGATTTATCAGTGAGTATCTGAAATGCAATTGGCTGTCTCCATGTGAGCTGGCTCAAGTCTTGCTGCTGGATAGTCAACAGTGCACAAATCTGGTTTCAATAAATACAGAACCATAAATTCAGACAGGAGCAGGAACTGGCAACTAGTGATTGTGGTTTTTAATACTCTCTCAGCTGTTCATGCAGCCATTTGCAAAGCCCTGCTATAAATCAGATGTCTCAATCCAGATTTTAAAAGATCTGTCTGAAATAGTAGTTTTTAACCAAACTATTTCATTGATTAAATTCACACTCTGGTCCCACAAACAGTTGCATTGCCCCAGTTGCAGCATTGGTAGACTGTGACACACAAATGGTGTAGAAGGAAGGCCAGCAGGCTGCTTGGTGGCTGTTTTGTCAGGACAGTATTTCTACATAATTCTAACCTGATTCTGAACCACAGACTCTCCATCAGTTTCCTCATGCTGACCTTTCTCAAGCTGTGCTCTAGAGAATGTGTCCGAATATATATTTCTATACGAAACCAAAAAAGCTTTGGTGTTTTACTGTAAGAAATGTACTTTCAATTTAAAAAACAGATCTTCACCTTAATTGTCTTTTCCAGCTGTATTTCTGTTCATAGTCTTAAAAGAAAAAGTGTCTCTAAGTACAAGATGTTAAGCAATGGAGAGACAAAGTTAAAACTTGGCATGCAGTAAACCAAAGAATTTTTGCAAGGAAATGGAGGAGGCAGGTCAAATTAATTCCTTATGTAACTCCATTTACCTCTTTGGAGTTACATGAAGGATGAGTTTGGTATCTTACACCTCTGTGGTCAGAAAGGGATTTCTGTGATCTCTGTCAGCACAGTAAAAAAACATTCTTAAGAAACAAAACTGTAATTTAAGTCCAATAGACTTGCTCTTGTTATTTTTAGTCTTAATATAACTGAAAGAACAATAGGTCTACAGAACAACAACAAAAACAACTTCATTAAAAGATTAGTACATTATGATTTGCAGCTTAGATCCACAGTAACAATTTTTTTGTGAAAAAGAGAAATTCATGACAGATTGCAAAAATCGGGACAGCTTCTTTTTCAAAAGGTTTTTGGCAGTTTGCTGCATGGCAAATTTTAACATTTTTCCTCTGATCTCATTCTTCTCCCCTGACCATCCCTAGTTCAGTTCTCATTTCCCTGAAGTTTCTTTGAGTTACAGGGAGTGTGAAGGGGTCTCTGTGGCTTCACCTTACTGCTGTATTTTCTAGATCTTTCTATTCAGGCAGAAATATTCAACCTCTTAGGACAGGTAAAGGAGAGATATTTGGCCTCCACCATAATGTGTTTTTAGATTTTAAATTTCATCAATCTTGCATAAGTTGAAATAATTGAAATTGAAACAATAATTTCAATAAGTTTTAAAACAAAAAGTAGTACTCAAATATAGCTGTACCCAGAGATTATTTCCATTTTAAAACCTTGTTAGGAAACATTGACCCCTGCTTCCCCATACCACTCCCAAATTCAGGAAATACTTTTCATATCAATATATTAACATCTTTAAACAGTATAATAATAAAAGCATCCACATAGTATATTGGTGCAATGAAATTGAAGTAATATAAATCTTTTTTGTCCTTACCAACTTGCAACTATAATTTTTAATACAGAGGAAAGGATCTGTGTATACATGCATATAAAATATGTGAAAATACAAAAGCATTTATTGAAAACAGACAAAACCAGGAAGATGATAAAATAGCAGCAGGAAGTGGCCTCAGATATAAAAACTTTTGCTTTGTATAGCAGCATTTGTCTCTGGCAAATTGCCACTCTTCAGATAAAACAAGGAATGTAATATTATAAAAAAATTTAACTATACAAAATACAGTAGAAATATTTGAAAAACTAATGCCCTAGAAAGGAATTAAATTGCACATTTTTCCTTTTTTTTATGTGTACTTTTAAGAGCTTAGTTAAATTTTCAAATACCAGAAATCTCAGTTGTCCATAGGCAAGCTCTCCTCTAAGGATGTCTTGCATCAGGTGTGCTATTCAGCAGGATGTGGAAAATTTCCAAATATTCAAAGTTAAACAAAGATGGTAGAGATATATTTTGAAAGCAAAAAAAAATTGCTTTAACAAATTAGCAGAATATTAAAGCATTTTTATAGAAAAATGATGCATATATTAAAAAATCTACCACACATTATTAAGCCACAGACGTACTCAAGTAAATGTGTACTGCACAACATTTTCACACTGGGTAAAGGATATTTTCTTAAACACATCTTCTCCATTTCTTTGTATCTTTTTGGGGGGAACTGAAAGCTTTAGGAAATAACAGTACATTTATACATGAAAGTTTTTGAAATGTGTTTACTGTGAACACTTCAAAAGCATGAGAATCTGAGATATTTAGGACAAGTATAGCTGATATAAATAAATTCTCTTTTGCAATGATGTTTTCTCCTCACTGGCAAGGCCTCATTCTGGTATTTCTTCTAGGAGAGAAAGCCATTTCAGAAGGAGGTAGCTAAGCACAGCTGAATTCTCATGACAAACAAAATAATTTCCTTGCTCTTCCTAGAATGGAAGACTCCAAGCCTGAAAAATGAGATGGCAGATTATTCCAATTAAAACAAACATAGCTTTTTTCAACATCTTCATCACACTTGCAATACAAATGTACTGTTACCTGAATACTATTTGTATCTTAAATGATGTCTCACTTTCTCACAGTGAAAAACCTTTTTTAACTCCTTGGCAAGAATGGTTCTCTTTCACAGATTACATCATTCCATCAAGTATTTTTAGGCATTTCTTATATTTGAATCTTCAGAATCCTGATTGCTTCAACAGGATTTCCAGATTTTCTCTTAATATAGAACAGTAGTCTGGCAGTTCTTCTAGCTGCTGTTTTTTTCTGACATGGTCTGGACTTTCTGCATAATTTATATGAAGTTCTCTTTTCTACAAATGTTCTATTTCATTCTGTTTCAGTGAAGATGAGCTATACAGATACAAGTTTAGAAGAGATTAAGTTCTTCATATTCTTCAGCTAAAATAACAAGAAGCAGTCTTGAAACTGTTAGAAAGGAGATAATACTGGTTCTATTATAAGACAAAACTGCAAATAATATCAGATAAATGCAGATAAAGCAGTTATCTCAGAAATCTAAATTACTAATAATTTAAGGATGTTATTCCTGACTGCTGACAATAGGCATAATAAGAATGAGTAAAGCAGCATCTTTACCACCCTGGGATTTTGGAAGACCTGTATGAATTTCAGAAAAATAAACCAGAAAAGGTACACCTTTAGCATGTTTATCATAGCACTTCGATGTGTTTCCATTCTTTAATTCACCATTTCAAGAAGATAGCCCAATATATTTTATTGATCATTATTAGTAGATAAAACATGCCCAACTTGCATAACTGCAACTAAAACATTAAGCAGATTAATTTAAACCAAGTAATAAGAAACAACATATGGCAAGTATACAATGCATAGTCAAAAAGCAGGACAGACATAATTTTTTAAAAGATTTTATTTGTTTTTAAATAGTTTGATAAAACCCATCAGTTGGTATTTGGAGTTCAACTGTAAACAGTTACAATACATTAATGCAGTGTATTGATTTTATACATTAACATATTTGCAGTGACAATCTGTAAGACATGTCAAATTCAGCACATTTATAAACTGAAATGCACTGTGCTATAAAAAATGATGCTATGACCAAAAATATTTAAAAGACTGATGTTTAACTCCCTCCTGTGGTGTAAGCGAGCAGCATCACAACAGCTTCTGGAAACTTTGCTCTATTTTATTCAAAAGTCTGTATTCGTATCATTAGGACAACAGGTTTCAAGTCTCCTAAGGAAACTCCTCCAGCAATAAATTCCTAAAATACAAAGTTGTAAACATCCTTCTCTGGAACAAACAAAAATGGCATGTGCCAGCCTTCTCCATCTCCCACACTGCAGTAATAAATTAGGGCAAAAGACCAAGGCCATAGAATAAAATTGTTCTGCATGGGTAATATCACAGTTCACACAAGTATTGTAAGTGTCAGCGTTTCACATTAGTCACCAGCAGGAAGCAGAATCCATTTTCAAGGAAATCCATGGAACACTCACAAACTTCAAGTGATGAATCAGGCACTAAGCACTGCATTTAGCTACTTTTAAAACAAAAGCTTGAATTACATCTAGGTGGTTTTGTATTTGATAAATTGGTAATTGACTACAATCAGAAAAATAAGGAACACTGATACTTTTACAAGTTTGTGTTTCTACTGTTTTGGTACCAGGTTTATATAGATCTGCCACAAAGATGGAAGAGATTTGCAGAACTGACTATAAATATGTGGAGATCAGTGAAATGGACTGGATCTTTTCAAGGGTTTTCTTTCTGGAAGTTCTTCAGGCCACCTTTTAAATTGTTTTAGCTTTTAAATCGATTTTGTTACTAACAATGACCTAACCACCTATTTGGTCTGAATCTTGTATTACCCATTCAAAAATACAAGGATAATTGAGATTTTGGAATGCAATACAGAATTAGTTTCAAAGTACACACCAGTGGGATTTACCACCCTTAGTGCAAGGCAGTAAAGGTTACCATCATTCTAGCACTTCCATATTGTTTTTTTTAAACACAGTAGATTGGTCTTACCTAGATTTCAGAAAAATACAGTCCTTGTATTTGAGAGCTGATCATAAATATCAGTATTTTCATAGGCAAAAAGTTGTTTATTTTAAATTTCTATCAATTGCAGCTCTTACTTAATGATTAATCAGCTTTGTAGGTATCTTTGTCAGATATTGAAAGGGGACTGATTCATCACAAATATTTTATAAAAATCCTAAAAAGGGTGTTGTCATCCCCATTACTACTGACTGCACCTCAGAAACAAGTACCAGAACACATTTTATTCTATGCACTCTGAGGAAAAAGGCTTCAGAATATTAAAGAGTACATTCATATGAATTTTTCACAAAGTTATAGTAGTGACTTAGAAACCTGAAGAATACTGAAGAGAGTAGTGTAATTGTTTCTTGAGTTTTATCCTGAATGTTTTTTATAAGCCCCAATTTCTGCAATTCTCAGCTGACAGAGGTCCTACAAATTTGAAATAGATTTTCATCAAAGCAGCTGTTTTGAAGGAAAAAAGCAGAAATATGTCATATTGACTACCTCTTGCTTTGTCAGATACTTGTCATACACTCTAGTGACAGACTACAGATGCTTATATCTCTGCATGGTTTCTGTCAATTTGTTATGCATAATTACAGGGGAGTGTTTCTGAAATGGAACAGAAAAGAAGGAAAACAGAGGTAAGACCAGGCCATAAAACCAGAAAAAACTGACAGTAAGAAGAATACATTCAGAAAGTACATACAGGCTTGCTTCTTCCAAAAATTAAGTGTATATACCTATAAGGATGGACAGGGGACAAGAAAAGGAGAAAGAAAACTTTGGCAAAGTTTTAAGAAAGTGCAGTCTTTACAGTCCTGAAAAAACAAAAAGCATGAGAAGAAAAACAAACAACAGATCACCAAACCCCAAATAAATAAAAAAGACAACAAACCACAAACTCCAACCCAACACTGAGAAAGCAAAGACTAAATGTCTACAGATAGAACTGTCTCACTGGGTGCATGATGATGCACACAGATGATTTCTAGGATTGCACTAGCTAGTATCACACCAAGAAGTACACCACCAACTCTACTGCATTTTCCATTGTAATGTCAGAAAGTAAATAAGCATTTGCATAAGCATTCCAACATCATACTGTGATAGAACACATTTTGATCTACATGCAGAGCTCTGTATATACACATTTTAATATATATTTTCTTTTTCCAAGCAGTACACCATATAGTAAATTTCCACTCATATGTACATTTGTGGGAGACTACTAGGCAATTCTCTAAATATTTAATATTTTTTTACTTATTTCATTTTCTAATAGCAGAAATATTACTCTTTCCTATGTAGTGCAGGAAGAATCCAGACACCAATCAGTGAAATTTTAGAAAGCTTGAGTTGTTTAATAGAACCCTGACATTTTGCTTAGAAATATCTTTCCAACACAAACAAAATAGCAAGATGAGAGAGTAACTGGAAATAAGGCAACTCCTGGTTCAATATAAAGGTCCTTTACCCCTACTAAAAAAGTTCACTCTTCTGTACTATAACAGTCATCCATCTCAGCTCTAACAGCACATTTCTCAAAACAGCACCTTCCACATCTAATTTACTGAAGCCACCAAACTCCATACAGACACCTCCCATCTTCTGAGATGAGTTAATATGAAAACATTTGTAGGGAAAGAACAGTGGCCTAAACTGTGTTTGATTTTTATATAGCTTCAAAGGACTGCCCTCCCTCAGGTTCTGTGTTCTCCCCCAGGCAGTAAAGGCCACTTGAGCATTGTTGACACCAGTCAAGTGGTTCTGTTAGTGCAAGAACAGCGCTTTCAGTTTATGGCCTCCCCAGGCTTAAAGTGCAGTATATTACATGAGATTTTAACATACCAAACTATCCTTTATTTGAATTTCAGAAGGAATGTTCAAGTTAGAAAGTCAACTTTTTAGGTTTTAAGCAACAAAATCCAAGGCAAAGTATATAAACTATCTTAAAATGGATTAAATCCACTCACTTAAGACACGTTCTTTATATCTTACGTTCAATATACATATAATACACAAAAATATCTATTATTTCACTTAGCTGTACTGTGTATGTATTTAAAGTGATTCTGTAATAAGTGACTGAAGGTCTGATTTTGCTTAAAACAGGACTGTATTAGTTGGACTGTGATACCTAACATGATTCAGCATTCCACAATCCCCTCCTGCATAGGGTTATTATGATCAATAAAGAGACCCTTGGCACCCACTTATCTCAACTATAAATTCTGGTTTACAAGTGATTTCTCTCATGTTTTATTCTCCCCTTCCTCCCCCCCTTTTTTTTTTTTTAAGGTTACTGTGGTTCTCTAAATACACAATTCCCAAATGATGTACAGCAGAGCAGAGAATCTTCCGTGCTGCTGTTCAGCTGAACAGATGAGGAGGTCTCAAGTAACAGCTACAGGTAAAACATGCAGATACATTCTGTATCTAGGAAGTTCATGTACTCAATTGTGGATGCAGACTTGTGTTTTTGTGCAACTTTTTCTTAAAAAAAGAAACAATAAAACCAAACTAAAACTCACCCTAGAGGAAAAGAGTTTGTCTTTGACTGCATGGCCAGTATAGTGGCCAAGACACAGTTGCACAATGTTTTCTTTAGCAGTCAAGCCAACTTGAACAGGCTTCAGCTCCTCCTCCCCACCTTCATTCCTCTACCCTCAGAGTTCTGCCAAATGTTGGTTTTCTTGGGAGGGGGGAGGGTGGGGGTGTGTGAGGGTCAACCTGTATGCAGACAACAGCTTTAACACTGTAACACAGACATTTGGAGCAGTGTCTTTGTTTCTGATGTTTGTGGTTTCAGATCCACATCACTTCAGCAACCTTGATTCACAAATGCTCATGTTACTAACATAAACACTGCAAGGGTGCTAAATTGCAGCACTGGAGATGGGAGTGAATAGTAGCAATGGTTTGACTAAAAGGAAACTCCTGCCATCAAAATAATTTTTTGTACTTTTGTGACAGGTAATCATGTAGTCAAAAGTCTAGAAGATAAAACAATAAAAGTATACACCAGGGAAAGAGTTACTTTCTAAATTAAGTGGGGTTTTTATATCTTCTAAATAGCCAGCCAGTGGGGATAATAAAAGCACTACGTGTCTTTTAAACATAAAAAGTAGTATATCTTACTTTCAGCACTCAAAGTTTAAAAATTCCAGCATTTTTTCCCTTAACTGGCATTTCATCTTCATAACCAAAGACTTACCTACAGAAGTGTGCTAACACCCAAATTAAAACATTAGAAACCACTGGCTTTCTAGGTAAATTCAGTTCAACGAAAATGCACTACCACTTATTCCCTTTCCAAAATTAATTAAACTAGCTAGCAAAAAGGATATTTGGTATGTGAATCACTGGCATGACTTTACTCTGCATTAAGTTCTCACTTTTAACTTAGAAAGGTGAGTGGAGAACATCTCCTAACTCATCAGATCAGTACCTCCCTCTTTAGATAAATCCACAGAACACACATGAAGTCCACCTACAACAACTCCCTGTTGAGAATTTTGGGCACAGAGTTCAAACTTTGGCCTACTACACAATGAACTTTTCCATCTAAGTGCCCACAGGAGCCTATTCCTGCAAATTCACAAGCAGGTCTATTGATTCCAACATACTTGCTTCATTCTTTGCCAAACCCTTTTGTAAGAAGTCTGTCCCAAAGCCAGTCAACAGGCCCAGAAATTATTACTGTGCTTTGCTGATAACAATTGCTTTTTCTAGGAAAGAAAACATTTTAGATTTTTTTTCCATAGTGTCTATTGTTGCACAATGAAGCTCATGAGATATTGTTTAAATTAGAGCAGCACCATCCTTGGAAAGGAACAATGCTGAGAATTATGCTGTACTGAAGACCACCCTCCCAACAGTTTTCCAGTCCAAAGTGTTTTGACATTAATTACTCTTGGATTCAGGGCAGGAATTCAATTCTAGAAGAAACAGTTTTGTTGGAAATGGTTGTGAATTCTAACCAGAACACTCAGCTGATACAACCCCTAGAGAAAAGAAAGGTCTGTGCTACACAGTCAAACTGGGTTCTGGTCTAGAGTTATGTCAGACCTGCAGTAGTCCCACAGAGTTTTGAGGTTAAGAAGTTCTTTCGACTCTGATGCAGATATTCTTTAAAAATTAAAAAAAAACAACTTCTTCCAATGGCCAGGTTTGCTAGCAATTAAACAAGTATAGTTTTTACTTTAGCTGTCTACTTCTCACTAAAATCTGTACTGCAACCTTGTCTCTGTTATTTAGTCAATTGTCTATTAATGTTAAAAATAGTTAATTATTAAAACCTTGGTACTCTTTTACCCTCACTACTGCATACCAGAAACCTGCTAGTGCAAAAGCTAGCGAAGAAATTGCTAGCTGTATGAAGTGAAAATTACTAGTCACATATTCTATATTTGAAAGCATTTTCTTGTATCCAGGTGGTTGCTCTGAAGATACAAGGTTTAAGTAACAAATAAAAAAACATGGTTTCTGGTTGCTTGGGAGTCCTACACAGTACTCATTCACTGCAGCTGGAACAGAACAGAGATCAGGAAGTCCACAAAGCTCCAGTTCTTTAAGACCTGCAGACTGCAATTCCTTTCCTTTGCTGATGCTCCTTTCTAATTCCAGAAACTGCAGGTTTTGATTATACCACAGATTTCCCAGCCAGAAGTGTGCAAAACAAACAGAGTTGTCTCCTGGACAGCGTAAGCTAAAGTTTCCAGCAAAACTACAAGCTTCCTTCATCCTGCACATAACTGAAGTACTATTAATGCAGTGAGAAACCCTATAAAGAATGTCTTTCCCAGAAGAAAAATGAAGATTAAATGAATTCTTCCAAGGAGCAGCTGCACATGAGTTTCCCTCTGCTGATTCACTCAAACTTAGAGGCATTCCCTTGCCAATATAAGGCAGATGTATAGTATTAAAGAGAGAACAGTTCCTGGTGTTAAAATGAAATAATTCTTTTCGTAAACTGCTACTATGATTTTGAGAATTGTTTAAGATGGAATGTATATTTGTTAGATGAGCTGCTGCCTTGTAATGACCTGAGCCACTGTCACATACTCGTTTCTGGTTTAAATCTTCTTTCTTCATAGTCCTAGAGAAGACAAGTGTAGCTTTGCTGTTTCTCAGCAGGTTTCATTTGAAGAAGGGTGCAGCTGACTCCAGTTGCAGCACACCATGCAAGCAGCACACCAAGTCACAGGTCAGTGGATCTCAATGTGGACCTAAAGAGAAACAATGCAGAAAGTGACTACCATCATGTCCCAGTGTCTTGGTGATCAGTGTTTGTGTGTGTGTGAATGTGTATATATATATATATATATATACACACATATATATATAAAATCCATTTTTAACATAAAAAAAAGGATAACCCAACTGCTGCTTGATCACATCAAAAGGGGAGGGCAGTGGGCAGTGTACCCAAATAGAGAATTCCTTCTGTAGCTGCAGTTTAAATCTGCTACAGACTCTCTTTTGGTAATCAGCATCAAAGCAAATCTGCAAATAAGCAGCTAGAGACATTCACTGCTAACAATATGACTTTCTTTAACTAATAGAAATGCAGAATATAACTGATTAGAGGCTTAACATTACAGACAAATATTAATCTCCCTGTAAACAGAAGTGCATGCTGAAAAGGGACACGCAACACTGGAAATCAGCTGTGCCCCATGCACAGCTTCCCAAGAAGAACTGGTCAGACTGGCTGCTCCAGCACGGTTTGAGGGTATTGGTTCCATTATAATCAAATGACAGGCTGGTGTTGTTACATGAGAACTGTTATGTACCAACACTGATAACAAGCAAAGGCGAGGCATTTTTATCCACTGATGTTACAAAGCTTTGTGTACAATTCTTGACCATGTGGTTCAATTTCAAGCTTCAGAACTGAAGACAGAATCCCCAAAATAAAAACAGGACACCACATTTTGACCTCTTCCCAGATCAGCTTGCCTTTTACTAGTCACAGACTGCAACCAGACGTCTTTCAGCCATTTGGCCACTAGCCACCTGTCAAAACATTCATTACAGCTGTGTTTATGGGGAGAAAGTAAGTGTCCGATCTTTGGCCAGAGCAGATGGTTGTTGTGATGGTCGACAGCCTGCTCCTGCTGACAGTTAAGTTAAAAGTAAAGTTTCGATTTCATCACAAAACCAATGAAACTTCAACCCTGCAAAAAGTGAAAGCTCTCAACGGTTTTAAGTCATAGCTGCTTCAGAGAGTTCCACATTTTGTAGAAATGGGCTCAAGACAGGAAAGACACAAATTTGAACTGCCATTTTTAAAAATTACCATTATTTAAAATTGCCTCTCTACTGCCCCTCTGCAATTGTTTTTAACTCTACAAAAAACAAAGGACAGAGGAAATTGTTTTATTAGCTCCTCACAGGGTGCCAGGAATACGCATGTTTTTATGGCTTATCTTTACGGTAACGATGGCTTAGTAACACGAATGAACTCGATCCGAGGAAGCGGCACGTTTGCTGCCAGCATCCAAAGCGAGGGGTGTAACGGGGTCCCCGCACCTGAGCACGGGCAGAACCTCCGGGGCCGATGGCATCCGTGCGGAACCCAAGCGACGCTTCCCTTGGTGACACCGGGGAGCGCGATGGCCTCCCCTCGCCCCAGGCCAGGACGGGGGACACGTCCAATGGCGCTTACCGTTACCCAGGGGAACCGACAGCGGCTGCCGAAAACCGGGAACGGGCGGTCCCGACACCCCCCGGGTCACGAACCCACCCACCCCGCCGCCTCCGCCCACCTGCAGCCGAACGTTGAGCATCATGGAGGCGACAATGTAGAGGTAGGGGAAGTTGATGCGGAGCTTCCAGGCCAGGTCGAAGAAGATGAGGAGAGTCCTGGTCAGCCCCTTGCAGAACACCCCGTAGGACCTGGCCGCGGCCGACTGGGAGAGCCTGGCAGCCAGGGCGGACAGAACCGCCGCCATATACCCCCGCCCGCGGCCCCGCCGCGCCACCCGGGCCCCGCAGCCGCCCCCTTCCTGCGCCGGGTAACGCCACCGGGGAGGAGCCCTCCGCCGGCGACGTGCGGGCGGGCGTGCTTACGTCACTGGGGCGCCGTGCGTGCGCCGGGCGGTGCCGTGGGGCGGGCGGGGCGTGGGGGCCTCTCCGCCCCTCGCCTCAGCTCAGGGCCTGCAGCCCCGCCCTGTCCCGCCCCGTCCCGCCTTGTCCCGCCCCGTCCCGCCCTGTCCCGCCCCGTCCCGCCCTCGGGTGTCCGAACCGCGCTGGCAGACCAGGGAGAGTCGCTGCCGTTCGTAAAATCCGTTTCCAGTCGAGCGAGTACCCCTGAGCTGGGGAGGAACCTGAGGGCTTGATCCAGCTGTGCGCTCCAGCCTTTTCAATCAAGAAATCATGGGCCTTCATTTTAATGATTTGTGGGCCTGGGTGAGTTTTTTCTGTGATTTTGTTTTGTTTGTGCAGTTAGGTGATAAGATCTGCCAGTCAGCTGCTTCCGTAAAGAAACACTACATACGTTTTCAAGCCAATAGTTACGCTGAATTTAAAATAGTGTTCAAGTCCAGGCTACACATAAGATTTCCAAACCATTTTGCAAAGATTTCCAAACCATTTCGCAGACATTTCCAAGGAAGCTCTTTGTGATAAATTTTTACCCTGACACTTGCTTTGCAGGTAGGGGAAATGCTCCAGAAGTTGATAGGTGACCAGTACCATTTATAAAGAACTGCTCTACAGTTTTCATTCAATCGGCTTTAAATAACTTTAAAAGGAAAAAGAAAAAAAAATCAGTATCTTGATCTAAGCTCCCAGTAAAAAAAACCTACTCTTTTGCTACAGAATTGTGCTGGTCCGCAGCAAGAGCAATTCCAGAACAAAAAGGGATGCTTTCTCAGGTTCATCTGCAGTCTCTTTGTCTGTAATCCATTAGTTATATGATAAAGCAGAAAACCTCTGGAAAATTCTGTTACAGGAAGGAAGGAAGGAAGGAAGGAAGGAAGGAAGGAAGGAAGGAAGGAAGGAAGGAAGGAAGGAAGGAAGGAAGGAAGGAAGGAAGGAAGGAAGGAAGGAAGGAAGGAAGGAAGGAAGGAAGGAAGGAAGGAAGGAAGGAAGGAAGGAAGGAAGGAAGGAAGGAAGGAAGGAAGGAAGGAAGGAAGGAAGGAAGGAAGGAAGGAAGGAAGGAAGGAAGGAAGGAAGGAAGGAAGGAAGGAAGGAAGGAAGGAAGGAAGGAAGGAAGGAAGGGCTAGGGTGAGAGGGAGGGAGGGAGGGAGGGAGGGAGGGACTGCTGTTCATTGGAATAAAAAGGGTTGTTCTTAAATGTGGGATATTTCCCTGAGGACTTTGGGAACTGGTTTTCTGGGGCTGAATCTGGCTCACTCACTCCCTCTACTCCCCCCGTATCAGCACCGGGTTGGAGACGAGGAGCTGAGGGTACCACAACTGCACATTTTCTTCATCCTCATCCCCTTTCACTGACTTACAACCATCTTTCTTACCAGTTATTCCAGCCCCTCCTTCCCACCCATTTAACAACCCACACCTGCCCTTTGACAGTTTTTCCTCATCTAGTTCCATGGAAGACCTTCCAACTTTTTAAAACACTACATTTGAGCAGAAACAAAGAACTTTCATTTTTATTTAACACAATCAAAACTTCTGAACTTCAGATGGGATTTTAACAGATAAATATTGCCCTCTCCCTCCCACCCTTCTCCCACAACCTGTCCTTTCTTCCTTCTCCCCTCCCTCCCTCTCACCCTTTTTCCTCCCTCCGTCACCCTTTTTCCACCCTCCCTGTCATGCTTTTTCCTCCCTCCCTGTCAATCTTTTTCCTCCCTCCTTTGCTATATCCCTTCTTCCCTCCCTCCCTCCCTCCCTCTCTCCCTATATCCCTCTTTGCCTCCCTCCCTCCTTCCCTTCCTCCCTTCCTCCCTCCCTCCCTCCCTCCCTCTCTCCCTATATCCCTCTTTGCCTCCCTCCCTCCCTCCCTTCCTCCCTCCCTCCCTCCCTTTCTCCCTACATCCCTCTTTCCCAACCTCCCTCCCTCTTTTTCTCCCATCCCCCTATTCCCATCCCTTTCTCCCTCCCCATGCCCAGATCTTCTCAGCCCTGCCTGGGGGCAAGGGCAGGAGCAGGGGCAAACATCTGCTGCCCCCCATCCCTAGCTCAGGACAAGTAATGGGACCCTGGTTCTTGAGCCCAACCAAATTTTTGAGTAGATTGTTTTCCTTTTTTTTTTTTGATTTTTTTTTTTTTTTTTTTTTTTTTTTTTGGTGTTTGTGAGGTTTTTTTGTTTGGTTTGGGGTTTTTTTTGTTTTGTTTTGTTTGGATTTTTTTGTTTGTTTGTTTGTTTGTTTTTGTTTTTTTTTAAATTTATGTAATTAAAGTGATTTGGGTTTCAGGTTTGGACATTTCATTGGTGCCCAACACCACGTGCTCCTGTTGATGAGCTGGATGCAGTCAATGGAGACCCTGCAAAGAGAAGGGACAACTCCCGTTTGCACTGAGCATGCTTTGGGATCCTCCTCAGGACTGGGAGGTGCAGCAGTGTCCCCAGAGTGCCACCAGGCTCCCGCTGATGCTCAGAACCCTCACACACTGCCCCAGCCAGACCCTCCTGCTCACCACCCCTCTCCTCCGTACCTACTGGTGCCCATCAAACACGAGCTGTGACTCCTCCGGGATCTTCCAGAGCCTCACGCTGCCATCCCGTCCCCCGATGTCACACAGCACTCCCGGCTCAGGCTGTCCATCCCTGTCATGACATCCTGGTGCCCCAGTCTGGAGGGTCAGGTGGCAAAGAGCTGCAGTTGGCACAGCCCTCAGCCACAGGGCCTCCTGAGGGTGAGGGAGGGTCAGTGGAACCCCCAGTTCTTACAGGGTCTCCACGTGTGCATTTTCTGCTGCCTTCCAGACCTTGACGCAGTGGTCAAGGGAGGCACTGTAGAGCTGGTGCGTGCTCTTCTGGAAGGACAGGCCCTGCAGACAGACAGACGGACACGGGGGCAGTGGTGAGGGGCACCAGGGAGGACAGCGCTGCCTGGCCCCGCAGCCATCACAGCTGATGCCTCCACTCACCCAAACAGCACCGCGGTGCCCAGGGAAGATGTGCAGGTGCGTGCACGTGGCTGCAGCCCGGATCATCATCAGCTTGATTCTGGCAGAATGTGGGGGATACCTGAGACCTGTCCCCCGGGAACCCAGGGCCCACCCCAGCCTCCACTTTGTCCCCACATGCTGTGAGGGGCCCCAGCGACCCCTTCCTGACTCCCGTGGAGGCAGGGGCTGCTTTAACCCAGCAATGTACCCCCGGCAGGAGATACATTCCCCCCTCACCTCTCCGCCCCATGCGCCAACCCCCTCTATGGTCCCAGGCACTTGACATCTGACGAGATGGCCACGCAGAGGACGTGGGATGCCTGCCCTATGTGCAGCTGTTCTTCAGTGCCCTTCTTCTCCCCGGGCACCACGCACAGCCTCTTCCTTCTCTCCACCTTCCCTGCGGAAAAAACATCACCGACAGACCCCCAACTCTCCGGAAAGGGACAGGAGCCTCCCACAGAGCCCCAAACCTGCACGGCCACCTCCCCGAAGGGGCTGGGGACCAAGCCACCTCGAAGGCACTCACGGTCCTGCTGCTGCTGCTGCTGCTGCTGCTGCTGCTGCTACGGGCTCCTCGCAGGGTTTAGCACGGGGGTAGAGGGGAACACTTACATTGGGTGAGGGAGCCACCCTTAGAGGTGGAAAAGGCGAACCTGTCTTCTGGAGACATCCCCAGGCAGGTGACAGACAGCTGATGTCCCCGCAGCAGGCGGATGCTGCCCGGGTCCGGAGGCTGCAGCGGCAGAGAGAGAGCAGGATGCGAGCGGGGTCACCCCAGGTGCTGCTCGCCCAGGCGCAGCTTCTTCTCTCGCGGTGTCTCCTCCTCCGCCACCTCCAGCCGTCGCCGCCCCAACCACGAGCTGCAGGAACACTCCTCAGCACCGCTACCGGTACCGGTACCGGCACCCCCACTGGCCCGGCCTCCGTCCCGCCCCGCTCCGCTTCCGCCCTCACCTCCCCGGCTCGCAGCCGTTGGACACTTCCTCGGGGACCGGCCGGCCGCTGCTCGCCGCCTCCCCTCAGCGCCCGGGACCCGCGGGACGCACCGGGCGGATCTACGGGACGGGCTCGGCGACCCCCGCCGGACCGACTCCCCTCGGGCAGCCCCTCCTCGGGACTCTCCCTTTCTGGGCTGCGGCCGTCCGGGACCCTCGCCCCGACCCTCGCCCCTTCTTATCGGGACGCGCGGTCACTCAGGTAGTGCCACCCTCCCTCCGCGGCCCCAGGTCCCCGGGGCGGCTTCCCGGGAGGGCGGGCGGGCAGCGGGAAGCCGAGGGGACGCCCCGGGACCAGCGGCCTGGGCGGGCCGAGGGAGCCGCACCTGCTTGGCTTTCTCCGTCACTCTGCTCACATGTCCGCTCTGCTCTGAGGAAATGCCGGCGTCCACAGTGGTTGCTGTTCGTGCCCGTGCTGCCATACGTGCCCAGAGCTGCCCTTCCTTCTGGCGACGAGGAGGGGATGAGGCTGCTGGAGCTTTGGAGCTTCTGAGATGGGCAGGTGGGAGGCAGAAAAGGTCTTGCCCTCTCCTGCACCTTCGTCTTGACCTTCAGCTCCCGCTAGGCCTCTCTCCTGCTGCTATTCCGGGGATGCTGCCTCCTCTGGGGCTGGGCTGTCTTCTCTCGGGCTTGGAGAAGACACCTCAGGCTGCAGAGCATCCTAGGGCTGCTGCCGCTGCTGCCGCTGCCGCTCCTCCTGCCGCTCCTGCTCCTGCAGCTCCGGCTCCTGCCACTCCTGCGTCTCTGCTTCAGCAGATACCTCGCTGGGACTGGAGTGCCAGCACCTCCTCCATGCCCTCTGCAGCGAGAACCTCAGCCTTTGCAGCTTAGGCCTCGACTTGGTCCAGACGGCTTCGAGGATGTGCAGTGTCTGAGACGCCAGGGAGGAGACCAGGAGTTCGGGGTCGTTCTTTGCGCCCTGAAGAACTGTGGGGAAAAAAGCAGCAGAGGTGAGGTGACAGCCCTGTGTCCCTTCCAGGCACCTCGTGATTCCCGGGCCCAGGAGGGACCCAGGGGGGTGGGTGGCTCGGCTGGAGGCTGCTGAGCAGAAACGGCCCCTCCCAGGGACACCCTCTCGCCACAGCAGTACTGGGAGCAGAGCCCCCCTTGCCTGGGCTGGGAGGGAGCTCCGTGCCAGGGTCCTTTCTCCTCCCAGCTTCCCACACTCACCCCTTCTGATGTGCTCCCTCTTCTGCTGCTCCTCCACGTGTCGCCCGATGAGCCCTGGGGGGACACAGCGTGTCAGGGACCCTGCTGCCCACTGGGGACCCCGCCACCAAGCCCGACACCTCAGGGAGGGCTGACCCCCGGGGGCAGCATGGCAGAGGGGCTGGGTGAGCATCCTGCCAGCCCCACAGCTGGGGGATAGGCTGAAGGGGTGCCCCACAAGTGCTGTGCTGGGACACGGGGATACCAGGAGAGGGAAGGACCCGGGTCTGGTGGCTCACCAATGAACCTGACAGCCTCACACCGCAGGAGCTCCTGCGGGCTCTGCAGGTAGTGCTGGCTCTGCAGCAGGTAGTCCTGGGTCCTGTTCTTCCTGGCCAGCTGCAGAGAGGGGATGTGTGCAGGTTTGGTGCAGAGCTGCCCCCCAGTCAGGCCATCCTCCATCCAGGGCCACCCTTCTTCCCCCCATGAGGGCATTCCCAGATGCCCACCACCTGGCATCAGGGTTTGGAGGGAGCAGAGGGCTCCCTTGGTATGCTGGGGTGCCATCTGGGTGGCAGGGTCCCCTCTGGGACCTGGGGATGAGGACAGCCTGGAGCAGAGGCTGCAGTGGCTGCATGAGGCAATGGGTCCAGGGCAGGGGGGGGATCCTGAGGGTGTCGGGGCTGTGCTTACCAGGCACTCCAGGATCATCTGCCCCTGCCCAGTCTTGGCCAGCTGCTTCAGCTTCTCCCACTGCAGGAACTGGCCAGCTCTGCAGAGGGCTTCCTGGGAGGCCTGGGGAGCAGCAGAGATGTCACCACCACTGCCGGGGAGGCACAGGACCCTGTGTCTTCCATCTTGACAGGGCTCAGAGTCTATCCTGGCCCATGCAGAGAGGACATAGAAGCTGGGGACTGCCACCAGGTTCAGCACCCTGGGAGAGATAAGGGTGGCCATCCTCTATGTTTGGGAGTTGTTCAGTGACTTCAATGTTTTGGCTTTGGTGGTCCCAGGCTGCTGCAGAGCCATGAGCAGGGTGGGAAGGAACCCACCTCTCCATCCATCTGGGCAGCAGGAGGAGAAAGGCAGCAGTGGGCAGGGAAGGGGACTCGGCAGGCAGGAACACAGGTTTGAAGGGGCTGGTGTCAGCATTGCCCCGCCTAAAGGACCACTGGGGTTGGGAATCTCACCATGACCACACTCTTGTTCTGGTCGTGCAGGTGGAAGACCAATGGCAGCAGGCTGTCCCACACCTTCTTCCTCATGGTCTTATTCTCTTTGGTACCTGCCAGCAGGCTCATCCCATTTTGGAAGAGGCAGATGGAGAACTCCTGCACCTTGTGTGACTCCTGGGGGAGAAGGGCAAGAGGACCTCATCCCCAAGGCCCTGGTGAACAAGGGGCTGATGTGGAGAGGAAGGTCCGCAGGGCAGCCACAGCCACCCCTGCTCCAAAAGGGAGTGATCTGGGGCATGAAAAGGGAGTCCCTGGGGCAAGAGTCTCTCCCCCAGCCTCACATTGTCAAAGAAGGTCCAGAGCTTGTCAGCCAGGTGCAGGGTGGTGACGATGGATGTCTTCCTGTCCAGCATCGGGAGCATGGCTGCCAGCACAGGCAGGGCCGCCTTGCTGGCATCACTGTCAGCACCCTGCAGCTGCTCCATGATGTGTGGCAGCAGCACAAGGGTTCTTCTGGCCTGTGTGAGACACACCAAGGGTGACACTTCACCTTTTTGTGAAGCAGTGAGCGATGGCAGGGGTGGAAACCTTCTCCACAAAGACTGTCCTGAGGGGGTTCCGAGGGCAAGGCCCCAGCAGAGAGGGTGCAGGAGGAGGACAGACAGCACTGGCAGCTCCTCAGCTGTCCCTCAGCTGCCCCCGCCTCCAGCTGACCCCCTGCTCAGGCTGGGGGGCCACCACTGCCTGGGAAGCTGCCCGAGCTGACAGCAGCCCCTACTGCGGCGTTTGCCCCCTGGCTGTCCCCTGCTCACCGAGTCGGGCCTTTCAGCAAGCTTGAGGATGCCCTCGAGCAGCAGGCTGGGCATTCCCGGACACTGGCTCTGCAGATGTGTGAGGAGGACATCCATGATGTTCTCCACCTCTTCAAAGAGGTGGGGGTAGCCCAGCATCTGAAATACAGGCAGCAGGAGCTGGCTCCAGCCACCAGCTCAGGGCAAGGCTGCCAGGCTGAGACCAAGCCCGTCTGGAGGCAGCAGGGACTGTGGAGAGCCCCCGTGTCCCACCCCAGACAGGCTGCTCGCCTCCTCCTCCACGGCAACAAGCGGAGCCCACCGGCCCAGCTTCCCCCACAGCACTGGGCACAGGAAAGCTGAGGGGCAGAGGGAACAGTGCCATCAGGCTTACCTCGACGTAGAAGACCATGGCTACCATCCCCCAGGTGGGGTCCTCCACAGAGAGGTGCTCTGACAAACAGCAGAAGATGGTGCTGCACACAGATGTGGATGTTTTGGTCATCTCCCTGGCAGGGGGGAAGGAGGCACCATCAGGCCTGAGCCGGGTGGGCACATCTCTTTGGGCTTTGCCTCAGCCTAGACATCACCAGTCTGCAGCACTTTTCCCAAGCAACAGGGCTCCCTCTGCCGTCAGCCCCAAGGGAGTGAGGGGTTCCCAGTCCCTACGGAGTGGGGAGAAGTGGCTCTCTCTCACCTGGCGATGATTCGCACCCCCATGAGGTGGGTCTGAGCACTGAGCAGGATGTCCCAGCCCCCCTGCTCCTCGATGTCCAGCACCAGCCCCTCATAGCCCATTCTGTAGAGCAGCAGTCTCATGGATCGTACTGCAGACCTGCACAAGGAGAAGTGCTCAGCTCCCACCAGGACCCCTGGCTCGGCTCCGGATGGCCAGCAGGGATTCGAGGACAGGGATGAAGCACCTGATGGGAGTGAGCTGATCCTGCTGGTGCTCCCTCCAGAAGGTGTTCACCTCCTGCAGTGTCAGCTCTGCGGTGAATGTTGTTTGGAAGAGCAGAGCCAGAAAAAGCTGGGGGAAAATTCCCTTCACCTCCTGCAAAGCAGCTTCCTGCAGGAGGATCTCGCTTATGGTCCTTGTTGCCTGCAGAAGACACCCAGACATTGAGATAGGTGTTCCCTGTGCCCCTGTCAAAAAGCTTGCTCCAAGCTTGGTGTGGGTTGGGAAGGGGAGCGGGAGCCTGGAACAGGAAACAGCAGCCCCAGAGGTCAGCAGGGTCTCCTCTCAGAGCCAGTGACTCACAGCCAGGGAGAGGATGCGTGGGCCCTCCCTGATGGAGGTGGAGGTCTTGCGCAGTGACTGGCTCATCATCCTACTGAGCAGTTCCTCCAGGACCTTCTCTGCAGTCTGGGCCTTGGCCAGCATCACCCTCCACATGATCACGGCGACACTGTGGGGAGCCGGGGCTCTGTCAGCGGGGACATCCAAGAGGATGGCCAGGCTGAAGTCCCTCAGGAGGACCTTTTCATGGGAGAGAAGCCCCCGTGGGAGAGTGGTGGGCCCCGCACCTGGTGCACGTCGGGGAGCACTGCAGCAGGCTGGCCACCACCTTGCTGAGGTATTTATCTGTCAGTTTCAGAAGGGCCCCTTCCAGGCTTCCAGCGGTTGAGAGCCAGTTTTCATAGATGGCCCACACAATCGTCTGCACCTGGAGACACAGGTGGGAGTGGGAATGTCAGCAGAGAGCACGCAAGCATTTCCTCAGCTCCCACGGGGAGCTGCTTCCATTCTCATTGCAGTACGCTGCTTTGAGATGACCCCAGTGCTGGCCAAGCATGGAGCCAGGGGAGGAGAGGTCCTCCAGTGGGCTGGAGCATCAACTCTGCCACCCACGGGCTACTCACGTGCTGTGTCTGGAATACTGGTTCGCTCACAAGGGTGTCTACCACGTAGATAGACAGCTGGCTGCTGTACTGCCCTGGCTTTTTCATGTTTTTTATGGCCATGAGGGTGATGTCTACTAGATGGGAGGGCTGGAGGTATTTCACAAACATCTGTGGGACGAAGAAGAGGGGAGATTTGTCACCTCAAGCATTTAATCTGTGAAATGAGAGTGGGACACAGAGCCAGGCTCTGCTGGGGAGGAGACAGACAGGGGGTCAGGGTCCCATGGGGAAGCAAAGCTGGCTGGGAGCCTTTGCCTGGGCCCTGCTCTGGAGCAGTGCGACTCCCCATCATCCCCACGCATCCATCGGGTGTCCCCTCGCCCACGCTGACCGGCGTGACAAGGAGCCAAAGGCATTTCTTACCGAGAACATTTCACAGGCCTCTTTGACTTGCAGAGGCTTCCAAGACTGCAAGGCTTCCCCACAAGGCTGGAGCTGCAGCAGCCCTGTGTCAGGCAGCCGGGAAGACCTTCCTGGGGAGGAAGAAAACCGGGGCGCTGAGAGGGAGAGCACCGGGCAGAAAAGTTGCCAGCAAAGAAACCGGGCAGCCCAAGAGGTCCGGGGAGCAGATCCCCAGGGAGGGCGCCAGGGCTCTGGCGGCGGGGGGGATGTGGCCTTTCAGACTGCAGACCTGCAGCACAGGTTTTCTGTGGCCAAGGAGAGCGGTCCCTGGCTGCCCATGTCTGGGGGGAGCAGCCTGACACGGCTGCTCTTACCTCTCTGCTGCAGGATGAAGGTGTGCAGGTGGTAGAGAGCTTCTGCAGCATTGCGGCTGGTCACCGTGTTGTGGCAGGTGCTGCAGAAGGTGAGGTGCCCCACTAGCTCCCCCAGCATGTCAAAGCGGTGTGCAGGGGAGCACTCGTGCCTGAAGATTACAGCTCTGGCAAAGCAGGAGCAGAGCTGGGGGGAAGAGGCAGAGCGAGCACAGGGTGAGCCCGGCTGCTCCCAGAGCAGCAGCCTCAAGGCAGGGCAGGGCGGGGCTGCTGGAGACGGTTCCTGCCTGTGCCCAGGGCAGGCTGGGAGAGAGCAGGGACAAGGCAGGACAAAGCCCCCTGCTCCTAGCGCCCTGGTGCCTGGGTGCCCGGCTTCCCTGGGAGGTGCTGGGGCTCAGGGGCACTGGGGCTGCCCAGGCCGGGAGCTGGATACCTGCAGCAGGGGGGAGGTGGTGATGAAGGCAGCCAGCTGGGCAATCCGTGCCATTGCCCTCTCCTGCACCTCTTCTGGATGGGAAGTGGTGAAGGGCAGCAGGAGCTGGAGGGAGAAAAGCTGCTGATGTGCCTGGAATGGGGCACGTGTCCTTCTTGCTGCAGCCAGGCAGGTCACTGCATCCCACTGCTGCTGCTGCCTCCACTGCCTGCCACTCACTGCCCCTCAGAACATCCCCCCAGGCCTTTCCCAAGGGGTGTCCACCTCCCTGGGGACCTGTGGTGGGGGCTCTGGGTGGTGGTGAAGGCAGAGGGGGAAAGCCCCAGGGCTGGGCTCCCCTTGCCAGACAGGCAGAGTCCATCTGGGAGGGGGTCACGCAGCAGGCAAGGCTGCTGTGGTGGGGGGCACTGGAGCAGGAGGAGGTTCTCTGGCAGCAGTCAGGAGGCAGGGGGCTGGCAGGGAAGGAGGGATGTTCTCTGTCCCCCTCCTTGCACCAGGAGCAAGGAGGAACACAGAGCAAGGTCAAGTCAGAGCTCACTCCCTGTGGACACCCTGTGCTGAGGACAGACCTGCAAGATGTTCTGCAGAACCAGGGTGGCGAAATCACCAGCGCTGTGTACCAGCTCCTGCAGCATGTTGTCCATTGTGGCCAGGGTCTGCAAGAGGATCAGAGGCTTGGGGACAGCCCTTTAAGCATGGGGATGGGGGGGGCAACTGTGACTCTGCCCAGGAAGGGAGCTCAGGCCTGAGGAGCTCCCTGTGGTTCATCCCTGTCATGATTTAAGGCTAGGACAGCACTTAAAGGAACAACAGGTGCTCTCTATTGAGCCTTCTCCTCTCCCAGAAAGGGAAAAGCAAGAGGTTGTCCTCAAAGCTGGACAAGCCCATGGCATACCTTGGAGTAGAGGAAGGCCTCAGGGCCCTGGGTGTTCACCAGTGCAGGCACACAGAAAACGCTGGAGAAGCAGGCCTGCAGGAGGCTGCTCACCTTCCCCTGCAGAAGCAGCCCCGCTCTGCTGCAGGGACAGAGAGATGCTCTTTGGAGCTGGCAAGGAGGAGGCAGACCCCAGGCTTGGAGATCTGGGCTGATCCCTATGCTGTGGGGGACATCTCAATGGCCATGACATTGATAATCATGTCTGGAGGGAAGACCCACTGGGAACCCCTGCCTTGCTGTCTGCCTCCCTCTTGGATCAAGGAATCGGGGATGCACCAGGGGGGCACCAGGGAGGCCAAAGTGGGGGCTGGGTACCTCATGGAGGTGATGGCCAGCATGGCCTGCTGCTTCACTTGGGTGTCCAGGACAATGGGCTTCTCCTCCAGCATCTCCTGAGGAGCAGAGCAGGGTGGGATAGGTCAGGATGGGGCAGTCTCTTTGCTCAGCAGGAGATGGTGGGGCTGGCAGAGCCTGGGTGCCTTCACCCTGGCACTCCCTTTCCAGTCAGCACCCAGATGTCCCAGGCTCTGTGGTGGGAAGGGCTGTGCCCATCCCAGAGCCACAGGCTGGCTGAGGGGCACCACCCACAAGTGGTGTTGGGTCCAAGTCCCAGCTCCAGTCAGGCCTCCCAGGTGTCTTTGGAGCATCTTCAAGGACAGAGACCTGGAATGGTGTCCTTGGGCATCCCCCTGCCCAGCCAAGCCCTCTCCTGCCCTGAAGGCTGTGCTGCTGCCTCTGACCCCCCTCAGCCTGGCTGGCCGTCCCCTCACCTTGATGATCTCCACCAACTCCTCCTGGTGGTACTGGAGCAAGACCCGCACAGCAGCATGTGGGCTGCTGGTGCTGCAGACGGTGCAGACGGAGGCCAGAAACTCCAGCTTCTGGGCCTTTTGCTGCCAGCAGGAGAGGGGACAGATGTACAAAGAGTGTCAAGCAGGGTGGGGGGCAGCCCGGCGCAGCTCCCAGCCCCTTTGAGCATGGGATGGGGGCAGAAGGAGTGGCCAAGAGAGCCAGGCACCCATCAGGCACCTGTCAGGAGTGCCCATGGGTACCTGTGGTCTGCCCCCGAGGAAGGCTCGGATGGTGTGCAGGGTCTCTCCCTCTCCAGACACAGCCGAGGGGGAGCAGCAGCGAGCAGGCTGGGCTGGGGGACAGGTAGGGGGCAGAACCTGAGCCCCCTGTCCAGCTCCCAGCGGTGTCAGCAGCCGCGGCTCAAGGCTAAGGCAGCGCTGAGCCCTGAGACCACGGCCTACGGCTGAGGGCGTGATGCAGGAGGGAGGGGGCCCCGGGACACCGGAGCGAGGGATGCACCGGCAGCAGGGGGAAGGGAAGGGGGTCCCTGCCCGGGGATGCTGTGACGGGGTTGGGTTCCTGGCCGCTGCGTCCTGGGGTGGGCAGCCCCTGTCCCTGGCAGCCACACACTCACCCGCCCGCAGTGGTTGGACCTCGCACGTCTCATAGGGCCTTGGCCCGGAGCTGCGAGACGGGGAAGTTCTGCTCTCCTCCCAAGCCCGCCTGGGCTGGCTGGGGGGTCTCCTGCACTCCATGATGCGGGGGGGGGGGGGGGAGGGGGGAGAAAGAAGGGAGGAAGGGAGTGAAGGAGGGAGGGAGAGGGGAGGGAGAAAGGAAGGGAGTGAAGGAGGGAGGGGGGGGGGGGAGGAAGGCAAGGAGGGAAAAGGGATGGATGAGGGATGAAGAGCCGGCAAAGGGGTGGAAGGGGTGAGGCACACTCCGGCTCTTCTCTCCGACGCTGGAATCCCGGGACAAGCCGCGGGATCCCCTGGATCGCAAGTTCACTCTCAGTAGGACAGCGAAACACCTTCCGTGCGCTGAGCAGCGACCAACGGACTGCGAGTGAGTCCCCGGGGTCGGTTACCAGAACGCGCAGCCGGGCTGTAACGGACCGCGGGCGGAACCACGGGGAGGGGGTGTGGGTGTGTCCCCCGCCGCGGCCCCGCTGGGTCAGTCCGGGCCTCACGGGGGGAGCGGGGACCCGGCCCCGGGGCGGGGGAATGGCGCTGTGGGCAGAGGGCTCGGGGTGTGGGGACAACGGGCGAGAGGCAGCGGGGCAGGACATGAAGCCCGGACCCCGATACCCAGGACTCTTTTCTGGATGGGTTATAGGGTGGGAGATTACTTTGGAAAGGTGGTGATATCTCAGAAGGACAATAGGTGGCAGCAAAGACCGTGAGGTCAAAGATCGCAGCCCTTTAGGACACTTGAGAAAGGGCGTGACCAGGTAAAACATCTCTTTGGTTCATTTCACGAATATGTATTCGTGTATATACGTAGTTCTAGTTCTTGGTTTCAAGCTGCCGGGCCCTGCGCCGCAGCGCCTGTCAGCCAGGAGGGGAGCGGGGAGAGCTCATCGAGGGGTGGTTGGTGGGTGTATGGCTGATGGGTTGTCTGGGGTTAGTGCAGTGGCTGCTGGGTCAGTTATTTTTCTCCCTTTGTGTTGCTGGGCTGTCCAGAAAAATCTTCCGGCCTGCTCAGCTTGGTTAGGTCCCTGGGATCCCAGTTTTTTAGGTACTCCTAATTATAGTCTGCGTACCAGTAAGTGTCTCCTGTTGCAAGCTGGTAAGATTTTGTAACAAACTTGTCTGCATATTGTTGGCACTTTACAGCAGTGAGGAATATGCTAGCAAAGAGAGACTGCAGTAATAATTTATGTGGCAGTGTATCACCAGAGGAAGTAAAAGAATATTCAGCTCTTTCACAGGAGCCAGATAAAAGGAAAACAAACCTCCAAAGCATTTTTGTCAGATTTCCACCCAACAGAATTCCCCACAGAAACTCCAATGAGAAATCCAAATGGCCTGCTGTGTTTTCCTTTTTATTACCACTCAACACTCTAGACCATAAAAATAGGTAATACTTCATTCTTAGCCTTCATAGGATTCAGATGATGAGAAAAAGATGTCTAGAAATAAATACAGAGTATAGATTACATTCCAAATTTTTTTTCCCCAGCATTAATTCCTTAATTATTCCTTCCCCACAAGCATCCACTCAAGAAAAATACGAGGATTATCTGTAGCAATTGACATTGGTGTCCTATAGCAATTAATATGTGTTTGCTTTTGAACAAATCCCTCCTGCAGAAAGATAGGAACAACATCAAAGGCCCTGGCAGAGGAACCTCACTACAGCTGGGAGTCGGGAGCAGAAATGTCTTGGCACAGAGGTCAGATTGCAGGCCTGGGGCAAGCTGCTGTGGTCCTGTGGCCTCCAGGCAGCGTGGCCGGGCTGCCCTGTCCTCGGAGCCAGGTCAGCAGCTCTGCAGCAGGTGATGGGTAATGGCTCCCTACGGTGCTGGGACCCAAAATGTGGATGCTAAAACCTGCTAGCTCTGCAAGTCAGACCCATTTCTGTTCCAAAACACTCCAGTGTGGTGTTCCTGCCAAAAACCTAACCCAGCCTGCTGTTTATTTTACCTGGTTCATGGCACATAGTTAAAAAACATCGCAGAGCTAAGCAGCTAACCCCAACATCTCCCCAGCAAGTGAGCAGATACTGCTACTGCTTCAACGCATCTTCCAGTGGTAGCCGAGTTCTGGCACGGTTTGTGCTAAGGAAGAAATGCCCCCTTGCCTCCATCCCTTTGGATGGACGTCTTTGCCATTTTTTGTGGTGAAACTGTTTGGAAGTTTTGCATAGAATTATACAGATCTGAAAGAGGATAGCAGCCTGGCTCCGGTCCCGGCGGCGGCCTCCGAGTCGCGGTGGCGTCGTCAGAGCGCGCCGGAAGGAGCCGTCTGCCCCGCAATGGCGGCAGGAGCGGCTGGCGGGATCAGGTGGGGCGGCGGGAGATGCGGGGCTGACACCGCGGGGCCCGCCGAGGGGACGCTCGCTGCCGGACCTCCCGCCGCTGCCCTTGGCCCCCGCCCGCCGCTCAGCCTCCTCCCTATCGGCTGCGGTCGACCCGCCCAGGGGAGGAGGGGGCGGCGGGGCCGGAGCCGCCTCCGGGCTGCGCGGGCGTTACCCGGGCAGCGGGCGGGGGCTCGGCGGGCTCTGCCCCGGCCCTGCGTGACCCGCCGGTGCCGGAGCGGCCCGGGGTGGCGGTGCATCAAGCGTGGGTGTTGCTTGTGCAGAGGTTTCTGCTTGCAAAGGGCGGGTTTGGAGGCTGCAACAGTTAAAGAACCTCATAGCTAAAGTTGGGAAGGCCGCCTGTGTACCCTGAGGCGTTGTGAGCCCGTGTCTGTGTGATCTTGTGCAATCACGAGCCGGTAATAGAAAATATGACTTAATCTCCCAAGGTGTTAATGCCAAGGAAGGAAGGTGGCACCAACAGTTTTTATGTAACAAGTATTGGGGTGCTCATAGCTGGTGTGACCTGGGTGTCTTTGTTAACCAAATCCTTCATTTAATGCTTCGTGATTTGTGTGTGTGTGATGTAAGCTTATGATATTAGTTTTTAAACATATATTTTGTTTTGAGATCTATGGTTCATCAGTGTTTCATATACCCTTCACAAAATGTCAAGTTTTGTAGAGCACAGGGAAATAAATGTCCTCTATTATTTTTCTAAAAGGTAATTAACTTGTGTGTGCCTTAGGACAGAGACAACTCAGCTTTGGACATAAGGTAATAAGGATGATTTCAGATTTTTTTTTTTTTCCTGGGGAAGAATAAAAGTGCCATAACCCAGAGACATTAACTGCCCAATAAGTGGAGGTATATAAAAGGAGCTGAATTCTCTCCAGGAAGGGAAGATACTTCTTTTACAAATGGGAGGACTAACCCATGATTCAGTAATTTTTTCCATCTCTGAGAAAATTCAGAGCTTCCTACTGAAAAGACCCCTTAAAATTACAAAATTGTGCACATGTTCCTTTGAAGACGTTTACTTAGCAATGTAGGTGTGTGCATTCATAGTAACTGTTTTTTCAGAGGGAGTTGTTTTTAACACAAGTAATAGCTCTTCCTAAAATACATGATGTTTGCCAGTGAGCTACAAGCAGTTGCTGGAGCAATGTTTAAACGATATCAGGATGTCACTAAAAGCTGTCTGTGTTTGGTTTTAGGTTGGATATCCTGATGTGCTTCTTACTGTCTTGTTGGAGCATGGTGGATGCAGCTTTCATGATCATATCTTGCTTGAAGTCTTCTCAGAAACCTCAGCCATGAGGTTATCTTGCTGAGCAAAACTTATTTAGTGCCTGTTAATAGAAGAATATCAAGTCATCTTGTGACAGCACTTCATATGGAACTATTGGGGTACTGTAGATGTTACTCTCAGCAGCCCATCATGGTTGATGTAACAGAGGAGATGGATAACCCCACATTTAAATGTGACACAGTACTTTCTGATGTTCACTTGCACTGTCCAAACAGAAGGCACCTCATGGTACGATTGAATGCAGCTGGACAACCAGGTAATGTATGTTTAGACTGATGGAGATGTATTTTAAGGGTATTCATATCTGTGTAATGTCTGTATCCCTTGAATGGCTGATATTAATCATTATATATTTAATTCCAGTTAGGAACAAAACTGCTTCCTACTCAGCCCTTGGGAAGAGGGCTAGCTGGATTCTCCTCATGATATTAACTATTAAAATGAAAACTATCAATGTAGATTTTTTAGACACCCTATCTTAAAAAGGAAATTTCCTCTTTCTGAGCTGAAATAACCAAATTAACTTGTTCGCAGATTTAATTTTATTTATTTATTTCTTCATTTAGCTATAATCTCAGTATAGCACTTTGGTCACGATGTTAAAAAGTTGGGTTGTTTATTGCATGCAAGCAAAAGATGAGAAGCCAGGGATTTTAAATAATATAACTTAAGTTTAAAATAAAAATTGACAGTAATGAATTTACAGATTTTTATAAAAAGTTTATGTGATGATCTGCCATCTATTCCAGAGGAGCCTAACAGTTTGCTTGGGTATTTTTGGTTTTTTGTCTTAAAATAACTGGCAACAACAAAGTTCAGCATATCTATGATTTTGACTGACATTTAATTTGAAGAGTCAGGACTGCAGAGGAAATCACAGGACAAATGTTTGTTCTTCCTCATGTATTGTTATCAGACAATACAGATTCCTATAATTAAAATTGCAGGATTCGTTTTTGGATAACTTTAAAATTTTAACAGATGAGGAAATCACTGGAGGTTTTTGATTGATTGGTTGAGGACAGTGACCTTATTAATTTAATCTCTTGAAGAGTCAGTTTAAAGAATTTAGGGATGAAAAAAAAGTAAACAGCAAGCTGTCTCCCATGACCTTATTTCTGCTCATTACTAAGCTGATTTCAAGGCTTGAAGTTGTTTGCATTTCTAAATGCAAATTTTTAAATTAAAAAAAACCAACACATTAAAAAATTCTAAAAAAACCCCACAAAACCCCAACATATATGTTTCTTGCAAGATAGCAATTAAATCTTAGCTGAAAGAAATTTTATTAATTCTTCTTTCAACTTGGTTTGAGCTTGTATCAAGAGAGGGTCTTTTGGAGGATGTAAGAAAATATCCCTTCTGCCAGTTGTTAAAATAAGTGTTACTACATCAGGTGAAAGTGTGTGTTGTGACTGTAGATGCTGACTCACCCAGTAGTCTGTAAAAGTGCATTTATTTCTACTGACAGAACTTAATAACAGAAATATTGCTTCTTAGAAAAATTGAACTGTATTTCAAGTTATCTGTATATTTTTTTATCCTGCGTTTTTTTAGTGTGTGAAATTAATACCAAATTTTCATGCATGTGGATGTTGTGCATAGATCCTGTTTTTACCTGGTATTTGACTTTTTTTTCCTATTCCTGCAGTATTTCTGTCATATTTCAAACTCCTGTGGAACACAGAAGTTCCAGCATCTGAGAAACACATGAGAGAAGCTACAACAGAAGGAGAAAAGCAGTACAGAAGTGGCAGTGAACTGTGTGACATGGACAGGAATAATCTACAAAAGGAAAGAGAATTTAATAATGAAGTAGAAGCTCTGCTAGATGATGATGGAGACTTGGAAGTGGTCAGAAGGCCTCGAAGTGCCTCTGATTTAGAAGCAGATGATCTTTTGAGGGATAGAGTGTATCCAGTAATTCTGATGAAAGGGAAAGGAGATGCTTTTGAAGATGAAGAACAAGAATGCACGTGCAGTGATGTTGTTAAAATAGGTAAATAGTAGGCATACAGTCATGGAGGAACAGAATAAATATGACTTGATTGTCAAATTTGCCAGTATGGAACTTGATTTGAACAATGTTTTGAGGTACTTATTTCTGCTCTACTTTCATTTTCACAGAACATACTATGGCAACCCCCTTAGAAGATGTTGGTAAACAAGTATGTATTTTGCCTTGTCTTGCTGTTCATGGATTGTACTTGAGAATTTACTCAGTTTAAACTGCTGCTCCTGTCCACAGGTCTGGCGTGCAGCCTTCCTTCTTGCTGATTACATTCTCTTTAAACGGGACACATTCAGGTGTTGCTCAGTGCTAGAGCTTGGAGGTGGCACTGGAATTACAAGCATTATCATGGGAACAGTTGCCAAGAGAGTTTATTGCACAGGTAAGGCAGGTATTTTCAGTTAAATATTGCTTTGTGACACTTCACAATGCAGTTCTCTCATCTTGATATTTTCATCCTCATCTGTTCTGTTTTAGTTAATAGTCTTTTTATTGATGTGTACAAAGTTGTATTGTTAAGTGAAAAATAACAAGAACTTTCTCAACAGATTGGAAAAGCTGTACTACTTTTAACTGCAGGAGTTTAAAAGCAAGGTACATTGCTGTGAACTCAAGAAAGTGTGCCTAGATTAACATAGGTAGTATAGGGATCTAACTTCTTTCTTTGAGGGTGGCTCAGAGCTCAGTACTGAAAGACAAAAGCAAGAAGTATTAAGGAGGCCATCAGGAGCAGACAGAGTTGCTCTGAATTTCCCTTAGTCAGATTAGATTGAAAGAAACTTAAGAGTATTTGTCTGAGATGTAGCATCATGCACAGCCCATGCAAAATATTCTTATTTTGAATATAATTTTTTCCAGATATTGGTGAAGATCTTCTGGGCATGTGTGAGCAAAATGTTGCATTAAACAAACATCTGACAGAGACAGGAAGTAAGTGCTATACAGTCACTGTGTATACAATTGCCTGTATATAAACTGCTTTTTCTTTCTCTGTAATCATTTAATACTTTCAGCTTTACTTGTTTCACAGATCCTCATAAGAGAGCTTCATCACTTCTTTTAGTACAGATTTTGTCTCTGCTTTTGCTTAGGTCCAAGAAAATGGTACAAAAGGCCATATGTGACTGATGTAATCTCTCTTCACCCACAGGAGGGGAAGTTAAAGTGAAAGAACTGGACTGGCTGAAAGATGAGTTCTGCACTGGTAGGTGGTTTTAATGGCTCCTTTCAGATAAGGTTTGGTGTTTTGGTTTAATTTATTTTTTTTCCTTTCAGAAAGACAAGTGATTGTAAGGTCAACAAAGAACTGTAGAATTAGGTTATATGAAGCCTACTTTATAGATTTTTATATCATTAGTTAGATTTGATATAATGCTGCTAAAAAATAGAACAACTATTTTAAGCAACAACTATTTTAAACATCCTCTACACGTGCAGAAGCTTCTTTGGATCTCAAGAAATTCTGCTTAATGAAAATATTTGATGCTACCAGTTGAAAAGGCTTTATGTTTTTGTGATTTTGAAGGAAAGTTTCTATATTTTAACGAAGTCTAAATTTTGAAAAGGATGATGAAGTAGAAAGCTTAATCAAAACTTAGACAGAGATGCTTTTTTATTTAAAAGTGTGTTTATTTTGCTCTACTTAAACGTGATGTCGCTATAGAGTAGTAATTGATCGAAAATTCTAAGGTCAAAGAAAATTTACTCTTGCCAGTTAGCCTTGGAAAGGTTGGAGATAAAACAGAGAAAACTGCAGAGAACTTCAGAGAATGAATAGAGGGAGGTTTTGATTGGGGACTCTATTTAGGGAGTAGCAGATGACCGCAGGAATTAAGAAAGTTTCTTTTTTCCAGCTGCCAGTCATTTGAGACATTTAATCATGTACACCAAAGCCATATTCTTTGTTGCAGATCCTGAAGCTCCCTATAGCTGGTCTGAAGATGAGATTGCTGATTTGCATGATCACTGCACTGTGATAATGGCAGCTGATGGTAGGAAAATATAAGCAGGAAGCTTTTAAATCACACACATGAGCATTATGAGTGATAATCTGAACGTACCTAGTTTCTTTTAAAATCTAATAGGTCAGATCCTTACCTGCTTTGTCTAAGATCTGCCTTAAGTGTTCCTTGCTGTTTGGTTTTTTTAAAACACTTGTATTTACACTCTAAATTAGCAATAGGAGGACAGATGTTGCTTCTTCTCTTGGGTGTGGTAATTATTTATGACTAAATAAATTACTCCATAGTCACAAGTGGTGAATTTGACTTTTCAGAAGAATTTTCTTGTCCTACCTTTGTCTTGCATCAAATGACCTCTACTCACAGAATGATAAATAGACTGAAAAATTACAGACTAGTTTATCTCTATGGGAAAACCATTGTTTTTTTGATATATCAATAAATGAGGAATGGTTTTAGTTACAATACTGAAAGATGTTGCAAGACTGCTTCCCAAGGAGATTTAGTTATACTTGTGTATAAGTTGTTGTGTAGTGTATTATCATAAGAAATGTGGCCCTATACATTGTGATATCCTGTCTTATTTAGCTTTGCAGTAAGTTATTTACAGGCTGAGAGAAGTCTTGTTAAAGTTTGATAAATTATCTGACATTCCTATTGATATGAGAAAAACAAAGCCTGACATAAATCATAACAGGGGACACTATTGCAGGGTCAGTTGTTGACATTGATAATATGCTTTGTAATGTAGTTAAAATAGTGACTTGTTTGATTACAATAATCAAACTGAGGCCTGTTGTTCTTTCATACCTGAGAGTTCCTTAAATAATGCACTTAACATATGTATTTAGTATTCCTGATCTTTTTTTGTAGTGTTCTATGATGATGACCTGACAGATGCCTTGTTCAGAACACTGTATAGAATCACACACAACTTGAGAAATTCTTGCACAATTTATCTAGCATTAGAAAAGAGGTAAGAATTACCAAGAACTTCAAATAAGCACTAAAACTTTACTTGCTTTCTTTAACTGGAAGAAACATCTTATTGGATAGAAGGCTGGCTTCTGATTTGTGTAGTAGTAGTTGATCACAAGCTGCAGTTTATGCTCAGGACAAGTGTTTGTTTTTATATGTGTTTAATTTTTGTCAGTTCAGCATTTGAGTTCCACAAGAGTTCAGGTTTTGTTGTCCTACCTTTGTCTCACATCAGATATCCTTCTTTGCACAGAGGTTAAATCATTGGCTAAACTGATGTGTTCTATAATGCCTGACAACATTTGCTACATATTTTTGAGGGCATAGAGTGGAATAAAGGAGCTTAGAATTAAGATATGTTACTCAGCATTAATATCTCTATAAAAATTTCTTCTGTGTTTTCTTTTTGGGAATCATTGAATATTTTTAAATGGTCATTTGCTGCAGTCCATTTGTAAACTAATATATAAATTGGCATTGCTTAATTCTCTGGCTGAATGTAGGCAATGGCTTTTCATGGTTTTTTGCCATGTGTTTGACTATTGGAGCCAAGCCAATGATTCTGTTGCAGCAAAGGATGGATCAATGGAGAGATTCATGCAAGAGTTACTGTGTATTGATGCTAACCTAAGTCTTGTTGGCTTTTCAGGAATAGTAGGAACGGGGTTCCTTTTTTTTTTTTCCTATCAAGGTTAATTAATTACACTAAAAAGACCCACATTTTCCATTAGCTGAGAACAGTTACATAGCTGATTCAGAGGCCAGTATAGGAGAGACCTTTTAAACTAAATATTCTCTTGCCAGGCTGAATTTCACTTTAAGACATATGGATGTGACATGTGAAGCCTACAGTCATTTTAGAAATAATCTATATGATTTGGAAAACCTCCAAGATAGAAAAATGAAATACACTGTGGAGCCCATTAAGCTTGATTTCTGCCAGTTTCTCATTTATGAACGAGTTGAGCAGTTGGTAAGTGGCATTCATTAAAATAAATGCTATATGTTGGGCTAATCATCTCAGATTAGTTTTCATCTGTTTACTTAACATGAAGTAAGAACAGGAGAATAAATATTACCTTTTCATTTATTTTTATTTTGCTTTTTGTTGTTTTAAAATAATGCTGTTTATGCTTATGTAATTTATTGATTGACATAATATACATACCCTTTTCTCTGAAAGGGTAGGGTGTGTCTTAAAACTTGTCTCCGAGTAGGCAAGTAGAACTTTTCCACAATAGCAACCTACTGATCTGAGAAAATATCTGAATGTATTTTTTCCACTCCTACAGGAATTGTGGAAGATCATTGCTGAACAGCTAAGATGACACAGGTGTGAGAAAACAGAAGAACTTTACTGAAGGATAAAGGCATTTTTGAGTTTTAAGGATTTTCATCCATTTTTTTCATCCCAAGAAAAGCATGGAACTATGTTCTCAGAAACAACTGATCTGCAGATTTGCTTTACTTCAGTAAGTTTTGGGTTTGGCACTTGGTTTCTTTGGTGTTTTACAAAGCTGTTTGATATTGATCTTTGGAGTATGTGCTGGATGCCAGCCAGTGGCAGTGACACAGTGACTTGCTTGATGACCTAGGTTTTAGTCTGACAAAGATGTATTTAACCTTTTCCATGTGTCTGATTTGCAGTTGTCTAACATTCTCCTTTTTAATTTTCTGAACATAGACACTGTTCCTGATCTCATCCCAGTTCCATATTATTTGTATCTGTGGACATTTGTGAAGCAGTGCTCTGGTCAAGACCAGTTTGTCTTTTGGATTAAAGTATAACATATTGATCAAATCTCTCCTGTGCTATTAATAAAGCAAAAAAGACTGTTTGAACTTTAAAACTTTATGTGTTCTGTTATGTTTGTATCACTTGCCATTTGTACACTGTCATGGATGTTCTTGTCCCTGCTGGATTCTTTAGTGCTGTGACAGGATGGGTGATGAAGCTGTTCCCAACCTGTGACTCAGGGAGTGTGAATACATCACACCAGAAGCATCTGGTTGGCTTCTTGAAAGTCCATTTTACATTTGGTTTAGTTCAGTTGTTTTAGGTCAGTTATTTCATAACCTGCTTATGTGTATGAAGACATTTTTTTTACATTCTTTAATGACATGAAAAGTCATCAGATGATGACCAGGCCATTAGATGATGATGGCCTTTTCCTGTGAGTATAGTCAAAGTAAAAATTACATTGTTGGTATATATCTGTCTAGATTAGTACAGAACTTCTCTCTCACATCACTCACTTGAACTTTAAACGTATAAAACTGTATTTTAATCCAAAGATTCCCAAACTATTGTTCTTTTCTTTGGTTGGTTATGTTAGTTACTGCTAGATTAATTGAGAACTGGTTTTGAATGCAGCTGCTTGCTTATGTAGCAATTTTGTGCAGGTCTTAGCAAGAAATTAGTTTGAACTGATGAGAAATAGTATGTGCAGTCAGGGAATATTTTATTTGCACAGGATTTAGGAATATCTTTGGAAGTGCACTCACTCTTGTGAAGGAGAGGGGTGTCAGTTTTCTTGGGAAGTGTGGTAATGGATGGACATATGATCCTCCTGAAGGAATCTTGTTTGAATCCAGTTAATATTTACATCTGTCACAGTGTGTGCTGCAGTAACGTGTCCTTTCTCACACTTCAGATGAAGATGTCAGGCAACCCTTGTTTCTCCTCTTAAGGGGAACATGGATGACATAACTGTAGATACTGATTAGAAGAACCTGAACTGTTATGTGACATTGGAATGAACATTGCAAACTGATTACATTTTTTTTTCCAGCATTTGTTGATATGAAACTTGGAGAGCTGCTTTGTTGTGAACTTTTGTTTATAAAAGTGAACTTCTATGTGTCATTTTGCAGTAGAAAGAAGAGTTGTTTAAGGAAATTACTTATCTCTGTGTTCTTACATATAAGTGGCTATTCATGGAACATAGTTTTAGCTCCATCTGCTGTACAACACTTCGAGTCCAAACATTTTACAGTTTGTTAAACTCCCTGTTCCTTCCTGTATTTTGGAGTAACAGTTTAGGCTGAACACATAGTTCTTCCTTTCTCATCTAGACTTGCAGCTGTGTGTATTAGAGATAAAGTCACCATGGAATCTTGGAAAAAAACAGTGATGTTTACTTACCTGCCGTAAGAAAAGGCCATCACTGCTTTTAAACAGTAGGAGGCTGCCTCTAGTAGTTTTGGATTTTCAAGAAACAGTGTAGGAAGAAGTGGATGTACCTTTGTGTGGGTGATAAAAACTTATTTGTTAGAAGGTCAAGGCTTCAATTGGATCTTAAACTTTTATAGCAGATAAATCTCATGAGATTGTCTGTTCATTGACTTAACTGTTCTCGTGAACTACATACACCACTAGTTCCAGTCCTTTTTTATTTTCAGCAGAGAAGCTAAGGGCTTTGTCCAAGTGATTGCATTTCCGGGGCATTTTTGTTTGGTTGGTTTCAGGTTTTTTTATTTGTTTTTTTGTTTTGTTTTGGGTTTGGGGTTTGGTTGGTTGGTTGGTTGGTTTTGTTTGGGTTTTCTTTGTTTGTTTTACAACGGTTTAACACTGTCCCGGCAATTAAACCTAATAACAGATGCTCTCTATTAAACCCCCTCCTCTCCCAGATAAAGAAAGGAGAGAGAATAAGGGAGAGAGACTTATGGGTTGGAAACTAAACTACACAACTTTAGTGAAACAGTAATGATAAATAGGAAAAATTACTAAATATATACAAATATACAGGAAAATCGATACCACATACCTCCCCCCTGCCCCCAGTAACTCTCATGTAGCCACCATAATCATTCTGAAAGAACAGGATGCTTATTTTATTTCCATTATACTCCTAGGACTTGAGCTGATTGGGCAATGATGACAAGATACTAGTACTAACTATAAAGAAAGAAGTTATTTGGAAAAGGAAGAGAGGGGCACAGGTGTACATTTCTGAAGCTTCTGTTGTTGGCCTTTTGCTCACTATGAATGAGACTTAGAATTCTGTGAGATCAGACTCAAGGTAGGATTCAGTGTGCTTGCAATAGCTTCTGTTGTGCAGGAGATACATAATACATTTGCTATTGGATGGGAGTTTCAAGGGTAGTTTTGTGTTTGCAAATACCACGTTGCTGCATATTGCTTATAAAGAAACTACTGTGAAAGCCTAATATCTAATACTCCCACACAATACAGAGAGGTGATTGATGTCTTCAGAGACTGAAGATCGAATCCTGGCTATAAACTCATTGGTGCTTTAGCTTCTGAGTTAACCTCATCCAAATTCTGGGCTGTTTCAGCAGTAGGGATGTGTGTGGTGTTGGGCAGGGAGATTCCTGTGCCATCTGTATGTCACTGCCATGTGCATTGCTTCTGGCTGCTTCAATCCACAGCTGTCTACAAAAAAAGTGAAAACTTGGATTTTAAGCTTAGCTTGACATCAGTAAGGTGTATTTTGGGTTTCTTATGTGAATTAAAAGCCCAAATGACTTTCTCTGTTGCTGTGTTTGCTAAATTAAATATGTGCCAAGGGACTGCAGGTAAATATATTAAAATCAGTGAAAGAACATCAGATCTTTGTGAAGCTGTAATAAAATTCCCATCATGATTAGCAAACAGGCTCCCCTGTCCTGCACTCAGGTGCATCTTGACCCACCGAGCTGAAAGCAACAGGGCAGTCCAAGAGAATCCCAGAATGCTTCTGGTTGGAAAAGACCTTTAAGGTCATCAAGTCCAACCATTAACCCAACTCTGCTGAGTCCAGTGCTAAAACATGTGCCACTAGTAAAATCCTAACACAAATCCAAAAAAAAAAAAAAAAAAAATCCGAACACACTCTCTTAAACAACCAGAGTGGTATTTCTTGTCTGCATCTCCAGCGCAGCACAGACGGGGGGTAGAAGGGATGGTTGGCTGCGTGTTCCGGAGGGACAGCACCAGGTTTGTGGTTTCTCTTCTTTTCCCTGCCAGAGGTGCTGGGGAGCCGTGCCGGGCGATCTCTGCTATGACGGGAAGCGCTGTCACCCCGGTTACCGGCCGGGCCCGCCTGCAGCCCTGTGTCGAGCCGCCAGCACGCTTCGGGCAGGGCCTGTCCTCGGGGGGAGGCCGTCACTGCCGGCAGCGAGGCCAGGCCTCAGCCCCCCTCGCAGCTTCTGAGCCCCCTCGGGGCCCCCGCTCCGCATGCTGCTGGCTCCGGGGTCGATGGACGGACCCAACCCCACAGCCCGGCCCGGCCCGGCCCGCGAGGGCGAGCCCGAGGCGCGCGCCCCCATTGGCCTCGCGGGGCGGCGCGCGGCGGCGCGGATTGGCTGAGTCGCGGATTGGCTGAGGCGCGGATTGGCTGAGGCGCGCGGAGCAGGCAGAGAGGCGACGGGGCCGCGAGCGCGGGGTCTGCGGCGGCGGAGGCGGTGGCAACAACTCGGCCCGATCCGGCCCGACCCAGCCCCGCTCGGCCCAGCCCGGCACAACGGAGCGCGGAGGCGGGAGGAGAGGCAGCCCCGCACCTCCTGGTGAGCGGCGGGACCGCGCTTGGCAGGCGGCCGCGACGCCGGCTGCCCGGGGTGGGGGGCTTGCGGGATCCCGCCGGCGCTCCCCTCACGGGCACCCGCTCCTGCCCGGCTCGTGCCCCCTCAGACCCCGCGGGGCCTGCCCGCGCGCCTCCACCCCCGCAGGCGGAGGGGCCCCTCCTCGCCGGGGCTGCGAGGGGCTGCTCCATCGCTGCTGAGGGGGTGACGGGCGGCCCGTGTCTTGTGTCCCCTCGGCTGCCGCCTACGTACGGGCAGCGGAGCCGGTGCCTCAGGGGGTGTCCCGGGCCCCGCTGCTCTCGGGGGATGCTGACATCCTCGGGGAGCCCTTTCTGGGGTTTTATGGAGTGTGTCAGACCTGAGCGTGGTTTCGGACCCCACAAGTGCAGCCGTTCCCCCTGGGCTTGGGGGAGCATCCTGAACAGGAGGGTCCTGAGGCGTCTGCGGTGCGGATGTGTGCCCCGGGCTGCTCTGCGGGATCCGGTCCGACCAGCAGCTGGACCCGGGCGCGGGTCTGCGGGAAAGGGGAAAGAAGGGAGCGAGAAGGCACAAAATCCTTGAGAAAATAGTTGCATATCGTGGGGAAAACACGACTGGATTTGCGTATAGCTCTCCGCTTCTTAATGCGTGGCAGCCTCCGAGTGGAAATCTTCAGTGCTGGTGTTTATGGCGCCCTGCTGCTGCACTGGCAGCTGGGATTCACCAGGGCTTTTCAGTGTCCTGATCCAGCTAAGGATTCTGGTGCAAAACCCTGACCATTACCTCAGGCTTTGCCTTGGGACCTCACTGGCTTCACTTCCCTTACCCTCATTTGAACTTTATTAATAGTGTGGGGCTGCTTAGCCAGAGCTTTGCTTTTACCTGCCTTAGCTTTTGCCACCCTGATTTCCATTCTGTTTATAGCATCATAGAATCATAGGCGCTTAGAATGGTTTGGAAGGGGCCTTAAAGATCATTTAATTCCAACTTCCCTGCATGGGCAGGACATCTCCCGTATTATATAAAATATATAAAATAAATAAATATATAAATAAAATATAGTGGAAAGAATGATATGCAAAGAAACTGGACTAATGTGGGAGATTTCCAGGTAGTTTTGTAATCAGTAACAAATGTTCAGGCTTACAAAAATCGGATTTTGCTCTGTGGGTTCAAAGGCATGGTTTGTAGGTGGGGTCTCTTAAAACTTTGCTCCTAGAATCTGAGACAAATCTCTAAAGAAGGAAAGCCAACAGGTATAAAAGGAGGGTATTAGTAGGGTTGCCTCCTGGAAGCTCTGCAGTAAGGAAATCACTTACTGAATCTCGTTATAGTCTGATTATTATATTGTAAATAGAAGATATTTTTTGCAGCTGTTTCTGAATTATTTTTTTACTGTAACTGATCTTCCTGTGAACATGTGAGTGTGCAAATTGTGTGTGTGTGGTCAGCTTGTCTTTGACTGGAGTTACATGTGGAGACCTTGAGGTCAGAGATTCACGTGCCAGGTCACAGCTCACAGTACTGACATGCAGCATATACAAGGATAATATCTGGATGCCATAGTGTTTCTCATCCTTAGTGTTTAAAGCATGTCACAAATGAGATAAACATCACTGGGCTGACTGTACTGATGGGGAAACTGAGATAGATACAGGGAATGAGAGTTGTTATTTCAGGTAACCTGCTGGGTAGCCTTTTGGACTCAGGATCTGTGTTCAGGTCTTCTGTGTCTGCAGTCAGCCAGTGCTCTGCAATTACACTGTGTTGTACCTCTTGGACAGTCTGGAGTGCAACAGACTGATGCAACCATCCCCAGATAACGGAGACCCAAGACTCTGATGTCTTCCAAAAGGTATCAGAGGGGGAAATGCAACAGAACTACTTTCTCCATGGCCTTTGGTCTTTTGGGGATTAACAGTCTTAGAGGCAGCCTGTACAGTGAGATGTCTTGTGCAGTCAGATACAAACTAAACTATATGTCTGAAATGGGATATTTATGCCCAAGAGGCAGCAAGCAAGCACAGCATAAATACCAGACAAATCAGTAGGTGTCCTGCTGGCAGCTGAGCTGTCATTGGAAAAGGAAAATGTCCTTATTTGGATTCTTTCAGAAGCAGAGAGGAATTAAGCTGCTCACAATCCATGTGTGTATACATCCAAACCAGTTCTTGCTGCACCCACCAGCAGCTTAGATGTCTCCAGGCAGTTCCCTTTGCTCTGTCTTGTTTGTTTGGTGCCTAACAGTGAAGCAGGAGAACAGTTTGTATAAAGCCTTGTACACCCTACAGCTGTATCCATCACCCATCAGCAATAGCTGCCTTGTGGTTTTAGGTACAACTACACAGACCTCAGCTGGGCCTGGTGTGCTGATGGATCACTCCTGCCCTTGAAGGTGTAACTTTGGCTGCAGAGTACTTCTCCTGGTCTGTGCTCTGATTACTGGGCCTGAATTAAAGCAGCTTAAGTTATCTCCTGACATATACCTGTCCTGCTCCTTAACTTTACACTTGCAGTGATGATAATGTCAAGGGTCACAGAATTAGAAGATACCACAGCTGATCCAAGACAAACAATCTGATTCTTGGCTGTCCAGCTCTGTTTTTGTGACCTCAAGGATTGAGAGTCTATTACAGAAAAAAATTTAAAAATTTTTAGCTGATTCTAGTACATGTTCAGATTCCTTTACTTTCTTACCAAAATGGAAACAATCTGTGGAAATGTCCTGGAAAAAAAGGCCTATTTAGTGGTGGTACATGTTTGTCCTGTATGGACAGTAAAGCATTTATTGTTGTGGTGAGTTTTTATAAGAAAAAACCCCACAATACCGTTGTATTGTAAAATCTTATTGTATTGGCTGTACACCAGAAATTTTTAAGCAAATGATGACTCTGGGAACTTGGATGAATTTCCTTTGCTTTTGGCTTTGGCTTTGTGAAATAGAGAAGGGAGAAGAAAGGGGTGTGTCTTGGTGGGGTGATTGTTAGTTATCATGTAAGACATTTCTCCTCCTTACTGTTTTCAAAAGAGCATTTGATTCCTTCTTGTACATTGCAAATCGTCAACCTGTGTGCCCCATTTTTATTCAAGTGGGTTTTTTCAGTAGTGCCTACTCTTCTGTTACAGTTCTTTATATCTCTTAAAGAGTTTTTCGAGCATTTCGAGTTTGTCTGAATCAAACAGTGGAGGTTTCTTATCCCATATGAAAAGGTCAGTAAGAGAAAATATCTGGATTCCATCAGGAGAGCAGCCAGTACTGATGTGTAGGAAGCTGTGAAAGTGTGGGTAATTAATGCAAAAATGACATATTGGGAGCACTGGAACTTAAATAAACTTACACAGATAATTATCAATGTGGGATTATAGCTATGGAAGGATGGCTAATACTTTAAAACTTATGTCATAGATTTATCTTTCAGGTGGCTGAAAAGACCCTCTTGTTTCAAACTGATCTGCTTTTAAATGCTTTTTTTTTCATGCACAGAAGAGGATGCGTTGGGGCTTGGAGCTCCTACCAACTTAAAGTAGATAATTCTACCAGCCACTCTTCTGTGGCTTGAAAGCCACGTGTCTGCTCCTTCTTTGTTTTTGGATTTTGTGATGTTTTATCAGATCACAGTCCTGTTTTCTGAAATGACGGCTATGGGCCAGGAAAACAGAGAAAGTGATATTTGTTAGCCATATGGTGTTTGTGCAAAAATAACAGTATTCTGGGGTTTTTCCAAAGCATGCAAACTGTATAAAACGGAGAATACAGTCCTCAACTGTTTCTGTGGGTTTCAGACTTCTGATCTGTGGGAGTAGGGTTGTGTACTGTGTCCTTGTATTAAATTGTTTGTCTCTTCTTTTTAAAAATATTTTACTTTTCATTTCCCATCTCTTAGCCAGATACTAGAAATACAGCAGAATTGTGTTTTGTGCATGGCAGCTTCTTGCAGTTGTAAATTCTGTAGGGGAAATGAATACATGGTCTAGCTTGGGCTAGATAGTAATTTAATTATTTTACTGAGCCAGCTAGCAGCTGATCTCACTAGCTGCCTTTGTGAAGGTATATTGCAGTTCTGAAGCTGTCCTGTAAGCCTGACACCTGCAGTGTCTGCCCTAGTGATGAACTTACCTTTTAAAAAATAATAAAGCTGCACTGTGCTGGTTAATGTGGGAGAGCACTAAAACCACTCAACTAAAAGTACTGCCCTCAGTAAGCCAATGCTGCCAGCTTGAATAAAGGGGCCAGGAGTGTGAACTTAGTTATTAAGCATTATGTGATTCCCCTTTGTCCACTGCAATTATTTTAGTGAATCTCTTTCAGTTTTAATGCAGGAAAAAAGCATTTGTGTAGATGAACACTTAGGGTATTCTGCACTGAACTCTTTTTTTGGCCTCTGGATGAAAGGCAGTCTACTATATTACTCTTTCACTGGCAAGGTACAAGACACTTTAAAGGCAATAAATCTTCAGACTTGGTCAGTTTCCCATTAAGATTTTGTGATTTCACTGATATACAACTCTGCATTGGCAGGGAGTAGAGCTCTCAAAGAAATGTTTATCTTCTTGTGAAATTCAGTAGTTCAAAAATTAAACTCTAATTCTGATGGTGTTTCTGGGGGCAGTTTAGAGTATGGCAGCCTGCTAAAGATTTTATGTAAAAAGTCAGTAAGTCTCAAGTACACTCAGAGTGACAGGGTGAAGTGCCGAGCTACTGGTTTAGCTATACAGCTGTCATTTTGAGAATAAGTCAACTTCTAAGCCTGTCTTCAGCTTTGCTTATGTCAAACACTTAGAAGTATTATTTATTTCAGATAGAATTTTCCAGATAGAATAGAGTTTGAAACCTGACTCTAAAAACAAATGCTTTTGACTAGAAGACCATTATAGCTCTGTAGGATGTTTAGCAGAACATGTGCTGGCCTATTGGGTAGAAGACCCACTCGTGTGGAACGGGAAGCTGGAAGGGTGGACAGGGTAAACTGAAAGAAAAATTGAGGAGAGGTGCTGTCCTGCCAGTGATCTTGGCAGGCTTCTCAGCCTGGAGTACACAGGTTGCTTGTGTGTCAGATGGAAGTATTTTAGGCCAGGTTGGATGAGGCCTTGTGCAATCTGGTCTAATGGGAGGTGTCCCTGCCCATCTTGATGATCTTTAAGTTCCCTTCCAACCCTAACCATTCTAGGTTCTTATGAAGACTAGAAAGCAGTGTGTGACATACTTGCTGGTATGAAAGAGTGTTACCAAGGAGTTGATTTCCAGCACAAGGTTTTCATTCCAGTTTGTTGAGGTGGTTTTTTTGAGGGCTTTTATTTTTTTCCTCCACTTGTAACCTTAGTTTCATCACTGTTTTTTCATAGAACAAAACAGTGGGTGTTGGCAAAAGGCATGAATTAGTGATGATGTTTTCATGATGTCCTATTTTTGATGTTTGGCTCAATTTTGAAGTATCCAGCTTCCATCTGTAAGCCTAGTGCCATGCAGAGCACAAGGCAGCAAGCTCTTAATGGAAATCTGTACCCTGTTGCTAGATTTCATGCTAGCTTTCTTGCCTGTAATCTTGGTATTAAATCACCCCTTCTTCTTTCTCCTTTCTATTTACCAAATGAACAATCCTACAGATTTTTTCACAAGAGATGTCACCTCTTGCCCTCCACCACTTTTCCTTTCTGAATGAAGCAATGCAACAATATAGGCTTGCAGAAGCCACTGAGGAAAATGAGGAGGAAAAAAAAAAGTAGTTTGGAGGGAAAGGAAAGAATAATATCCCTCATTTGTATTTGTATAGCATCAAGCTCAATCTTGATTAAAGCCTTTGAACAAAACAACAGCATGCCAATTTTGGCTTCCTTTTTAGCAAAGGATAGAGTGTGCGGATGTTCTTGGCAGTAAACACAACCAAAATCAACTTGCATGTTTTAAATTGGAGTGGAAATAATAAAACAATTTGAACAAGTAATGTACATACCATAAAATTTAACTATTTTAAGTAAGCTTAGTGTAACTTATTAGCAGTCATATTTTTGTTTGTACGGTGTTTCCTCTAAATCTGTTAGGCTTTCTTCATGTTGGGTGCCAAATAACAGGAACCAGCCACCTTATTCTTCTCTGTCACCTCCCTTTCTGCATTTGGTATAAAGGGCACATTTTTTGCCAGGGGCTTACTTAATAGTAGAGTTGTGATGTATGCTATAAAAAATTAGGGCCCTGGGAGTAGGACTGAGGGAATGAATTTGTATTGAAGCATTTTTAATAGCTCACTGTAAATATCTGATGATATAAATGATTGCCTCAGTGGGAATTGGAGAATACAGCAGGTTAAAAGCTGTTTAGAAGCAAAACAAACTGGTCTGGCATGACAGGACCAATTTCAGGAATAAGATGCTTTCTGGCAACAGGCCAGAGTGTGATCCAACCAGAGTGCTGCAGACAGGCTGGCAGCCCTGACTTCCAGATTCTCACTGATTTCATCACTCCAGGAAAGCAGGTGCTGAGCATGCTGGCTGTGAGGGTTGGTCCCCAGATGGAAGACATGAGGGGTGTGTTTTACCTCTGGACCATGCTGCCCTCCACCTCAGTGTTCTCTAACCCCAGCTCCAATATAAAGCAAACCTTGTTATTGCTCCACGGCTGCTGCTGCAATGCAGCTTCCTGGAAAGGGAAGTAGGATTACACAATCAAGAGTGTGCTGGTGGAAGTAGGAAAGCTGAGGATGAGCTTGGCTCTGATGAACCCCACTCTCCTTGTTTGCAGTGCATTTTTCCAAGGTAATGGAGTTACAGGGCTGAAAATCTTTGGTTTGTTCCAAGGTGTGGGCATCGGGCATTGTAAGGGGCTGACATAAGTGATGTGAGCAGCTGAAGAAATATGTAAAAAGGGCCAGCTTGTGTTATTGAGAGAGGGAGTAGAGGCAAATGGAGGTAATGACAAAGAGTGCTAGAGGCTGAATTCATGATGTTATGGGGCCTCTGACTGGGAAAAAATTCCATGATCCGAGCAACCATCTGTGTGTTGCAGTAACTGTATCTAACAAATCTTTTTGTGCTCTTTTTCTCCTGATTATGAAATCTAAAATGCCAGCTCTTTTAGAAGTGCCTTTTAGCAATAGCAGGAGATCAGTGACTGTTTGCTTCAATTCTTGTCATTAATCTTTCCTTTTTTTTGGCCAGTAAGTAGATGGGTAGATGATGTTCCAACAGTGAGTGAAGGGTGCTGGCTGCTCTGGACCTCTTGTTCCTCATACTGCTTGGTTGTTTTGTTTCACTAGTATACCTCATTTTTTTCTGAGCTGAACTTGTGACTACACTGGATGATGTGAAGGGTTTGGTGGTGTTCCTTCTCTAAACTGGGAATCTTTCTGGTGTGGATGTGAGGCTGAGCCATGCAGGTGACAGGAGAGCTAGATGAAAGTGGGGCTGCTCAGAAAAGAGGCTAAGAAGATGCTACTAGTCTTGCAAACCCAAGTTTAGTTGGATGACACCATACATCATTTCTAGATGCAACACTTGCATAAAATGTGTTTTCTTTGCAGAAAATGTGCAGTGAAAATCATGTTCCAGATTGATCTGATAAGGAACCAGCTCATGTGTCAGGTTTTATTGTTCTGAATCAAAAAGGGAGGAGAAAGGGACTGTTTGTTACATCTGGTCAAAATCCATATGCAGCTTTGCATAACGCTTCCTCTGCTCTGGCTGGTAAGCAAGCTTACAGCTGCATTCCTCTCATCTGTTGAGAAACTTCAGACTCTTTCAGCTATTGTCACTGGTTAACAGCAAAACCAAAGGGGCAGACTGAGTTAATACTGACACAGTGCTTCAAAAGGTTAACAAAGCACGTGATACAGTAACTTCTGTGAAGAACTATCTGATTACTAATAAGTTCTGCAGTTGCATCCATTTGTTGAGCCCCTGGTTTTATGAAGAAGACAAATTTGCCTCCTTTTTTTGGTTGTTTTTCAGAGGTGCTTTGACAGTGTTTTCTTGGGGCCTATGGAGAGGGAGAGGTTAAGTACCACTGGAGGAGGGAGGACAGCACTTGGAAGTACTCCACTGTCCCACTGTGCTAGTGCTATTTATTTGCATGAGATACCTTTAGAAAGATAAATATTTTCCTTAAGATTTTTTTGTTAAATAAATAAGCAGGCTTTTAAACCTAACTACTAGCTCTGTATTCCATACAGACTGTATTAATCCTGGAATAACTTGTGGGAGCTTCTTAAAATTACACTGGCAATAGATTTACCATCATCTCTTCGGTGCCACTGTCATTGCTTGTGTTTATTTGTGCCTTCATGGCTATACTGTAGTTCCAGGCTGATTTGTCTGACAGTGCAAAAAGGAAGGATAACTGCTGCCCTGTGCCTCTGGAGAGCTTATATTCAGATGCTTTTTTCTGTCTTGTGACATTTTTGTGGTACTTGACAGAGAGCACAGCATTCTACCCATCCCATCACGCTCAGGCTAGTGGCATTGCCAGCTGATATGTTACTTAATATTCAGCATTTTCCATAAAACCCAGAACATCCTTTATACCAATCTTGTGCTTTTTCTTGTGGAACAGCCGGGCCAGAATCTGATCCCCATTTACCCCTGTATGATCATATTATATTTCAGAAGGATATATGTAATATTGAAACATTAAAAATATAGGTAATAGTGGAAAGACATGCTTTTGATTCCACTAGAGTGGGAGATTATTTTTTATCAGTGAAGGATTGTGTAATGAGTCTTCCTGGGAAAACTGCCTGTCAGTGCAGGTTTCTGCACTTAGTTTCTTACTGTGGGTGCTTTGTCATTGGAAAGGACATGGCCAACTATTTGACTAAATGTCATTACTGATGTTCTCTTGATTAAATCAAATAGAAATTCATGGCTTTCTTGTTACAACCCACAGATTTGTGAACTGCACTTTTTAAATATATCCTTAAGAGGAGCTTAGCAGTTATAGTTGCTTCTGATCACCGATGTAGGAATGACTGGGACTTGCACATTCCTTGCCCTGTGATAGGACTTTCACAAATCACTGTCATCCTCTCTGTGCATCCAGCCTGTCAGGCAGGGTAATAATGGATATGGGGGCTGTGCTGAGGGTGAAGGGGCTGGAAGCAGTCATATGTAGCAGCAAGTACTAACAGCCTACCTAGGAAGTGGTAGTTCAGTGTTAAGCGACTTGATGCAAGGCTTAAAACAAACAAACAAACAAAAATCCACTACAGATGAAAGTCTGTTACTTCCTCTCTGGAGGATAAGTTTCCCAGCAGTTGGACACAACATGGCTTAGCACAATGGGGCGTGTTGCTGACTGCAATCTCTAGATGATTTTGTCATACAAATTGGTACCACCACTGTGGCACTTTACAGTCAGAAGTACTGTTCATCCAAGATAATTTTGTTTAATGAGTTTAGCATCACATCATGTAATGTAGCACTCAGCAGAGGCACAAGAATTTCTTTGTCATATCTCAATTTTCCTGAAGTGTACCCTTAGGAGATGTAATCCTGATTATTCACTGAATAAATTTAGTAAAATTAATAGAAAGCATAGAAAGCATTGCCTTTTAATCCAGTGGGTTTTACGTGGTGAGTGCAAGTGCCTATGTTTCTCAGTCCTTCTCCCTCTAGTTTGTGATGTGCCCTTGTGTGAGCTGTCTCTCTGAACAGGAATATTGCAATTTCTGTGGTGGATTATCTAGCTAACAAGTTCATTTACAGTCAGCAGTTTGTTCTAATGTCTGGCAACCAGTACAGACCAGTTTAAATATGTCATTTACAGCCTGTGTAGGTAATTCATAGGAGATTCTGAATATCAGTTATGAATGTGAGGCTTCAGTTTCAGTCTGTAATTTGGATCAAATCAACAGGAGCAGTATGGTATCTGTCTATAAATGAGTGCTGGTTTTGGCTCCTTTCTTGACAGCTGCTAGTACTCACCTAGGGTCCCAGGCCATAGTTAGCCACAGCTGATTCCCTTCCTTATTGGTGTGCTACAGGTGTTTTCATTAGCAGTATGTCTGGATGTTAATCAATTGTCCATTTTGTGTCAAAGAGCTGTAGAAAGCAACATGACTATAAACCACGTACTCCTGCAATGGATATAAACTGCTTATGTGGATGCTGACATCGTATCTGTTGGAGTGTAAATTACCTGTGTCAGAATAATTTTACAGTGGAGAGAGAATGCAGAGGGTGTCGGTCTCCCTGAACGACTTTCTGTTCCTGTGTTAGTCAGTAATCACCTCAGCACCAGCCCCAACCAAATACTGCTGCACTGAGAGGAGGGGGAAGAAGAAAGTGTGGTGCTGTGAGAGCAGCCCAGACTGGAGTCACTAAATTTCCAGGGACCTCATCTGCTTCCTATAAGCATTACACCTTCTATCTGGTTGTTTCTGATCCCTGTCCTTCCCTCTGTGTGTCTCAGGCACGGCACTGTGCCTGTGCCGAGCCAAGGCAGCACAATTCTCGGGATCGCTCTGGTTCGCCGAGGACCGGGCTGCTCCCTCATCCCTCTCCGCAGCACGTGGTGCGGGCGGTTCCGCGGCCCTCGGGCCGGTTTCGAGCCCTGATCTTAGGGAAGTGTCCTGCCCAAATGTCGCAACTTGCAGCCAGGATCTGTCCCCTGGCTCCCTGCTGCAGTGCAGCCCTGCCTGCTGGGGGCATGGAGCAGCCCCTCCACTGCTCCGGTCGTTTTAATGCCCTGATTACTGAAGTGGGTAAGTCACCATCTTGTAATAATCACAGATTTCCTCTGTGATTTTTTCAGTCGTCGGTTGTCACAGCAACGGTGCAGTGGCTCGGCCAAAACACTGTCACAGGGACTGAAAGCTGAAGCGGTTCAGCCTTTTCCTGCACTCTGGCGCATCTTTCCTACTCCCCCCCGCCGGCACCATGGCAACCCGGGCGATGGCACCCCTGCCTCGGCGCTGGCACCCTGCGCTCGCCCTCTCTGCATCCGTGGGCCTGGAGGGATGCTCTGTTATTCTCCGTGCTTATCCACGGCTCCCCCGTTCCCTGTCTCGAGTAGTGCACAATGGGAAGAGACGTTAGGATGTGTGCTGGTGTTGTACTGCCTGTGCACGACCAGGACGAGCAGAACCGAGCCAAGGTTACTTTATGACTGTTGTGTGCCTGAGTGTCACCCTCGGGATTTTTGCAAACCAGAGGGTTTTGAGTAAAATGAAGGGTTTTAAGGACAAAACCTATTATTCAGCTTTTGCAGTTCTTGAAAACTGATGGCACCATTTCAAACGTTACTCGAGTCTGGCTCTGCATCTCAGGAATTTATTTTCAGAAACATGCCGAGGGGGCGTTCAGGTGAACTCAGACTCCCAGGGGTCCGAGCTGATGGGCTACACCCACTTGCCAGAGGTACTGGAGTAGACTGGCAGCTGATCTCAGTTTGAGGCGAGTTGGGTATTACTCCCTGCTGGGTTTGGCTGTCGGAGGTGGTTTCATTAACCTTCATTAACTGGGGCAATCCCCCAGGCAAACCGCAGGGTCGCAGTCGGGGCTGTCTCTGGGTGATGCTTCTCCTCGCTGTCGGCAGTCGCGAGTGGCTGCTGGAGGAGCTGACAGCAATGGCATTTCTCACGAATGCAGCTGGCAGCAGCCCGCTCTGAAGTGAAGGAGAGCGCGACGATTTCAACTAGCAAGCTGGCTCTGAGGGGGTTTCATCCAAGTCGTGTAAGTGCCTTTGCCTTCTGCCTGCGTGCAGCCGGGATTAGTGCAGACGCCGGCCGAGCCTGCCAGGGCTGCGCTCTGTTCAGAGGTGACTGCGTGTCTGTATGTACGTGTGGGCATGTGTGATGTGAAATGTCCCTGTCATGCATGTGCATGGTTCTCGGCTCCCCGGTTTGTCTGCTGGACCCCTTGTAAAACAAATCTCCTGCATGTGTCTGCTTTTCTGTTTTCAGCTGAAATGGGGGTCACCTTGAGAAACCAGAGCTGCCGTTTAAGACGTTTCCTTTGGCTTGCTGCTGCAGGCTGCCTCCAAGTGAGCTATTTTATGACTTCAGGAGGCAGAAGAATAAATTGTGCTTTTACAGTACATTTTATTTGTTGTTACTTCTCTATTTTCATGACCTCTGAGGTGGCAGTGGTAGGATGCTGAGGAATAAAATCTTACAAGGAATATAACTGAATTTTCTTGGAGGAATCTCCACTTGAGGGTATTCTGCTATACTTTAATTTTTCCAAAACTACAGAATGCTTGTGGAGCATCTAGTCTGAAAAGGGTGGCTGTGTTTAACTTACTGATATCGGGACAGTTTTGTGTGGAAAATGTGTGGATATTAACAGGCATCATTTGGATATGTCGTTGCCATCTGCATTTAAAATCATGGTTTAAAAATATGCAATCTTAAAGAGAGTTTCTTATGGGTAGCTCACTAGGAAACTTCACTGAAATATCAAAGTGCATTAAGGAATAACTACTAAAGGAATAACAAACTAAAAATATTTTTTTTCAGCTAAGATTAGTTGTCCATAGTTTTTACCAACATTTATGTGCAGTTGTGCCATTTATGTAGATATTTTTAGCTGAGGATCATGAAACTTGTGGAATTTCTGACAGATGCTTTTTAGACCCCATTCTTTCCTTTCCTGAGACAATGTATTTCTTTCACGGGGAAGATGTGACCTTAGCTCTTCCAGTAGTTCTTGAATCAAAAATAAGCTGCATAGGAGTTTGGTGGGTCACTGAATCACACTGTGCTATAATCTTGACGTTCCCACCTGCTCTTGTTCATTGGACTATGGACTAAGGGTCTTACCTTCATCCACTATTTATTAAGAGAGAGGGTAAACAAAGGTGAGGGCAGAAAAATCTAAAAAAGAATGGAAAAGACCTATTCATATCCAACCATCAAACCCTGCTTAGAATACATCCAGAGAGAAGAACCTGGACACATGAGTGTAATGACACTTCTGAGTGTAGATAAGTTTTGAAACTTGATGGAAGATCTGAAGGTTTCTATTCTCTGATCTAATTGTTGCTGTCCTTAGGCAGGTGGGTATTGCCATGTCATGATGGATACTGTAGAGTAGTTTCAAGCTATAGACACGAGGCTTTTGTCTTGTGTGTCTTTTGCTGCAGTTTTCAGAACAGACTGACTTGAATGCCAGCTGCATGTGGGCATAAGGTAGCTGTGCAAAAGCCAGGTTATTAGGGAAGACTGGGTGCAATATTTACTGTTTTGTCAAGGCTTGAAAAGCAAAACCAGCCTCCCCATTTCTGTATTTTTGAGCAGTAACAGGAATGTTTGATCCTGTTGGTGTTAATAAAGCATAAGCAACCATGAATAACAGACACTCGAGCTTTCCTTGTAACTATGACAACTGTGTCCTTGACAACTTAAGGACAATCATAGTGTTTTCCATTACATCCTGTTCTACACAAAGCCATTAAGGTTATTGGAGGAATAAGCAGCAAAATCAACTGCCAGCTGCTGAAGGGTTTTCTGGCAAAGCCCATTCTGGTGGTAGATACACATTTCCATTTGCAGGTAGCTGTCACTTGTTGGGGGTGTTGCTTGGTGGGAAATGCCTCAGTGAGCCACAGCCTGCAAGGATGAACTTTCTGTTCCTTGGTGAGAGGCATTCTTTGCACTTGGTTTTTTGGCTGCTGCCTGTGCCAGATAAGTGTTGAGCTTCAGAGTGCTCAGGGGGCTCTTTTCTGATGTCAGGTTTGTCCTGTAGACCCATCAGACCTCTTCCACAGCAGCAGAAGATCATTGTAATGATCCTGATACATGACTTTGGTGTTGTGTGGTTGCATGTCACCACCTTTGCTTTTGAAGTTAGAGGCTGTAGTCTTTCGATGACCAAACTGAGTGAGAAACAGCTTGTTTTTCTTTTCTGTGTCATCTCATAAGGATGATGCTAGGTTCTGTTCTTCCTAAAGCTGAGGTTTTCAGCTCTGTTTTGTGCTGGAAGGAAAGTCTAATGCTGGCCTTATATGAACTAGATGTGAATTTTCTTGCAACTACCTCCTAACAGGGCTCTCCTATTCCCACGATGGCTTGAGATAGCCTTAGTCTATCTGCCAGCAGAAATTCTTGGTGTTTATCTAAAACATTTCTTTTAAATACTCTTTTAAGCTAATTAATTTTTTTTTTCAGAACTATACCTTTGGAAAACAACAAAATAAAAAATGCTAGAAGTAAAAGGACTGGTTGCATTTCATTGTGTGCACTCAGGCTTTCATAAATAACTAACAGTCTACACTGAACTCACCTTGGCTTCTGGGACCAAGTGAATTGCAGTTAAATAAATCAGTGTTCTGGGAAGCTTATTTGTTTATTTACTTACTTTGTTGTACATATATTTAAGTGGCTAAAGCAGCAAGCCAGGATTTCTAATGTCACCCTGCACTCTGTCAATAACAACTGGTTAAGTCATTAATTTTTTTCCTGCTTTGATCTAGTGGATGTGGATGTTCCTGTTCTCCCCAAGGGAGAGTAGGGAGGTGCTTAGTGACTGCAGTGCCGTGTCAAACAGCGACGGCTGTTTGATCAGATCTTTTTATGTAGATAACACCATGCCATTAGGATTCCCTGTTCTTCCTCAGATACAGACTAAGGAAGGACATGATTACGTTTAATGGATGACAGACTTAACTGTCTTCCACCTCACCCATACATATATTTCTTCTTGAAATTGCAGGGATATTTTGGACTCTGGCATCTCCTTCAGCTGTTTTTAGAAGTAAAATTCTTGAGCTGTATCACCTGAGTCATGAAACTTGCTTGTTTATGACCACTGCAAACCAGGAGACTTACCCCCACCCTCCCCTTTAAAAATCCAAGGCTGTTTGTTACATTTTTAAGATACAGCCCTTAAACTTTGTTTTGTGGACCCCAGGCACAGAACATTATCTGCCAGAAGTTGGTGAAAATAATAAAAATCAGTAACAAGGGACTTTCAGGAGCTTATGGGGTGCAGAATGTAGAAGGACTAGTTAAGATTCTTCCCTCTAACTTGTCACGCTGTTACAGAGTAAGTGAAGATAGGGCCTGGGCAGCATGAATGAGGAAGCAACTTTTAATTCCAAAGGAAAATCAACTTTGCAGTGTTTTCCCACTTTCAGCACACCTGTACTGCCAGGCTTTTCAACATTGTTCTCTTTTTTTGTTTGTTTTGTGACCTGGCCTGTCAATTTGCAGTTTCTTCCACTGTTAAAAAACAGGTGCGGAAAATGCAGTGTCAAGGCGTTCTGAGCTGTGAACTGAAGAGAGAGAGCCTTTTCACCCTCTTGCAAGCTCACCAGCAGCTCATCTCCTGATTGCCAGGGCAGGCTGGGGTGTGGAAAAGGTGGTTTTGCTTTCAGGCTCAGTGCTGGTGGTGCCTGTGGGCTCCCAGCAGAGAGGGGAAGTGTCCCCCGCGTCTGCGGGATGGCAAAGCTGCGCCCTGCACCCGCCAGCAAAGCAAATCAGCCTTGTGCTGCTTCCACCTTGTCAGGGATCCAAGCAAACAGGAAAAAACATAGTTTGAGCTTTTTTACATTTCACAACAATTGAGATACAGCATGCTGATCCCTCACCGCTGTGCATCACAGAAAAGTCAAAGGAAGGGCAACAAAGAAGGAATTAATTTGCCTTTACCTCCCTGATCCCCTGCCCCCGACATTCATATTGTGAGGACTTGAGGAGTAATTGCAGTGTGCAGCTTGTGCTGCTGTTTCTAAACCACTTAATTGTGCTGGTTAAATGGGTTCGGAGCAGCTGAGGGACAGATGAATGTGTCCCCATGAATTTAAAACAGGCTTCTGTAGTTGTAGCACGAGAAAGATACAAATCTGCAGCACTTACTTCTTATCCCTGTCTTGCACTGTTTGTTTCACCTTTTACCTTTGCATCTACCCCCAGGATGCTTTCAGAGGAAGGATTTTGCAAGGTGCAGTCTGAAATGCGGCCGTCATGCTGCATTAGCTTTGCTTCTAGCAAGAATGATACACCAGCTCCTAGTTTGTATATTTTCACTCATGTATCTGGACCAAGCTCCCCTGAATTCTGGGGTCCCTCTCTAATTTTTCTTAATTTTTTGAGAAGTTCCCTCTTTAGAACTATAATCTTGATAGCTCACAGAAAAAGTGCATCTCTATATATTCACAATAGGCTGCTGCTGTTGCTGAATGATTTTTGTCATTCCTAGTTACTAATTTTGCCTGTCAGAAATAATCACTCAGTACAGAATTTGCAGAGCTGCTGTTCAAAAAAAAAAAAAACAAAACCGCATTCAATTTCCCATTGTGTGCATTTAAAATACTCTTGTATCATCGTGTTTCATGCACTCAATACACTGTGCTGAACTTCCTCTTTGAAAATAGTTTTTCTTACTAAAAAAGGGCAGTGACTGTGACTTAAACTGTATTTGCCCGTGCATGTGTTCATGTAATGCAAAATTACATACTAAGATATATGCAAATATGACTCTTTGGTGCAGTTACCTGTAATGATGGCCTTCAACAGTTGCCATTAGAGAAAAAATGCTTAGAGAAGAGTATTATTAATATCTTTTTCTGGAAAAGCCTCACTTCTTTGAGGTCTAAGGTACTTTAATCACAAATCTAGCCAAAATATTGTCCTTCACATCCCCTTTACAGACCGATATCTGAAACTAATGGGTGCATTTTGCCTCAATTTTAAAGCTGAAGCTGTAGGCAGCTGCTCCAAAGCAGCAGTGGTGATGGTGTGTGTGGTTTTGCTGCTGTTTTGACCTGTGCAGGAGAGCTGATTTCTGCTGCCTTGCAAGCTGTGCTGCTGCTGCTTGCAGTGCTAGAACAAGCCAGGCCTGTGGGAATTGATGAAAAGCTGGATTATGGAGGCAAAATTCAATTGGTTATGATGATGACCAAATAATATGTGCTTAGACAAATACACCAATCACATCAGCTGATCTCCTGAGAAAATTTGTGTGTGAAGAGAGATGGAAAAGTTGATTTTACTTATACTCAGATGTGGTATTTACATGATCTATTATGACTTTGGACTAGAAATGGTAAAACTTTTTATATAACAACTGTCAAGGAAGATTAGAACTAAGCTACTTTATTTTTAAACCTCTTGCAATATTTTTTCTGTATTTCAGTAAGCCAATACCATTTCTAAATATATTTTTGAGCCTTTTATGAATATAATAAGTAAAAGATAAAACTCAGGAAACAAAACCAGGAGTGGTTGACCAAGGGAAGGAAGAGTAGATGCAGGGAAACCTGGGCACTGGTTGGTGCAAGTATGTAGTGTGTCTCACATACAATTTGATTTGTATGTTAAAGGTATCTCATAATTTTGGGGAAGGTAGATCAGTCAGTTTGTTGCAAAATGCCCACAGGAGGTGACTGAAGGGGACTAGAAAGACAAAGCAATCCTCGGTGGGTTGTTTTAGCCTTCTGTCCTAGGTACATTTGCACTGCTCCATTTGTTCATTCCTGCAAAGCCACGTTGACCTTAGCTTTTAACAGGCTCCTAGAGACTTTAAAAAAGAATGTTTTGCAGGGCAGACTTACAGACAAGATGAATAGCTCTGAGCAGAGGACATCAATCAAGGAGGTTAATCATTGTGAGAGGTGCTGTGCTGATTCACCCTTTAAGAGTGGCAGTCTCACTGACAGAGACTTGCATTTGTTTTTTCCTGGAGGATGGTCATGAGAACATATTTATAGTATTGGGATATTTATTTCATGTTATGCAAAACTTATCATAACTAGAGAAAGGAGTGGACAGTGAAAAATTATTGAATGGATTACGTTAATATTGTCTTATAAATTAAGTTACTCTTCTCTTTACAAAAATCAGATACTTCCCTCTACAGTTCTCACCCAAAATCTTATGAAGCTAATCTAGGTTTTTCCTGTGTGTGCACTAGTGTTGTATGTTTGCTCACCTTGGCAGATTTCAAAATACCCTGAATTTTAATTTGAACTCAGAACAAACCAATTGAAAACAAACACTGTGTTGATTGTCTGGGAAGACACAGGGACTTTTTTGTACCTGACTATTAACAGACCTGTGAATTAATAGATCTCTGTATGCAACAATTTTTTTTGTTTTCTTTTGCCTATTTTGAAAAAGCTCAAGCATGAAGGAAAGCAAATGGCATTTTTGCTAAAGACAATACAGAAATTAAATTTCTGATATACAAGTGATGGTTAAGAGATACTTCCCATCATGGTAGCAACAGATCAACTGCTTCCCTGCATCTAGTCATCAACATCTATCTACATATTTTATTGATGATATAGAAATGATGGAAGCAGTGAGCTGTAATCTGGTTCTGCTGGAAGATCAGCACTGTTCTCAGAGTGTATTTGTTAAACAGAGTTCTTTGCAGATTTATTGTGTAACAGTGACGTTTCACTAGGACTGCAAGTCTCAGTCCATCGCTACCAGATGATCAACACCCACTGGGGGTGAAGGGACATCCAGTGAGGTGAAAAATGGTCTCTGTACCAGTTTGGTCTCTGTACAGGCAAAAAATGTCTCTAGTGTCCTACATAGAGCACAAGGTACCACACTTCAATGTGTAAAGTTTTAATTTAACCTGTATCCTGGTTAATAATTCAATGATTTGTTTTATCTATTTATGACTTTCAGCTAGGCTTTCTACACAGGTGATCCAGAGTGAAAGAGGAGTCATATTTTCATTCATGCTACTTGACTTTACAAGGTCATTTATCTTTAATGAGCTGAGCTAGAACCACACAACAGATGAGGTTGAGAGGGACCTCTGGAGGTCATCTGATCCAGTCCTCTACTCAGGAAGTGTCACCTAAAGGCTTCTTGTGCAGTTGGGTGACTCCATGTATGGTGACCCCACACCCTCTCTGGATGATCTGTCTGGGGTTTCTCTGCGCTTAGTTGGATCTTACAGTATTTCAGCTTGTGCCCATTCCCTGTTACTCAGTCACTGGACACCACTGAGAAGATCCTGGCTCTTTTACTTTCTCCTATCAGGTGTTTATTACACATTGATTAGATGCAACCTGAGCCTTTTTTTAGGCTGAGCAATCACAGCTCTTACAGTCTCTCTTCAGAGAGATGTGATTAATTGGTAGAAACTGTTTTTTTCAGGGGATTGATTTGATTTTATTTCCTAGTGCATCTTCTCCTGTCTTTTTGTATTAGATGAAATTTTTCTCATAAACCTAGGCTGAAACAAAATAACAGTTTGGGTTGAGAAACTGACTGGAAATGATTTCTTAAAAAGTTCAAACACACATAAAGAAAGTAGAGAAGAAGAGCAAGGGAAAACAGATAATGATCTTTACCCCCTACCCCCACTACAACTGGGAGATCCAGATTTAGCTTAGAAGTTACTTGCCTCAACCAGATCTAGCATCAGCCTTGGGTCTCCCTGAGACTGCTCTGAACATCAGCAGTGATCCATCGAAGCATTCTTTCAGTTTATTTGCATTGAAATTAGTGAAAGGGGAAACAGAAATGAATGGCCCAGTAATAGTTGCTGCATCCATAAGAACATGAGTGTTTGCTTTGCTTTTCTTTTTTCAGAAAATCACCCAGAAAGAAATCTCTCAAGATTGAGTATTTTTGAGTAAAGAAAAGATAAAATGGCGTCAATGTTGCTCAGTCGACAGCTGACCTGTTGTCTGCAGCATAACTCCAGGCTGCTTGTATTTGGTAAGTATTTGGGCTTTTAAATTTTCTTGGTTTGTGCTCACTTTATGCTGGGGAGAAAACTCCAGTGTCAACATTGCTGGGGTTTGTCTGGTGTTGAGTCTTTCAAAACTTGAAGAATGCAAGGTCTACATCTTAGATAATGATGCAGTTGTAGTCCAGAAATGGTCCACAAAGGTGCTCTGGGTTTTTTGTTGTGTCTTTTTTATTCTGCAAACAACGACTCATTTAGTTAATCATTTGTGCTTTGAACTTTCTAACTGAAATAAAGCTCTTCAGCCCCTGGAACTCTGATCTTACACAGCTACTTTCTGACACTACATGGTGCAGAGATGAAACAGTCATTCAGAGATGAAACAATCATTCATCAAAATTAGCCTGTTCTGTGTTTGTGCTATGTAGCATGACCCTGCCTGTCTTACCATATGGGGAGGTTTTGTGTGACTGACATGAAGAGGTGGCCCTCACTGGGGATGTGTGTTTCTGCCTGTAGTTAGCTCTAGTATGAAATAAAAATCCACCAGACAGTGTCAAGCTACTTTCTCCCCAGTGCATAACTAACTGTTCCTAGACCGCATTTTGTAATTTATATTAAGCCTGTAATCTCTGTGAAATAGATATAAAACCTAGATTTATCATGGCTTTGTTAGAAAAAGCAGTGTGGAATGTACTGTCTAGCATCCATTTCATGTGCTTTCATACTGAATGCAGTAAGGTTGGATGGATGTTTCTGTAACAGAGTAAATGTTAATTTTTCTTATCTCCTCCAGCCCTTCCTTCTGCAGTGCCACTGTGCTCCTTCTGCCATTGCCTGGCAAACACAGAATCCTTCTGTTTGCTCAGAAACTTAAACACAAATGATTTTTTTCTAAATAATACACTTGGAGAGCAACTGACCTTTGGCTAAAGAACACAAAGTTTGCCCTTGTAACTATTGGAAAAGTATTAGGTCAGTGTTTCAGAACAGGATGCTCCTCTGTTTATGGGAGTGACATGCTGGTTATCTGTGTGGTGCAAGAGCAATGTTTTGTTGATAGTGGATGATGGAAAGTGTTTGCAGCAACCAGGCCTTGGTAACTGTCAGTCCTTTCAGATAATCTGACATCTCAGTACCATTTAATGCTTCCTGTCCTTGCAGTGTTTTGCATACTTTTATGCTGCTTCCTAACCACAAAGACAAATATATTGCAGTTGTACAAGATACTTGATGTCACTGAAAGGCAGAAGTGCCAGCTCACACTGTTCCTTTCTCACTGTTGCAGTGAGGGGGTGTAGGTCTTCAATATGAAAGAGAAAAGCAACTCCAGGCTCCATTAATCAATCCTTGCTTTTAGGAAGCTTCTAAGTGGGAAAGCCTGCTAAAATATTGAATAAAAAAATCGAGGGCTTTGGCTGCAGGTTGTAGAACAGATCTGTGGCCTTTGGGACTGAATGTTTGTGTATATGTGTTTAGAGATTAGAAAAAGGTGGAGCAAGAGGAGACCCCCTCACCTGAAGGAGCTGTATCCTTACAGTTTTCTAGCCTGCAACATTCCTGGCTGACAGGATAGTCAGGAGCTTTGATGCCCATAGCAAAAATCAGAGCTTCAGGCCAATTTTCTGGTGAGTCACAGCTGAAGTTGCAGTGCTGCTGGCCTCTGAAATACTGAGAAATACAGAGAAAGGTTGAGGGTGACACCCAGGAGCTCTCTGCCCCAGTGTGCTCTCCTCCCAGGTATTTTTGAGCACTCAAATTCAGAGCTTGACAGACTGAAAAAGGGACTTGTACAGCCACAAAAATCCTGCAGTGCCATTTGGTCTGCTCATTTTTTTCCTGTGGATACAAAATGACAGGGTTTGCAAAAGGGGGGTGAAGGTGGAGAGAACAAGATAATAGATTGCCTCTTTGTAGAAGTCTCTTATGTCTGTGGGCTGTTGTGTTCCAGTTGTGTGTGTATATGAAGTGCAGAAATTCTGTTCAGCTTGAATCTAGGGTAATTTTAAGGAATGTGAGGCAAGAGGTAAGCGTCTGGTTGGAGAATTGTTTTTTACTAAACATTGTTTTGTTCAGTTCTCATTGCTAACACAGTGCCAGCCCATGACAGGGAAACAGCTAACTAGACAGGGAAAATGAAAATCATTAAAGTTGGTCAAAATGCAAAAGCTAAGCAAAACATATGAAGGTAGTAAGTTAAATTTTCCCCAAAATGCAAAACCTGTAAGTACTTCGAGTCCTTATGCCTTCCTTAAAAACAAGCCTTAACCAGGAATGTTTTTATTTTCTGTATGTATTCAATGTACTTGATAGTTTGGCTGCAAAGGTGAAGTTCAGTATAATTGAAGGATGGCAGAACACTGACAACAGACTGAGTAGCCGGCCTAATCTTTTCTTGCAAAGACCCATGAGTAGTGGCTATCAGTACAGCAGCTGCCAGGCAGATCTGGGAGAGGTAGCTGGAGAAGTGGTCATGTATCCCTGTGTTGGGCCTCCCCTGAACTGAGTTTCAGTGTTGCTGTCAGCCCCCGGTGCAGACAAGTGATTCTCTGAATATAAATCTTACTCCACTTGGTGCCAACTCTGGTTTTATTGCCTGTGCCACAGTGGTAGGAAAGCTGTTTCATTTCCAAGTTTTGGAGGCAGATGAAGATGCAGTCAGTTGTTAGCTGGTAGGAAAGTACCATAACTATGAAGACAGGCTGAGACTCCAGAGCTACAGGTTCAGTTTCCTATCCATTGCCCCAAGGGGATAAAGTTGTCTTTGACTCTTGAATTGGAAAGGATGCCAAAAGGTCAGTTTTCTGCCTTAAGGTACCATCAGTTTGCATTAGTGCATGCACATGCTCTTCTAGGATGTTCTTCAAGGTCCCCAGCAATGCAGCTTCTGCAGCCTTCAGAGGCAATTTGCTGTATTGCTGAAATGACTTCAACTTTAAAACTTTGTTCTAATATTTAACCTAAGTTTCAAAACAGGAAAAAAAACTTAGATCCTTAGTGTTTGTCCTGCACTCAAAGGATCTGGAAGCTGGAATGTTTTATTTGCAACAGCCTTTTACATATTGGAAGCTATTACCCTCCCCCTTTTTTCTCAGCTGGCTGCACAGTCCTACCAGGGCATTCCTTGTGGCTGTTCATCTGTAGAGGTGTCCTGAAGAGCTTTTACTCTGTAATAACAGCTGTTACTCTGGCCTGTTGTGCTGCAAATGAGGAACGATGTTATGACTGATTTGTATCACAAGTCTCACAAGAAAAGTAGCGGTTGGATGCTCCTGTGACTCCGCTGAAGAGTTGATTTGGGTTTATGCTCTGGTGGGGGGAAACTGTTCTTACTCTTTCCTACCGGAGCTTCCACTTCTGTAATCTGTTTGGTATCAGATTTTTAGTTCCTCTTTGGAGAATACTGTTCCAATAAAATCCCCAGTGTGTATGTGGGAGTACCAAAACACATAAAATCTCATGCTGAACAGCTTCTGAACTTACAGAGTAAGCATTCTGTAAATGGCAGCCTAGGTTTTCACAATGTTATGCAATAGTGATGTTCATTTTCCAAACATCTCTAGATAGCCTGGCCTTTTGCCATTCCGTTTCAAGATCTGTTAGTAACAGATTCTACTTGCAACACCTAAAAGAGGACTTGAGGGAAATCACAGTCCTCCTACTTTTGGCTGTCAGAGCCTCCACATTCTAAAAATTCTGTCTGGAAGGTCGTTTGATAGACACTGTCGAGTGGAAGTTGCAGGCAAGTACAGGAGATTGCCTTTCTCTGCTTGCACAGGGCAGCAGTGATATGGCACATGTAATGTGACTTCCTGGGGGCTGGGGAGCTTTCACTTTACACTCTTTCACATCAAAACACTCTAATTTGAGAGATGTGGTGTGCCAGCACCTATTTTCACCTGTTTTCTGTTTTTTTTTCCTTGGGGGTAGTTCCTCCTCTCAATTACACTTCTGTAATTTCAGTGCCCCCACTAACAATATCCACATAACACCCAGTTGTTCTACACTCAGGAAATAATATATGTATTACTTAATATGCATATTTTTATGTTTAAACACTTTCTTTGCCTAGCTCTTGTTAGTGAAGATCACAACTTAAAATAGAGAGCTGCTACCAGGAGTGCTTTTTGTGGCTACCAACATCACAAAATGTTTGCAGGGTTTGCTTATGTTAATTATGTTGCTATAGCAATGTGGTACTTTAAAAATTGCTGAGACACCTAGGGAGTGATAAGGGCAGCACAAAAAAGAGAGGTTGAAAATGAGCTTTTTTGTCTCCTATCAGATGCTGGCATCCTGTTAGATGAAGGATATGATAATTTGCTGATACTACTCAAGTATTTAGAAAGATTATATGTGTTGCACAGACCTTTGAGGAGTATGCAAGAAGCAAGAGAAGTGGAATTTAACATATTGCACCCTCTTTAAATGGGATAGGTATAAAATTCTCTGCAAATCATTCAGCCAACGTACTTTCTGATAACTAGGCTCATTAATAGTGCATATATATTTGTTTTTTTACTTTTGCCATAGTGTGAAGAGATAGCTTTGTTTACCAGGAAAAAGAGGGTTCTTGGTCATACTAGCTAGATGTACTTTGGGAGCTTTCCTAACACTTCTTCAGAGATGGACACTGCTGTAGCCCATTAACCTCCACACACTTTTAAGATGAAAGCTGAGGTCATGTCATTTGATCCTGTTCTGAAGTTAAACTAATATAACACAAGAAACCCTTTTTTTGATGCAGTTTTATCGCAGACCTAAGAGAAGGTCAGTGGATTGACTTCATCAGTAGGCTCAAGAGCATAACCTCAGTTAAACATCTAGGTACTGATAAACAAACATACACATTGTGGAGATTTGTCGGAGAGCTTCAGCTCCCCAGGTTGAGGAAAACCAGGTCTCACTTGTCCCTGGTGACATTTCTGAATTCTAGGTCCTTTATTACAAAGGTAATGCTGGTAGTTCACAGAAGGACAAGCTACCAGGGATTCTTAATTCCTGAAAATACTGTTCTTGGAGATAATAAGAATCTTGGTCTTTATCTGTTCCATTTCTGCTGTCTTTGGAGAGGCAGTTTTGAAGTGCAGAAGTCTAAACTCATCAGTATCAAATTGCAGTAGCTTGAGTTACAGGGTGACTCCAGGGTTTCTGTTGCAGAGTAAAATGATATTAAGTCAAACAGGAATAATTTGGGCTAAGTTGTGAAGTACATCGAGTACCACTCAAGATAGAAATGCCAGCTGAGCAGAGCACACTGCGGTTTACTTGGGGATGAAACAGTACAGGGAGTGATCTGATTTCCTTGAATCATTAGGAGAATGCAATAATTATACTTGGAGTGGGGGGGAGGAAAAGAGATGGAGCATGGCATCCAGGCTGAAATCCTTCTCAAGGCACAGCAAAGCGGGTCTTGCTGTGGCTGCCACAGTGTCCAAGTGCTTGGAAAAGCCTTTGCAGGAGAGTGAGCTGCCTCTGGAGCTGTGCTGTGTGTGCAGGGACCAGGGCAGCAGGAAGCAAGAGGCATCCCCTGTGTTCTGCGGTTATTTGGAGCCTCAAGAACAAAGTGTTACAGAGCACCCAGAGCGAGGAGTGCCAAAAAGCTGCCAAGCTGAGTCTTCACGCAGGAGGTGGTCGGGTCATCCTTCACCAGGGCTCTGGCATCTGTGCCTTTTGAGAGCCGCCTGAGGTCCAAGCTTTGCCTGTACAATAGAGGCAGCCCGTGAGACCATAGTGACCTGGCCATCTGAAGGGGATGGGGCTGTGGCAGTAGCTCTGCTCCTTAACCTCAGCAGCATCAAGCTGACCAGGAGTCCTTCACTAATAAAAACTGTGGTTCTGTCTTTCATTTACTTTTCACAAGCATTTGGACAGTACAACACAAAAGAGGCTGTGGCAGAAACAGTAGCAAAAATTTGATGATGGTTTATTAAGCAGGCTGACCAGTTTTGAGCTTTGTTTGTTACACAGCCTACCTAGTGGAAGCAACCTCTTCTTGATTTGAAACAAGTTAGGACAACAGTAAAATATTCTACAAATTAATTCCCTGTTGTACATCTGTAAATGTGGGTTTTCATAGGGGAGACTGTTCCCTTTGCGATATCCACAACAGAACATTCTTAGGGAAATAATTAAATTTGTGTTTAATTTAGAATCCTCAACTGTTAAAATACTTCATATCCTGTCCTTTAGGCATGTGGAAGAGGGAAAACATTATCTACACCTCACAGGGGATGGGCAGCAAATCTGTGAGAGTTGGTCTCTGTTTCAGAGTCTTGTGGTCAAACATCTTGCATGTTGATAGTGGCTTGGTTGTTAACAGAAGAGAATCTTTAATCACTGTCCAAGCAAATGCATTTTTTTGAGAACTCAGTTAAAAAGACTAAGGAAGACAGTGTGCCTGTGCGAGCTGCTGCCCTGGCTGGGATGACCTTGGGAGATGGATGGATGTGGCAGCGTGTGGTGGGGCTGTGTGTGGCTGTGTGTGGTGGCAGGGCAGCAGGCAAGGCTGGGGAGGAGGAGGACTGTGCAAGCCAGTTGTAGATACCTGTCTTAAATCCACAGATGTGTTAAACAGTTCAAAGTATCCTACTGCTTTTCCATTTCTTTCTTGCTACTTAACTACCGACCTGTCTTTTATATGCTGTACCTCTCTTGGTGCTTTCCTCTTTATCATATCAAGTGGCACCCTGAGCCTGGGGGCAAGGAGAGGACACAGGAGAAGGAGAAATGTTTGCCAATGGTTTGTGTGAAACAACCATCAGAGAAGAAGAGGGCACAGAAGGGTTAATGTTCTCTTTTCCCCTTTTGATACTTCGCATTCTACTAAATCTTCAGCTTTATTGGCTATGAACTTGCTTTTAATCCTTTATACACAGTAGCTTTTTTCCCAATGGAGCAGTTGTCATGTGGTATCCAATTTACATGAATGCCAAACAGAATGACACAAAAATGAAGTGGTGTTGCTGTAACAAAACCTATTAATAGCATTGCAGAGGCACTGGCACATCTCAGAGATAACGCTTGGAATTAAATCTGAGGAGAATGATCATCTTTGTAGATTAAGTTTTCCCAAAGTGAGCAGCAAGTTTAAGTACTTAGAGACGCTTTGAAAGGGCTGTGATTTTTAAAATAAAATTTCTCAGTCGGGCTTGCTTGAGACATCTCAACTAGGTCTGACATAAATCAATCCAAATGGCTGTGTTCAAAACACTGCCAAGTACTATCTATACCTTCTGTTTCCCTCAGTAAATATTTGGTTTCTTTGACACCTGTTGTTTCCAAATGAAAAAAAATAAACAAAACAACACAAAGAACACCAACAAAACAAACAAAAACCAACAAACAAAACCCCCCCCCCAAAACCCAAACAAACAAACAAAATCCCCAAAAAACAAACACCAAAAACCCAAACCCAACACCTTGCTGATCAAGCACAGATTTTTCACCTTTTGGTTTCATTAGGATGTTGAGTGTATAATGGTTCCTCAGTGAAAGCATAAAGAACAGCAAAGTCAGAGGAAGGATGAAAGGAAAAACTGTCACTATTTTTGACCTAGATTTCAGTGGTGCAGTGTAAGATGCTGGATTCACATAAGATTTTTAATTTATTCTAAACATGGCCATTTACTTTTGAGACATTAATCTTTTCCAAGTGGTGTTCTTTCAGCTCCTGCAGCATATCACAATGGTTTTTACCTGTAGACTCCTTGGATTTTTTGGTTATTACAGTAGCAAGCAAAACAATCTCTGCATGAGAAGTGGGGAATTCATGGCAAAGTCTTGCTCAAGACATAATGGGCAGACTGAGATGGAAACAGATGTGCCATTAGTCCTCCTTTACAGTAGGATTTGCCTGTTTCTCTAGAGTTGCCCTGTAATTTCACTTGATTTATATTTTTTTAAACCACCGCACTGGTATTAGTTTTATTTTAACACTTGTCAAAAATGAGATATTTAATTCACTTCAGACAATTACAATGCAGTTGGTCTCAACGGTCAAGTGTTCTCAAGTAAAGCATGGATATTTATTCTGAGATGAGAGCACAGGAAATACAGCTTGTATTCAGGTTTTCATTATGTTTTACAGGACACAGATATATCAGTCAAGCTGCAGCTAAAATTGATGTGGATTTTGATTATGATGGACCACTAATGAAGACAGAAGTTCCTGGACCAAGATCTAGAGTAAGCATAATGGCTTGGTGTTTGGGGTTTTTTTTGTTTTTGTTTTTTTCCTTTATCTGTGTTTAACTTGCTAAAAAGCAAACTTCACTTGAAACTTTAATCTATTACAAATTAGTGTAATTTCACAACAGTCTAGTCTACTTTTACCAAGATGCTGAGAATTAGAAGCTTATGAATGAAATGCCCCTGCTCAGAAAAGGACAAAACCCAATTTCTTAAGTGTCCAACGTAATCCAGTACTTAGGGAAAGTAGAGAAGGGCAAGGGAAAATAGATAATGATCTTTACCACCTGGCCACACTGAAGCTGGGAGGTACGGAGTCAGCCTAGAAATTACTTGCCTCAACCAGACACAGAAATAATGCTTTGATTTTGAAATGAAACAGAGTTCCAATTTGATGAACACTGCTTTACTCTGGCAGAGTCAATATTTATATATATGGTGTTTTGGTTTGGTTTTTTGTTTTTTGTTTTGGTTGGTTTTTTTTAGAAAGGAGTTGTCTTTCTAGAACCAAGGTACCAGTATCCCTTCTGTGTGTCTCTGATTTCTCTTACTTGTCTCATTTTCTCGGTTCAGTTGATTAATGTGGAAGAGGCAGCTTTCTTTTTTGAAGCTTTACAATTAAGCTGTGTATGTAGCCCACGAAGCTCTGTGTGCCACTGTTAATAATCTTTACTGTCATGGTTGCAAGATGCACTGTGAGAGTTCACGTGGCAAGCAGAGTTGCCTGGTAAGCAAATAGGACTGCAAGATCTGCATATGATTTCTGTGATGATTAAAAAGGAACATATATTCTTCTTTATTATTTTGTAATTGCATACTTTGATGTCTTTTTCTACAGGAATTAATGAAGCAATTGAATGGAATTCAGGTAATTTTTCATGTTTTCTGAATATGAGGAATGTTAACACTGTGATTTCAGATGGTATACATGTGCATTTGAATAAAATATTTTTAGTATATTTTGAATACTGCAGAATTATTTTTCTAGGATCAGTGATTTTTCTTTATACACTAGATGTGCCTTTTGTGTTAGGAAGTGGCAAGTGAAAACACAGGTCTATTTGAGCTTGGAAGTATGTCAAACTAAGTGTGTACTGCATTCCCGAGAATTCCTCAGTCTGTGCTTCACTTCTGTAGAGAAATGGCATTTGCCTTTTTAATAGTCTCTCTTTATAAAATCAGCTGTACAGTTAATTCCTATTCAATAAATGTCTCTTTGCATATTATCATTGGATACTGTTATCAGATTTTGCTGTATTGGTGTATTTTGCACCTTTGTACACACTACTGCTTTTTAAAGCATTAATTGTTTTTTCCTTTAAGAATGCAGAAGGTGTACACTTCTTTTGCAATTATGAAGAGAGCCGAGGGAACTACCTTGTAGATGTAGATGGCAATCGCATGCTGGATCTCTACTCTCAGATTTCATCCATCCCAATAGGTAGGAGACAGGTTTTGTTCTTTGTCATCAAGCTGTTGTTTTCTTATCTCAGCCACTACCAGAGAAGTTGGTTGATTAACTATAAAACCCAAAGTTGGTACGATGTATGCTTTGTTGTGATCAGGGTACACTTCACTGCTGTGTATTATGTACTGGTGTATTTTAGTATCTGAAGAAACTATAAATTCAGTAATTAGAGCTCACTTTAAGTACATAGTGGTGCCTAGAATCTGTAGTATCAATCTTAGTTTGAATATGCAAATTCTACAATTTAGGTTATTTTTGTTTGCTTGTTAAATGTTAATATTTTAAACATTAACAAACATAACTTAAACATTTTAGCATTAAATAAGGTGCTTTAGTTAATATTTCTGTCTCAGATGGACTGAAAAAAGGAGTTGTTTATGTGAACTCTACTAGGATAAGACAAGACCAGTCAGCTGTGGTGCTGAGTGAAGGCCAATTGATGGGTCAGGCTGAGGAACCAAACCATGGACTTTTCAAGTGATTGGGAAAGTCTGTTGATTTTTTTTTTGTGAAGCATTTCAAGACGGAAAAGCAGCAAGACAGAGATTTAGGCCCCAGCTGCAAAGACTACAGGTTTCAGTAGTTCAATTTGTTTCTTCTTAGTTCCAGTTCCTTAAAAATACATCTCTGCAGAAGTGTTGGGTAATTTCTTGTTTGGGGAGATACAGAGAGGTGTAGTTTGGTGATAGAGCAGCCTGCTACTCAGTTCAAATGGATTCTTTGGGATCATCTGATCATTTGAGCAGCCTCCAGGTTTTTTTGATTTTGCAGACAAAAGAAATTCATGAGCCTGGAGGACATATACTTTCCTGTCATGTTGATCTAGACACACAGCCAGAGTGATGAAGCAGGTGCCCTTTTCTTAAGAGCCAGTCCTGTCATTTCTTAAAGGAATGTGTTTTAGAGTGGATTCATAAAGATACAAACCCTTGTGCTGGTCATGACAATGACACAAGTTACTGCCTATTTGCCATCTCAGCCTCGAGCTTTTTGGCTTTGTGTACCACAGTTATGTAACTGTTATTTAACCATTTAGTTCTTTCCTGGTGTTTGTTTTATGACTACAAACACATGGACCAGTTCAGTATCTTTCTGCACACAGACCGACTCTTTCAGAAAGAATCAAGATTTAAGGATTCTCTCTTATTTTACTGGGACAGGGCCCACATGGCCTATAGTGGAAAAATGGGAGAGGCGTCTTGTGTGAGTGGGAAAGGAGAACTCCTGGGTAACAGAAGCCTTGAATTTGTTACAGAAGAGAAGATGCAAAGACCCCTGTGTTCTTCACATGTCTTAACACCAGCAACCAAATGACACCTTTTTACAAACAATACCAGAGTGAATAGTTAAGCTTTCTAAGCAATAGTAGCTATTTATGTAAAAACTTGAGTAAGGTTTAGTTTAGAGATTTTTAAAACAATATATATACTCTTAAAGGTGCTGTTAGTGACACAGCTTTCAACTGTGTCATTCTTTCTAGCCTAACAATTCTTCCCCTGACAGCAGATGCAATGCAGATTTTGTTGTCTGTGTCCTAAGTAACCACTTGTATTATCTTAATAATACTTTTAACATTCTTTGTGGCATGACATGCAGTTAAAACTGGATATTTTCTTGTTTTGAACTAAAATATTCAAAACAGAATTTATAATTGATTTGTTAATGCAGGAGCCTGGTGCTCCATTGCTCTGACTGGATCATCAGGGCTATTGTCATTCAACAAGAATGAGTTTAGAGGCATGAAAAGCTTTTGTAATGAAATCAGAGCAGTTGGACTTCTTGAGCAGTAGGGAAGATGATTTTTCCAATTGTTTCTTCAAGGGAATAGAAAAGATGTTGCTAATATCTGGCTTTGGCACTTCATACATTTGAAATCAAGCTTAAAATTAAATTCTCTGGGCTCCTTTGGTGAAGATTTTTTTTTAATCAGATATGGTTTTTTATCAGGAAGCAGGCAAGTTTTTCCGTAGAACATCAATGGGTATAAATTAAGTACTTTTGTTGTGTTAAACCTGAAGCATCCTTAGTACCTTGATATTTCTGAGTAAAAAGGACAAATTTTGGGGTTTTTTTTCCAACTACAAGTTTTTCAAAGTAAGGAAAGTTGGAAGAAAAAAACAAAAAACAACTGGTCATGAGAGAGACTGAGAAGGAAAGCTTTCCAGACAGATGTCTTGGAAGTTCTATTGTTAACACTTAAAACATACACAAGTTACACAGAAACAGTAACACATTCAGTTAAGGTCTGGATTATGCTTTATGTTGGTTTATTGAAGCCAGATAGAAGTAACTGTCTTCTGTCTTTGTTCTTTTTAATTAGGTTACAGCCATCCCTCCCTGATAAAGCTTCTGCAGCAGCCACAGAACTTGGTAAGTGAATGAAAACATTAAGTACTTGAAAGAGTCATCTTCCTCCTTGTGGCAGTCTTTCTTATTTTTTATTAAACTGATAATGAATGCTTAATGACTCAATTTAAAGTATGGTAGGATCTGCTTTCTTTATTTCTGACTAGATGGAAAGAGAGCTCAGTAGTGTTTAAGAAGACACCAAAGCCTCTGTGAAGCTTTACAAGAAGGAAACATTTGGGTGATGCAAGCACTTGATATATTTGCAGCCAGCTGTAACTGATAGTTCAAGCACAGTGTTTCCAAATAATAATTTTAGCAATATTCTTGAAGATGAACCCGAAAGCAAGCACAAGTCCAAGAGAAAGGATATAGTATTTTGAATACAAAAATGGTGTCCTAATATGGAATGTTGTTGGTGGTTGGATTTTGGAGGGGCAGGTGGGTAGTGGTTGGTTCCCATACTACGAACTAGGTTAACTAAGCCACTGACATGTTCTTGAAAAAATCATTACACTGGACAAAAGGATTTTTTCAAAACAGAATAACTGCTTTTTAAACAAAGGATGGATTAAATTATGAAAGTTGTTGAAATGAAGTTGCATCCTATTTCAAGCTTCCTTTTTTCACTCCTTGGACAGAAATTGTGGATTCCATAATGATTTGTGGAGTTTTTAAAACTTTAACTTGTACGGGCAAAGACGTTTATATGTACAGTATGTGGATAAACTGAGCTCACTGGCTTTGGGCTCCATACCAGTAGCTCCCTTGTGTACTGAATTTAGTGACTGAGCTCCTGGTTCTGCAAACCAGTAATGGGTGTTCATGCTGCCTGCAAGGGTAGGGCTTAACTGCGGGCCAGGTCCCTCTCATACCCGTGTTTCCCTTCCTAAAGAGTGTGCTGGCTCACTCCAGCAGAACACAAATTCTGAGCCAGCATGTCAGAGTAGTGCAGACCTTTGAGTTCTCTGTCCTAATTTGCTTTATGGAGTTCTCATTTTGTCAGGATGAGAAATTTCTTCCCCAGAACTAAAATACATCAGTTTTTTCAAAAAACATCAGAGCTAGAAATGCTGGAGTTATCAAAAGAAGATGCAGGTATCAGGAAAGCATTTATATTTCTAAATACCTATATTAATTCATAAAAATTATTTCTGAGGAGACAGCAATACTTTCATTGTAATGCAACAATAGACAAAGTAAAATTTAAAAGCCAACCAATCAAACCCCCCCAAAAAACCAAACCAAAACCAAAACAACAAACTTAAGAAAACCTATTTTATGGCAGCAGTTGCTGATTTGTCCACTGGGAAAAGGATGTTAGCAGGCTGCCCACTAGAAGTCTGCAGCAAGAGGAGCTGCCCCAGAAGTCCAGAATTAATGGTGTAAGCAGGACTCCTCTCTCTCACACAGAAGCACCAAAGGTGTTATTGGTGCCTTGAACCCATTTCTGAAACCTGTGCTAATTCAGCAGAAAGGGTGGCATTAAACCTGTTTGTGCATGACTGTGCCCTTAGGGTTTCTGGCAGGCTTCAGCCAGACAGCACAGGCAGCACATGCCAAGGCAGAGCTGTGCAAACCTCACTGCAGACCTCACCCGGGTCTGACTGTAAAGTGACAGCTATATTGTGGAAGTACTTTTTTGAGTAATGGACACAGAGGGCCCTTGTTTAATGTTAACAGAGATCAGTGTTCTCTTGTAGGGAGTTTTTGACTGTAATGCTCCATGAGTCCTCTTTATAGCCAGATACGAAGGACACAATATGCATCTGTTCATTTGAGACCGTAGCAGCTTGATGTCAATGTTCTGCTGAGCATCTCATTAACCACAAAAGAAAAATAAACTTTCCTGTTTAATGGCAAATGTTGTCAGTTGACTGTAGCAGCCTATAACCAAATTTACAACAAATTTATGGACTCTTATATCATAACTTTACATGAAAATTTGTTTCTAAACAGATAAAAAGTCCAGTGAGGTTCCTTATACCTACTGAACAAAAACCTTGTTAATCTGTAACATCCTTGCTTAGTTGCTTGGGTTTTTTTGGTAAGCTTGAACATGTTGAAACAAACATTGTTTTAGAATCCATGCATGTGTACAAGTTATAAACTCCTATCTCATTCTTTGTTATATCTTGTATGATACTTAAATTTTGATTGTGTTCTTACAAAGTACAGTGTGATCACTCACATCTCCTGCTGTGGTCCACAGACCTGAATAAATGACTACTTATATTGAGGAAAAAGATTGAAAGATGCTGGTAAATGTGCAATTTTGAGTTGCACTGAAATATGAATATTTTGGGGGAGGCAGTCTCCCCTCTGGAGACTCATAAAGACAAGTCATTAGAGCTCAGCCTTTAATTTCAGTGATGTCTTATTATAACAAGAATAGCAACAAACAAAAGGGGCAAATAATGATGCTTTGCAGTTGGCAAATTTATTAAGCATGTCCTTTTCTGAGCAAATTTAATTTTAAAAGTAGCACATTATGAATCAAATAGGATTACCTACAAAGGCTAAGAACAATGATAAATCAAATTTAATCTATGACACTTAATTTAAATTAATTGTTTAAATATGACAGCTTCATCTCCATTAGTAGACTGTAGAGATCAAAGGGAGATGGAGGGTGGGTCATCAAGAGCTGCTTTTCAGAAACACCTGTTGGGGCAGCAGGCTCAGCTTTCCTGGGTTTAAAACTCTTTGCACCATGACTACAGATTTCTGATGGGTTTTAAAAATTAGTAATTTGTAGTTAGAATAAAATGTAACTACTTTGATTACACAATACTTTTCATTTGAGTAAAACCTTCTCTTCCTGTGTCTTTGTAGAGCACTTTTATCAACAGACCTGCCCTAGGGATTTTACCTCCAGAGAACTTTGCAGATAAGCTGAAGGAATCTTTGTTATCAGTAAGTTTTGAAACATAGGTGACAAGTTACTATGTTCTATGTTTGAGAAATGGGCATATCAAGGGATGCTATGGATTTTAATAGGGAACACCTGCCTTTCTGCTGCAAGTAAATGAGATTGAACTTTTGTCCCTGATGTAACAGCTGAATATATGAGGGTGATGGGTCTGCTCTGCACAGATACTTCCTCTTTCATTATGGATTCAAGAACTAATGAGAAAACACTGTCAATAACTTCTGTTCACTGTGTTTTCATAAGAGACAGTGGAATAAGTGGCATCTATTTGTCTTGACTTAAACTGGAAGATCCTTGGGACTGAGTCGAGCCCTCTCAGCTGCAGTTGCAATTGGCTTTCCTCACGGAAGGCATGGCTGCTGTCCCTTTACACTGAGGCTCCTGATATTAAGGACTGATCAGTGTTAAAGGGATGACACTTTGCACTCTATTTTTGCTTAGTATTTTGGAGTAATTTTTCTCTCTTCATTGACAGGTGGCTCCTAAGGGCCTGTCACAGGTGGTGACCATGTCTTGTGGATCCTGCTCCAATGAAAATGCCTTTAAAGCAATATTTATGTGGTACAGAGTGAGTAAAATATTAAGTTGGGGTTTTTTGTAGGATTTTGTAGACTTGAGTATTTATTCATCATCAGAACTGTTACTGTAAAATAAAGTAAGGCCTGAGGGTTCTATTGTTCATGATGTTGTTTATATTCAACTTAGTATAAAATCTTCATTTAAAAGTTTTCATCTATGATTTCACTTTATATTGACAGAACTTTGGAAATTATGAAGAAAATAAGGAAAATACAGATTGCAATTGGTATGCAAGAACCACAGTCAGTGTCTCCATTGGCTCCAGTTGTTTTTTTGTGTTTTGATTTATTTTTTTTTTACAGAACAAGGAGAGAGGCCATAATAATGTCACAAAAGAGGAACTGGAATCTTGCATGATTAACCAGGTAATAGCTGTTCTTTACCACAAGTATAGATGTATCACTGGCTTGGCCTTATAAAGGAAGATTGGAAGCAAAAGCTTCATTTTATAAGATGACTAAAGATTCATAAAACAGATGATAATTTTTTGTCCAAGTTTATCTATCTAAACATGAGGATTCTTGTTTGATCTAACTGTTGTAGTTCTCTTTGCTGTTGGGGGAGTTGTGTGGGGATGGATTTTAAGTAGGCAACTCATCCCTCTTTTGGGAACCAGGGTGCTTCAGCATCCAGTTACAAATATTGTAACCTGAACTTTGTAGTAGAGTATGTATTACAGGACTAAAGGTGTAAATGGAAGGTGTAAGTGCTCAATCATGCAAGTTCTCACTTGCATGATTAGAGAGAAGGAAGAGATTTTGTATTTTTAGAGGGGCCAGGGGGATATCCCAGTCCTTTTATTCAATTCCAGATAGCATACAGTTTGCATATCTTGTGTCATGGTTCCTTCTTATCCTTGGCACAGCAGCTTATCAGGAATGCATGGGGCAGCACCAGCCCCTCCTTGCAGAGCCCCCAAAGCCCCCGATGCCACACCTGGGCATGGCCACCCTGTGCCCACATGCTTGTAGTTCCTACAAAGAGAGGCTCATTGTACTGAATGTTCAGTCTGTATGTGAGCTCATGAGTGAAGCGATACACAGTGTAAATGGCCAAGCATTCATCAGTATTAATGATGCATTTTAGGAAGTCAGGCAGTTTTTAGGAGACAATCAATGTAGTTGTTTAAATGGGTAAATACAACGATTCACTGTGCCCAATGACTGAAGGGGAAACAGCTCAGCATGCAATGAGGGGCAACAGCTTGGACCCAGCCCTCTTGCAGTGCAGTGGCCACAGGCTGTGTCTGGCTGCAGCAGGGCCACCCCCCTGGCACTGCTCGCTGACCACTGCTCTGCTCTGCTTACAGCCCCCCGGCTGCCCTGACTACGCCATGCTCTCCTTCATGGGCGGCTTCCACGGAAGGACCATGGGTAAGCAAAACACTGCAGCAACACCTCCCTTCCTCTGCCTCCCCTCAGCCCTTCAGTAAGCTGCCATCCCACTGCCGTTTCTGAAAAGGGGTTTTTTCCTTAATCAAATTTTACCAGTGGAGAAGCTGTAGGGCTATTGAAGGTTTGCCTGGGAAACCCCACCAAGTACTGAAAGAGGGTATTTGAGTTACAGTGGGAATTAACTGTCTATTTTTTTAAAATTTATTTCCAGGTGGTCTTACTTTCATTCTGAATTCAAGGTTTCCTGCCTATTCTAGTAAAAATCTAACTCTTGGGGTAAAGTACAATATACAAATGAGATGTCACCCATTTTTACCTTTTTATATAGGCTCAATACCTGCCAAAACCTAAGCAGGTTACAAAAGAGTGCTCTAATTCTGAGCTTTGCAAGCAGTTGTCTTTGGACAGGTGAAACCATCTGAGCAAACCATCTCATCTGTGTTCAGATTGACAACAATCAATCTTCTGGAACACTGCATGTGGAAAATAATGCTTAAAAGCTAGAGCAATCCAATTAAGCTTGACTAAATCAAAGTACCCACTATTTCAGAAAAAGAAGTAAAAATATGGAGCAGTTAAGAGAATTCTACAGTTCTGGTGTTAGACAATTTTTCACCTCTCGGTAGCTTTTTTCCTATATTGTTTGTAGACCAGGTATTAATTTAATTTTTGCTTTTCTGGCTTTAGGTTGCTTAGCTACAACTCACTCTAAAGCAATTCACAAGTTGGACATTCCTTCGCTGGACTGGCCTATTGCTCCATTTCCAAGGCTAAAGTATCCTCTGGAAGACTTTGTGAAAGAGAATCAACAGGAAGAAGCCCGTTGTTTAGAGGAGGTAAAAAACTCTGGCAGCTTTACTCTGGCAGCTTTTGGAGGTTTTTGTTTTGAAGTAACGAATAGCATTAGTAGGATTAGCTGTTTTCACTAAAAGAATGTTTCAAGAATTGGAACAGCATGTGACTAACATAGCATTCACTGCTGTTGGTTAGAAGTTTGTCCCTGCCTTTCAATAGAAAGAGGTCTTTCTCAAGAACTCCAGGTCTACATGCATGGTGCCAAAATGAAATTTCACATGCAGAACATTGCTACATCACAGAGAATTTGTCTACTAGATCTTGCAAAGGCACTTGGGCTGAGGAAAAGTGGGCAGAACAGCGTTTAAGGGAGGCAAATGGTCTCCAGGCACTGGAACCATGGGGTTTGCTGCTGGTCTCACTGGAATCCAGGAGATGTCACTTGCAAGAGCTCACTCTTGAGTGCAGAATTGCAGAATCACAGAATCATCTAGGTTGGAAAGGACCTCTGAGATCATCAAGTCCAACCCTTGATCCACCTCCACCGTGGTTACCAGAGCCTCTTCTTAAAAACCTCCAGGGACAGAGAATCCACCACCTCCCTGGGGAGCCCATTCCAATGCCCTCTGCTGAGAATTTCTTTCTGGAAGTGTGAGTGCCAGCTGAGTGTGGCCTGTGACTGGAAATGGAATAGTGCACAGTCTATAGCACCATAACCAGAGAAAGAGGAGGGGGCTCTGGTGTGCTGTAGGGAGCACAGCAGTACTCTGGGTGGCTGTGGGGTGCTGGATCCAACCAAACTCTTATTCAAACTGACAAACTTGAGAGAAAATGGGAAGGGTAGCAACGTGTGTTTGCTCCACAACAGGGTGGGAGTGGGGATTGTGATGCAAAAATTAGTCTGCAGGCTTGAAGCTGTTCTTTAAAAAAACAAATTAAAAAGCCCAACACTTTCTTTGAAAATCTGAGGGTTGGTTTACTGGTATCCTTGGGAAACCATTGCTTTACACAGCCTACACAGGCTGTAAGGGGTATTTCAAGTACAAATGAGAGTATTAATGCAGCAACTAGCACTATAAAGTTAATTAAAACTTCTCTGTAAGCTCCTGATTAGCAGCAGGATTTCTGCAGTATTTAATCTGATTAATTTACATGTATGTGAAGTGGATGGCTAGAAAAAGCAAATTTACCAGATTACCTTCTTTATTACATTAGCTGAGTTTTGGTTTTTGACACAAAATGTTTTCTTCTACATTGCCTAGATGGAGTAACAGCAATGGCATAGCAAGCTACAGTGGCTTGTGATGTCTATGAAATGTTTAAGTTCTGTTTCTGAGATTTCATTTTTCTGTGAGGAAGTGTGCAAATGTCCTGAAAGAAAAATGTGCCATAAATGTTTGATTTCCAGGTGGAAGACCTGATTGTGAAGTACAGGAAAAAGAAGAAGATTGTGGCTGGAATTATTGTAGAACCAATACAGTCAGAGGGTGGGGACAATCATGCTTCAGATGACTTCTTCAGAAAGCTACGAGATATTGCCAGAAAGGTAACAAAATATTTCACTCTTCACTCAGTGTTAGCTAAATATGCACATATTTGTTGGTGTATCTCCTGTATCCCCTGTCCTAGGCACTTTGAGCTACATAGGCCTCCCTAGTAGCAACTGGGGTAGTTATGTACATGTGTACACCCCTTGTCAGTACAGTATTTCTCTTTCATTTGCTGCACATTTAGTGGTTTCCTTACTGCAATGAATTTTCTTCTAATACCTGAGATAGAAATTACTCTAATTCATTAACAGTGCATTTTGCAGTAGTGTTCTCTAAATCATAATGCCTATTTATTGAGGGAGTTGAAACCATTTCAGAAGAGGTATGTTTGAAAACGTAATTATTTGTTGACATACTTGGTTTTAATTGCAAAAAAAGTGGATACACAAATTAAGTTCCAACAAAACAATAAAAAGGACAGATGTCTTGATATTTGGAATGTGAAGTTACCTGTTAGGAAGTGATGACTCTCAATAAGACCTACTCCATGTTTTTTTCACCCTCAAAGCATTTGTGCTTAGAGAAGAACACAGGTGATGTTTGAAAAATTCTTTTCTCCCATAAGAAAGCAGCTTTCCCTATTGTTAACAGCTGCTCATGCCAGGGTGATACAGTAAACATGATGAAATGAAAGTTTGCCTTGTCTAAAACATGATGCTGACAAAAGTATTTGCCAATAATTTTTAAATAGAATACAATTATATAGCTTGATCTCCCTGTCCTAAAGTTTCAACAAATAATCTTTTACATAAAAAGATATGTTTACAGCTAAAATTAATGGCTCTTTTGGCAGACTCATCTGAAGTCAGCTCTTCCAGGGTCATTTTAGCCTCTGGACCGAACAGATCATTTTGCTGGTATTGCCTTTGTCCCATAAATGCCTGACTCAGATCAGAAGCAGAGACTTCCTTTTTAAAACAAACAAAAGTCCTAGAAGTGATGCTTTGCTTTCCTTGGAGGCTTTGAAAATGCTACCCAGGCTCCTAGTTGATGTTTTCAGGGATGCTTTAGAAAAGTTCAAGACTATATAAAAACATGTACTTTATTTGTGAATTTAGGTAGAAAATATTTTTCTAGTACCTTTCTGGAAAAAAAGCCGAATTATTGATTGTAAAATCTAACGCACAGTGGGTTGCATTGCTATGGGGGAATGTTGCATGTAATTGGCTTGTATTTACCTGTTCAGTAAGGGAGGTATTTTTGGTTTGGATATGTGCACTCACATTCCTTGTTCTTTGATCTCTCTGCAGCATGGCTGTGCCTTCTTGGTGGATGAGGTGCAGACAGGAGGTGGCTGCACAGGAAAATTCTGGGCACATGAACACTGGGGCCTGGATGACCCAGCTGATGTGGTAACGTTCAGTAAGAAGATGATGACAGGAGGATTTTTTTCCAAAGAGGAGTTCAGGCCAAATGCTGTAAGATTTTCAGTGAAACATGAATTCTGTGCTAGTTGGCCCATTCATGAATAACTGCAAAGTCAATGGAAGAGATAAGATTTCCTCCAGTAACACAGATTCAGCTATATGGAGCTGCTCTTTCATAGATACTTTCTTTATGCTTACAGAAAAGTTGTCGCTTCTTCACTTTGATTCCAGTTGCTGTCAGTCACAAAGGTCATAGATGTGCTGGACAGGAGTGAAGAACTGGGTTTATCCTAATGAACCAACTCTCAGTATAAAATCCAATCACAAACTGTCACCTTTTTTCTGTAGGGAAACTCAGTGTCTTCAGAGCTTGTGTGTCAGCATTATGATTCTGTCAGAAAAATGTCTTCATTGCACTAATTACATTTTAGATGTAATAAATGAAAAAAAAATTAGAATTAAGGGGGAAAACATAAAGCCTGAATGTAAAACCCATATAGATAATGCCAACTTCCATGTCCTCCATAGCTATGTTTCAATGAGATGTCAGAGCAGCAAGACAGAATGTGCTCTATTGGTAGCATAGAGTAGTTGCCTTTTGTTTCTACTCATCTGGATAAATGTTATTTTGCTCTTACAAGAAAAAGGGGGTTGCTGAGGTTAGTGCATGCTTTTTCATACACCAGATGTTTGCATTACCAGTTTAATAGCTTGCTTGTCTTTATTATGGTGATTTGCCTGCTAATATGTTCCACAACTCTCTTTCCACCCTTTCCCAAGCCCTTTCGGATTTTTAATACCTGGCTTGGAGACCCATCCAAGAACCTGATGCTTGCTGAGGTCATTAAGGTTATTAAAACAGAAGACCTTCTAAACAATGCAACCCACGCCGGGAAAGCACTGCTGACTGGGCTGTTGGACTTACAGGTAAACATTTGGAAAGATTATTCATAAGCAGGAGAAACTTGCTGATTATGTAGGATCTGACATCATCCAGTTTAAACACTTGGATTGAGGAACTCCAGCTGGGAACTAAACCATAATTATAACTTGCTGGTTTAGATGCTTCAATACAAGCCTGAATAACTGCGTCCCATTTTGAACTGAAGTAAACTTTAACTGTCTTCCAGATGCTGGTTTTATATAGCTTAATTCAAAATTAATAGTGAACCCCAAGATATCTGAAGGTATGAACTGCAGCTAGTGAAATTTAAATTATTTTGCTAGAAGTCTCTGTTACCACAAGCAACTAGCATCTCCTTGTCCCAAAAGCTCTTTTTAAAAGAAAATGCCTTCATATTTTGTTAAGAGTTTGGCTGGGCTGTTAAAAACAGTAAAACCGTAACTTTCCTGCCTTGACTAAGGGCAATCCCTTCACAGCTTCAGCTGTGGTGGCCCAGATGAGAAGGAATATCAGCCAGGCATTAAAAGGCAGGCTTGGAAATGCTTACTTCTCAAAAGGCAGTTTTGTAGCACTGGATAAGCCCAAAGTCTGCTCTCTTCACAATTTCATAGCATAGAAGGCAGGAGACTGCAAAAAAAATTATCATCATACTTTGGATGATCAAATACAACTACTGCTATCCATAAAAAGGTTATTCTTATAAAAGATGGGGATTGCAGCTGGTAGTAAGTAAAGCAGATAACACTAGCAAGAGTGTCTTCGTGCAGCATAAGAATGAGCTGGTTTCTAGCCCCATTCTAGGTAATTTATGCTCAGGTTTTCCCAGAGTGCATTTTATATGTAATGTGCTTTATGCTCAGTTCAGGAGGCTCCAAGTAAGATTTTACTTGACCCAACTCTGGGGTGCAAATTCATTCTTGCTTCCTGCTCAGATGTTTATTTCCTTTGCAAGGAGAGAACCTGCCTTCTCAGCTGTTCAGCACGTTGTCAGGAAGGGGCAAAGGGGACTCAAGGTTGCTCAGAAATCCAGCAGGTGCAGTTCCACCAGCAGGGAGGAGGCACAGGGGCTTCCATGTGGTAGAAGACCCAGCAGGGCAGTGCAGAGCTTGCCACTAGGTGCCTTCTGTTGCAGCAGCTGCCATGCATCCTGCCTCACCTCTTTTTGCAGGCTCGTTATCCCCATCTTATCAGCAGAGTGAGAGGAAGAGGAACATTCTGTTCGTTTGACACTCCAAATGATGCGACTAGAAACAAGTTAATTACAATAGCCAGAAACAAAGGTAAGAATGTTTGTGTGTGGATTAGCTTCAAATGACAAGCAGTAGCATATGTAATGCTTTACATTGGCCTTTTTTGTGTGGTCTATGTGTACTACAATATCAGAATACAGAAGTGAAATCATGAGCAAAGCTGTATTTAGACTGCTCTGGAGATACTTGTATTTTCAGAGACATCAGACCAGTCCATTCCAAGGTGTGTGTGTTTACTTTTCTCTAGAGGTCCAGTATTTCTGGAAGAGATCTACATAAGGCATGAGTTTTTGTGATATCACTTCCATATTCCTCTGCAGGGACCTTAGGTGCACCTAGGGATAGCTTACTTCTAGAAACCGATCAGGAAAATTAGATCAAAGTTAATATAACTTTCACTCAGGAAACACTGGGAGAAAAACCAATGTATTTCATGGAATACCTAATTATGAAATATAATGACTTGCCTAAAACGACTGGAAATGACTGAAAAGTCTATCCTCTTCTCATTTTAGGTGTTGTGCTGGGAGGCTGTGGCGACAGATCAATTCGCTTTCGTCCGACGCTGATCTTCAAGGATCATCATGCACACCTCTTTCTGAACATTTTCAGTGACATCTTAGCAAACTTCAAGTAAAAAGGATTTCTCTCACACTGAACAGCTGATTATGAAATTAGTTTGCATTAATTCATGTCTTCTCTACTTACAAGATTAGTGTAAAGTCATAAACTAAAGTTTGTGTTCTGTCTGTAATCCTGCCCAAGGCAAGCTGCTCCATGCAAACTCAACCCAGGCAGAGCATTGGTACTGGTCACCAGCAGGCTCATGCTGCTGTCCCACACTGTGCATTGGTAGAAGCTATGGCCCTCCATCTTCTGGCTTGGGTTCTTTAATTGCAGAGTCCTCTCTACATGCATGGTCCTGACTATCTGGTTGTCCAAATATAAACTGGTACAGCCCCGTTCACAGGTAATCCCAGTAGATATACTCTTGCATCCAGAGACAGCCACACGTATGGCACGACACTCAAGAGCCACACGCCTGCCATACAGAAAGTGCCATTCTTTCATGGTAGCTCGAAAAAAAGAGGAGTTTCAAGGAAAGCTCTGCTTTCCAACACTGCCAACTACGGTATTTTTAGAGAATAATTTCCAGCTTTATCTCCCAGAATACAGACATCTGCCACTCCCACTGGCTTAAGAACCATCAGCTATACATTCCCAGGCTCCAGCCTGCTCATACTGCTTCAGAGGCACTAGTGCACTCAGCCACACATGCAGCACTGTATGTGGAACTGATGTACTTGTACTTTTTTTCCTCATCCTGGATTTTAACACTTTTGACTTCTCTTACAATCAGACTTGTACAATGAAAACTATACCCTTAAGTAGGTAATTTTACAAAGCTTACTAAATCATGTGAAGCACATTATTTCAATCTATCAGCAATCTAGAATGATTTGAGATTATTTTACCATTTTCCCCTAACACCGTAGCCATGCATTTATCTATTAAGGTTCTACATGAATACTTGAGATATTTTGTACAACTACAGCAGAATTGCTTGACCTTAGCTGTTACCTGACATCAGAAACACTACAGTGAAGGCCTAGTCCTAATTGCACATTTATATATAATGCAAAGTAATTCTATTTTAGTTCTATTAGTTAAGTCAAGTCTTAGTCATTTATACTTCAGAGATCTTTTAGTAAGCCACAGCATCAGAAAGTGCCAACAGTTCGTTAATTTGTTTCTCTTAGAGAATTGTTTTGGGTGTCTCTTTACTATGTACTCTGCTGTTTGCTTGATGCTGACTTGAACTGGGTCTCCTGCCCTTTTTTCCTTGGCTACCAAGAATCTGGATTTTGTTTATGAAGTTTAACTCTATTGTGCACCAAAAAACAGGGACCACGGTGGACTTTCCTGTTGCCCTATTAGGATCTGACCACAATTTTAAAGTACCTAATAAGAGAGCAGTTAAAAGATTTACATGTTTATTAAAACCACCAAAATGTACAAGTTCTCTTACCTGCTTTGAGAAGTGTTAATCGTGGTTTGTCCATTTTGTTTTCTGAATGCTGGTATCGGGAAACTCAAGTACACTCACTTCTAGCTTAAAAAGAGATTTCTGTAAACCTCTGCAGAAACCAGTATTCTGATATCATCTGGTCCAAATCTGAGCAGATTTTTGAACAGAGGTGGTAGAAATCTAGAGGAAGGACTGGTGAACTGGTGTTGAAGAAAAACCTCATTATCATCACTGTCCTCATAAGCCTATTATCAACAAGTGGAAAGTCACAACAAGAACTGTATTTTACAGCATTTTGGGAATTAGTCCGTTCAACATATCAGTGCAGTAGTTTTAGTAAATGTCTCTAGCAAGTCTTGTACTTTTACAGAAGCAAAGGTCCAGTATTACCACATCATCACTTTTATTATGAATACTCTAGATGTTTTTATAATTTTTACTGACACTCAGTAACTGTAATTGTGTACATGTTGATGAAATTATGTTAGAGAGTACATAGAAAGCACTGCAGCTGAAGCATATAAAGTTAATATTGTTTACAGCATACTGTGGACAGTGCCAAATAAATGTTTAAACAAATACTTAACTACACTTCATGGTGTAACTAGTAACTGTACACAGATTCATTAAAAATGACATCTCATGTAATCAATATTCTTAAATAAAATATTTATAATTGAACTTCTCCATGGATCCATTCATTTATTTTATAGTTAGTACAAACTGAATCATTAGTAGCCATGAATCATTAGTAGGCAGTTAAGCCTCAAAAAACCATGCTCTATGCATACAGTCTGCTGTACCTCGCTGCCATGATGTTTAAATGCAGGTACATTTTTCTTTCTCTTTCGATAATGATCTACCAGCCAAAATTTAACATAAGGGACGCAAATAAATATTTGTTCAACACAAATAAATTAGGGTTAGCCTGTGCACTTAAACAGCAGCTTTACTTACCTGCATCTGCCAATCCATCAGGAGACCCGAGGAAGAAACAGGGAAAAGAACACTTCAAAGATGTCAGCTGGTGAGGGTCAGTTTATTTGCCATTACAAATTAAGTAACATCTAGAAGAGCTGTGTAAGGAGTTCACTTTCTCCTGACAATTAAAAAGAAAGCTCTACAAGTTATAAGTGACCAGGTTTTCCTTTCTTGGAAAACTTAAAACCTGCCCCTCATTCCTGCTGAGGATAAGGAGGAAACACACTAACACCACAGAATATAATACTGCCCTTCAGGGACACAGGTGCTTAAGTGATCAGCCCTTCAAATTCAACAGAATACACAGTAGATACATTGTCACCCTTTAGGTGACTTACCTCTTCCTTTTCATTTCAGGTAAACCCAGACTGGGGCAGTAGGGAGCAGAAAGGCTACTTGGCAACAGAGTTCTTGATACTGAAATATGCTCAAATCAGTAAACACAACAGGGGGTACAGACCACTTGCTTCCCAGACTATAGTAATCTTCACATAAGACTGCTTAATTCAAATACTCTTAAGATAATTTTTTGTAATTACTGACTTTTTTTTCAACTCAAGTGTTACAGCATTGATTAAATGTCATTCATACATACAAGACAAACGTAAACATGAATATATGCAAATAAAGACAAGCAGTTCCAAATTCTCACATGCTCACTGGGATCCAAATTGAACAAAGGATCCCTGACTGTCCCTGTAACTTGCAGCAGCATAGTTTAGGTATATTTCTCCTTTATTTTGATGGGAAAGCGATTTCTATGGGAGGCTACTGCTGCCCAGGCTTTAACTCACCCTGACAGCTGAACTGCCAATGTATCCTGCAACCCACATCCCTTTTTTGCCCAGTGAAGTTCACATCCTGGAAGGCAATGCCAAGAGACCCCTCCAGGATTGCTCTTCCCAGCTATTTTGATTTAATTAATGCATGAGCCTGTGTCTCTCTGGCATCCAGCATTATTTACCATACGTACTTATGAGACAAAACTAAGATTCAAGACGCTTCTCAGCCAACCTCAGGCTCACTATAAGAAATTATGAATCTGTAGTGAAGATGCTCTGGCAGAGTTACTGCATTTCACATCAAGAGTTTTTCCTGTTTCAAAACAATCTAAGAACAATCTAAACTGAAAGAGCCAGGGTCTGCATCAGTAATTCAGTATCCTTCCGCATGCTGGAAGCAGGACAGTTTAAACTGAGAACTGCTGGTAACAGTGCACTATGCACACACTGTAACCAGCATGGAAGAGATGCTGCTCACACTGCACACTTAAACAAGCTGCAGAGACATTTCATCCAGACAACTGTTCTTTACCATTTCTACTTTCTACACTGAGTGCACTCACCACCAGGCTTTGTGTAGGAAAATGACAGAAGTGTGTCAGTTTGGTAAACTACTTAAACCTCACAGAACAGTAAGCATGACGAACGTGCAGCAAGGAAAGTCACTGGAAATCACCTGTTCTGTGACTCAATTTCTCCAAATATTTGAGCAAACTTCTGTCTATCTACAATCTGGCCAAACCTAATCGTAAAATATAAAACATCTGTAGTATTATAGCGTTTGAACTGGAGAAGTAGCTCCCCCTTGCTATCTCCAACTTCATCCAAAGTCATCACTGTCTCCAAGGGACAGTAAATGTCATTCCGTCTTCCCCAGAATGTCAAGTGGGCCACTTTGACAGTGTGGCTGTTTTCACTTAAGTAGATGAATCCAATAATGCGTCTGAAAAAGTAGCTCATACCATACAACATTGCACCAGCAAAGAGGGTAACCCCAGTAGTATACAAAAGGACATTCTGAGAAACTTGGTCTTGCAGATAGAGGTAGGAGATGGGAGGCAGCATAACCAGGGTGGTGGCCGTCTGTAACAGCTTCAGTCGGGACAGCACCCTGCAGTACTTAATACCAGGAAACCTGTAGACCAGTTTGAACTCTTCTTTTTTCTCATTCCCAGCCTTCTGTTGGACCACAGCAGCAGGGGTTGGATGATACAGACACACAGATGGCTTTTGCTGTCTCACAAGATAATTAACACCACTAACTTGCCAATTTTGTGACTGCAAACACTTCCATGTACCAAAAGAACTGGGTGTGTGAGAATCCTCTTTTTTCCATGACCTTGTCCAGAGCTTGTTTTGTTGACATCTCCCAAAAGATGGTGCCATGTAGAAGTTAGTCCTAATTCTGCAGAGCATTGCCTATAAGTAAATATTCCCACCAATCATCATTTGATTCTTCTTTGCAACCAAATGATATTTAGCTCAGCAGCTATTCCTTAGGCACCTGAAGACAGCCCGCAATAAGCCTCCCCACCCCAGCTCACTGTAACCCTGCATGTAAAACCAGCGCTGTTACACCAGTATTTGTGTGTGCACACCTCCCTCCTATCCACTGAAAACACCAATACCACGGGCTGCTTCTAAGCAAAGTGGGTAAGAGAACCTGTGGCTGCTGGCCAGTAAATCAGCGGCGTGTTAAATAGCAATGCGAGGGAAAAAAAGAAAACGTGGACTAAGCAGCATAAAGCGGAGAGCAGGGGTGACACCGAAGGAGGGACCAGACGTTAGGGAGGTGTGAGACAACAGATACACGAAAGACAGGGAACAAAAGGCACTCCTGCCCTCTCGATCCGCGCACACGTGCCCCCATAAGGACGCGTCATTAGCGGACAGCAGCGCTCCCAGCCTCAGGCCAGGGGAGCTCCCAGAGCTGCCTCCCGCGGTGCCCATCGGCAGAGCCCCCGGGGTGCCCCCTGCCCGGCCCCGCCGCCAGCACCCACCCGAGAGCTCCCCAGGGCCGTGACGCTGCCCCGAGGGCCGTTGGGCGCCGCGCGTGCTCCTGCCCTGGGCTGCGCCGTGGCCGTTGGGCTCCGCGTGCGGGCGCCTCACACTCCTCCCTGAGGCGGCCGCACCCCCCCCCTGCCCAGACGCGCTGCCGGAAGGGAAAAATGTAACAACCGCTGTCCCGGCGGAATCGCCGCACCCCCTCCCCGGGGGCAGAGCCCCCTCGGACCCCCCCCCGATCGCCTTCTTCCCCCGCTCACCATCGCCTCGACTCCGCCGTCCTGCAGCGCGGCTGCGCCACAACCTCCAACCGCCGACTGCGTCGTCGCGAGGGGGCGGTGCCTCCCCTTTCCCAGCGTGCCTCGCGGTGGGGGCGCGTGGCCTCCGTCACGTGCCCTGTCGCCCACTATGGCGCCGCCGCAGCCCGGCGCTCTCTGCCTCTTCGATGTGGACGGAACCATCACCGCCCCGCGGCAGGCGAGTTCCGGCGGGCAGGGGCAGGGGCAGGGGCAGGGGCAGGGGCAGGTTAGGGACGGGGGCTGCCCAGCTTTGCTCTCCGTTGCGCCATGCCGGGGTGCGGGCTGGGCTGTCCGGCGCGCAGCTGCGGTGCTCCCCGCGGGCTGGGCTCCTGGCCCGGGAGTGGTTGGTGCTGTCAGCCCGAGCTCTGGCCTCAGGCTGCTGATCGAGGGCTGTTAGCCCCGAGGGGACAGAATGAAGCTTTTTGGGCTCCTGCATCCGTCTCCGTGGTGCTTGGCGTGCGAGCTTACTTTGCCGTTTAAAGTAAAAACAGTCCGGTTTGGGTTTGTTTTGTTTGTTTTGTTTTGTTTTTCTTAACGCTCTGCACAGGTTTGTAGGTTTTTAGTGATTACTGCGAAATAGAGATGCGGGTCTGGTGATAAAAATACTGACAAATCTAAGTCTTTTTATTTTGGAACCCAGAAAATCACGGCAGAGATGGCTGCGTTTCTGCAGCAATTGCGTCAGAAGGTGAAAGTTGGAGTCGTGGGTGGTTCAGATTTTGAAAAGATTAAGGAACAGCTTGGCGATGACGGTGAGGATAGTGCCTGAGGCAATTCCTTACACTGATTTGCTTATAAGGAAGTTGTGAAGGTTAAATGGAGGTTAAATCCTTTTCGTTCTTCTCCTTCCTTCTAACATTTTCCCACCTGTGGTCTTGCACTCAATGCAGAGCTGTTACAGGCATTTAGAAACCTGTGCTCGCATTTTACAGGTCTTATAGTGTCTTATTCATAAAATCATAGTAGCACATTATCCATCAGATGTTATATTATTGTATCATTAAACGGTAGTGAGTAATGGTGAAACCCTGATTTTGTGACAGCAGCTTAGGGCAATTTGATCTTGTCTTTTTAAATATAAGGATGTTTAAATGAAAGTGTGTTATATTATATATTATCTTTTAAAAATAGAATTATGTGCCCATCATACATGTGTGCAGGCTGCTCATCCATGAAGCATCTGACTTGAAGTGTGGGATTACAATGCAGAGATGAGCTCTTGCTTTAGTCCTTTGGGAGAGATTTCCTTTTCTATACCAAAGGCTATCTTTAATGCTCTTTACTTAATTGGAGCCACTGATACCCTTCTGTTAATGCCCAAATGACTCTGAATTTGTTTGGCTTACAGGTGGATTCTAGTAAGCCATATCATCCTGCATTATAGTAAGATGGTCACAACCCAGGACTCAAGATTAGTTAAAGAAAACAAACCTGATATAGTAGTATTTGATTTGTTCCCCCGCCCAGCTCAGTGCCAGGGTCTTGTAATATGTGGTGTTCAGTTACTCCTTGCATTTATTGCAAAGAGATGTTTGCAGGAAAGGAAGAGCCCCTAAGCAAAAATGTGGGTGACTTAGCTGAAAGACTTGATGTGATTTGAGGTATGTAATAATGTTGGAGAGAAATGAGTGTGATTTTGATCTTGTGCTTGACGTTATGCTGTTGAATCTTTCATGGCTTATGATCTATTTGCTATGTATTAGCCTGTTTTATGTGTGCAATAATTCTGCTTTAAATACACAGGGGAAATTATAACTTATTGTCTTCTTGTTTGATTGTAGTGGTTGAAAGATTTGACTATGTTTTTCCAGAAAATGGTCTTGTAGCTTACAAAGATGGGAAATTACTGAGCAGGCAGGTAAGTGTGAAATTTCCATTAACATGAAAGAGGTAAGATCTTGCTTTGTTGATATAGTGCAGTCCTCTATACTCACCCTGCCAACTAAGGCCAAAGTTGCTGCTATTTTCACGTTATTTCTGTAACAGATCATTCATCTGGCACTCTGATTGATGTAATGACAATCTACACCTTTGGAGTATTCTCAGACCCAAGAGTTGTTGGAGTCTGGAGTGTCTGATCGAATAAGAACAGTGAAAATCACAACCCAGTCTTTCTTCCCCTCAGTTATCTGTAGGAAATGTTTCTTGTAGCTGCCTTGTAGTATTAATTTAGAGTGCACATTCTTAGGTGTTGCATATCAGCTAGAAGGTAAATACTCTAAATTAACATAAACGTACAGCTGGTTATAGAGACCCCAATCACCTTCATCAGTTCAACATGAGTAACGGAGGTGAAAAATTTAAGAGATCCAGGCTGAAATTGCTGACTGGAGCAGGATTTCCAATTTACTGCTGTAACAATCTGTTTCTTCACACTTGGCTACAGTATATGTTAGCTGCAACTTTTTGTTGAGGTCTGCTCTCTTTGTCCCACTTCGTTTCCTTCTAAAGAAGCGGTAGGGAGCATCTTAAAGGAGAGTTTGGTGTTAAGGTTTGAAAAACAAAGTAATCAAAAAGAAAAAACAGACGCTTTAGATAGGACCATCTGTGCATCAACTGAGAGTTATTATTGAAGGCATGTTTCTTTGTTGTATGAACCACACCTGATTATCCAATGTCTGTGTTTTCCATGTGACTTGTTTTTAGAAGCTCAAATTCTGGACCCCTGGTTGAATGGTATTTATTTTGTTAGAACATTCAGGGTCACCTGGGTGAGGACATACTTCAAGATCTAATCAACTACTGCCTGAGTTATATTGCCAAGATTAAACTCCCAAAGAAAAGGTATGTCCATACACATGTCTCAGTGTCACCATATTCTACATGTTATAGTGGTGAGCATAAATATGTAAAGCAGTGTGCTCAGCAAAAAAATTAATTTGTGGTTTAGGAGCACTGTGCATGAAATAGAGCTCAAACAAACTCACAGCTGGAGGACAGGATCTGAAATACTGCTGAAGCATTTTTGTTTAGGAGGGAAGGTGAGGCTGGCTAGAGACACTGCCAGGATTGCTTGAAATTTTGCCACTTCACCCCAAAGCTGACAAGACTGGCCTGTCAGGATCTGAGAATTGCATTGACACAATGCTCCAGTCATACTGGAGCAAATCAAAACAAAAATCATACTTTTAAAAGTCAGTAAGGATGATGTTGGGGTTTCCAGATTTCAATAAATTTCAAATGACTTGTTGATGCCAGAGGTATTGGTCTTTATTGCCAGAGGCATTGTTTTTTATGCATACAATGAGAGACTGAAGGAGACATCTGATTCCCATCATCTCCAGAAAGTTCTTTATGATCAATTTTTCATTTCTTTTGTGTCTCATTAATCAATTATTTTTCAGGGGCACTTTCATTGAGTTTCGAAATGGGATGTTAAATGTGTCCCCTATTGGAAGAAGCTGCAGCCAGGAAGAACGAATTGAGTTCTATGAACTTGATAAAGTGAGTTACAACTCTTGAAAAATATCCAGCTCTTCTGGAAGAGGCAGGTTATGATGTTAAAAAGCTTTTATAGTCTGTGAAGTCTTTTTCATTTTAATCCTTTCCATGTGGTTTAACTAACTTCTTAGTTCAGACTTCAGGAAATACACAAGGTATATTTTTTCTGCAATGGTTACCAATCATTGCTTGCAGAAGTAAGTGGGTTTGGCTCATGTTTCTTTTAGCCCTATAGCCATAGAACAATATCCTACGTCTCTATCTTTTTTCTTTGAAAAACGCTTTTGTAGATAAAACCATACTTACTTTCATCATTCTTGAGTGTACCAGCCTATATCCATTCAAATCCATAAAACCATTCCTTTTCTTATTAACTCTTTAAAAACTTTAAAAGCAGAATTCGAAAGCTGAGGTCAAACTATTCACCATATATTTACCTTTGTGCACAGCTAAACGTGTGAGGTTGAAAGGAATCTGAGCCTGATACCAGAGTTCTGTTCCCTGCTGCACCATAACAACTGTTTCTGACCTAATACAGAAACTGAAATCTAAGGCCTCAGAAGCAGTTCTTTGCCTGTGGCTCAGTTAATGGATGCTGAAAGAAATCTAAGCCTAAGGCATTCTGAAAATACCCTTTTTGGAGTATCAGACCAGTACCAGTTTTGAGACTCCCATGCCTCAAATCTCATTTCTAAAGCTGAATTTTACCAGGAGTTCAATAGAATACTTGCATGCTTCCCTGGTATTCTAAGATTTTGAAATAGCAAAGCAAGTATCACAGCATGTATGTGAAGTTTTTCCTCTTATTTTCTACAAATTGGTAGCAGATTAAAGTGGAAATATTCTCTGCATGCCTTCAGTGAGGAAAAAACACAGTTGTATTACACTAGTCCTGGTACTCAGATTTTCCGGGGTGATTTTTTTGTGTTATCCTTGTTGATGAATTTTAACACAGCATGTAACTGATGTTTGTTTTGGTTTTGTTCTGATTTTTTTTTTTAAACAGAAAGAACATATAAGAGAGAAATTTGTAGCTGATTTGCGAAGAGAATTTGCAGGAAAAGGCCTCACATTTTCTATAGGTATCATATTTAAAATAATTTAAAAACAATTTAATTTCACTGAAATCATATCCTGTTACAGATATGACATCTGATGTCATTTGTATGACAGTTATCTCTGGGGGTGGCTGCTAGCATTGCATGCAGGACAGCCTCTTCTTCCTCTTAGGCTTTCATTTGGTACATTTTAATTAAAATCCATCAGAGAGAACTCATTGCTTGTCATCAGTTCATTGTCTTTAAATGTCAGTTGTGTGACTGATTCTGCTCATTTTGAAACATATTACCTGCATCTGTTTAGTCAGAGTTGTTGCTGTCAATCAATTTTGATGAGAAATACTACATCAGTACCCTGTTCCAGTAGTCCTTGGTTCTTAAGTTCTGTAGCTGCATTGTGTGGGAGGAAGGAGAGGAAATAAAAATCCAAAAGCAAGTGCAAGCTTGAAGAGAAAACTGATAAGGGGGAACTAATTCTCCATGCATTTTTTCTTTTTTCCCCCTCTTCCCCCATGTATTGCCATATGATTCTTTTTCAGAGTTATAAAAATGTATTATTTCCATTACTGTGGTAATAAACACTAAGGCAGAAAGGCATTGCCAATATAGGTCTCCTAAAGCATGTTGTAAATACCTTTTACACACCTGCTTCAACTGGGAATTGTGCTTTTATTCATTGGTAAAATCCAAGGGTTTTGGAATGGGAACAATATTATCCTTTTAGGCTGTGTTGCACTGATTTCCTCCTTTTTCAGTTCAGAAAGCTTAGAAAGTCTCTTGCCTAAGACTTTACAGCTCTACATACACAGATGGCTATACTAATTTGTGTTGTTTCATTCTAAAAATGAAAAGATTAAATGTAAATTTTAAAAAGGTTCAGTGAGAGCAGTCAATGTGTGGGAACATGCTAAGACTTTCATACTTGTTTAATGGGTAAATAATTGTAAATCACAATAGTTACCATATAAAACACTTTCAGTACTTTTAAGACTTAACCCCAGCACCTCAGCATTTCTGTGACTACTGCAAAGTTTCCTCAAAAAAAGTCTTTAGTTTTTCCTCACTTACTCTCCCCTCAGAAATGTGTTCTTATAACAAAACAAAGTTTGCTTCGTTCACATCTGTCCTAGGTGGCCAGATAAGCTTCGATGTGTTCCCAGATGGCTGGGATAAGAGGTACTGCTTGGGAATCATTGCTAATGATGGATACAAGACTATTTATTTCTTTGGAGATAAGACAATGCCAGTGAGTACATTGTTTTGTATCTACAATTCAGAGCTGCTGTTCTCAGCCACAAGCACTGTAGGTTCCAACCAACTGCTTTATGCCTGACAAGAATTTAAGTCAGAGTATGTGTCCACGTTTAATTGGCTGTGCAATATGATCAGCATAATGCTGGGAGATGGCCATGAGCAGAGATTTTTCTTCTGTAGTGAACACAGTGTTCTTGGCTGACTTAATACTGCAATATGTTTTTAATTGAACTTCTATAATTTTGTTAAAACCCTAGATGACATGGCTATATAAAACTGATTGTCCTGTTTGATTACTGTAGATAGTTGCTTTTTGATGGCTGGTGATTATTACACATATTTATTTTCCATTTAATTTAATGCTGTTCCTTTGCTACCCACCCTGTCTTTACACTGAGGAGCTTAGATTATATATGATCCCTGTCCCTAGTCACTGGGGAGAGCTAAACAGCTCCTCAGGGTGATTCAGATGCTTTTGAAAATACTGAGCAGAGACCCACCTAGAGCTAGTGAAAGCAACAGCAAGCACAAGGACTTGGATGAAATAAAGGCTGTCTGACAACATCAGGCTAAGTTTTGTAAGAAAAGGCTTAGTTCTGTAAGAATTTAGGTTTACAGACTTTATATGACCTTTATAAACTTTAAAAGGCCCTGTTTTATAAGAAAAAGACAATAAAGGGTTTTTTTGTGGGTAGTGCACCAAGCTGCAGCTTTCAGGGTTCTCTGCCCATGCAGGTGGCAGTGCTGGTGTCCCCTGAGCCAGATGTGAAGGGGCTTTTCAGTGCTCAAGTGATCAGAACCCAGTTACAAATGTCACATTAGACCAGTAGGTAGGAATAAGCTACTGCATGAGGGAAGGATTAATAGTGTTAATGATTTAACTAGAAGGAAAAGAAATTGTTGGAAGGAAGAGGGCAAATGTAAGTAAGTTACAAATCCTGTGTGTTGGTACTCTGGTCTGTAAAAAGCTTTGCACCTTAATAAGTAAGCATTTTGAGAAGTCAATACTGGATTGCTATACCAAACCAGAAACATGGCTCAACTTACACTGAGTCTGTACTTTTTCATTACCAATCCCAATCTGCAGGTCAGGAAGTTCTTACCCAAGTGTTTATGGTGGTCAGCACAAGTTTCAGCATAGGTGTGTTGTAAGCACATGATGTAAAACCTCAAAATCATGATTTGCAGGTTTTTAGCCTTCTGGAAGACATCTCGGACATGACTATGTTACATCCCTTCTTTTCCATAATTTTCTTTATGTGTCCCTGTCTCACCCCCAAGGCTATGATTACACATTAAGCTAAGTAACATTAAGTCCTTGGATGATGGTTTCTTTTTTTTTTTTTTTTTTTACAGGGAGGGAATGACTATGAAATTTTCACAGACTCCAGAACACAAGGTCACACTGTCACATCCCCACAGGATACAAGAAGAATCTGTGAAGAGCTGTTTTTTAAATAAGAGACTTCTAGAATTTACACTTAAAAAACAGTTAAGACAGCTTCATTCTGTATTGTTCGTGGTAACTGGACACTTGTTACAGAAGGGAAGCTGCAACTTACAGGATGAACATTTTAGAGGGTTTTTTTTAATACTAACTTATGTCATAAAGACAAATTACAAGGCAGTTGAGATTATCTTTTAAAAATGGAAGATGAGTAAAAGAGACAGATTTTATTTTTTTCTGGAAGTGGAAAGGCAGAACTGAAGCAGAAGTCCCTGACCTCATACATGTTCCAGATGTGTTGAGCCAACCACCACTGGAAAGGCCAGACTGGTGCTAAAATTACCTCCTCAGTGCAGTTGTGGTGCTTATGCACAGTACAGTTCATGTTACCTACACTTTCTGCAGACTGTTTTTAAATCTAAAAAAAATTTTAAAAAGAAATTAATTAAAACAATTTAAGCATAGTAGCAAAATATATTTGTCACTAATTACATTTCTTATTTTCCTGGTAAGACATTTAGATGAGATTTTTTAGTATTAAGAAAAAGGACCTAAACTATGTTCCTATCAAAATTTAATTTGAAGCATGACAATCAGAGTAACTGCTAATATTGCTTTTCTCATCTGGCATAAGGAAAGTAATCTTCTGTATGAACAGTTTAATTCAGTAAAGGAAAATAAAATTGTTTTATCATGAAGAATTACTATTTTCATTTGTCATTTTGGCCAATAAAGTATGAAAAGCAGACCCATTGTATGCTGCCTGTCTGTACAAAGAAATTATTTATTTGAATCTTTCCAAGTTTATATGATACTTACACGTTAAAAAAGGGGAGAGTACCATTGTTGTACACGAGCCAAAATCCCCAAAAGGGCCGACAAAAAAAGGAGGGGAAGCTGGTCTCATTTATCAGAACTATCTAACACCCTTCTCCATAGGAAAATTCAAACTCAGCTGCTTTAATGGGAGCTGAATTTGGACCAGAAGTTCTGCCTTGCAGGGAGGCTCTTCTAATAGCTGCTGCTTTATGTACACACATACACAGTGTATCTGATTATTTGGTTACTTAGTGCCTGGTTGTTTCCTGTAATTGCAGAAAGTTACCTATGCAACACATCCTGTGCAGGACCCAAAACCAGATTTGTTTTCAGCCTTAAATATAACCATCTCTGCACATACCTTTCAGATCCTAAAAGTCAGCGTGCTGTCAGTCTGGTGCAACCACTGCTAACAGTACCAGCAGGTGGGAAGCCAACAGCCTGTATCTGTGGGAGAAGTGACAGAATGCAAAACAAAGCAACCCCACAATGCCCAGTCCCTTGTTCCCATGTGACTTTCAACAAGGCAGCACCCTTCCTGCTTTCAGCAGGCCCTGCCTGGGTTCCTTCCCCTGAAGCCAGGCTAAAGCTTTACTGAAAAGTTTTTGGATGCTGGCTGCTCTGTCTTAGGAACCCCTTCTGAAATGTGATGGCCTTCCTCCAATTCAGCTGGAATGAATTACCCCATTACCCCATACTATATTTTAGTATAAACAATAGCTAAATTAAATCCATAATGAAAATAAATATATTCAGAGGTAATAGTATATATTGTATGCTAACCTATTAAGCAACTAGAAAACTTGCTAAATTACTACTTAATCTGGAATACCAGTCAGGTAATACTACAACACTTTTCAAAAAAAATCTTTAAATATCACCATACAGGTATGAATATGCAGGCATCTGCAGTCTCCTGTCTTTACTGCTACTCATCAACACTGACTATGCACAGGGCAGACTGAAGACACATCAGGGCAGGACGATGGTCACATTTATTGTGAAGGAAGCAGTGTGTCATACCCCAACAACCTGTGTTAAACCCATCACAATCAAGTCTCATGATTAATAAAAAATAAAATCCCAGAACTCTAGGCTGGTCATCACCATGCACTGTAGTGTAACACAGGTACAACTAAGGTAAAACAAGCCATGGCAATGGTTACTGACCTTGTATCTGCTCTCCACTGAGCAGACCTCGGAACAGATCATTTGCTGGGAAAAAGTCTAAGATGTTCCAGAACAGCCAGCACATATTGATAAAACTGCCAATAGGCAACTGAAGTTTTACTGTCTCACAACTAACAGCAGAGTATCATATCAGGGTTTTTTTTTATTATTATTTTTTATTTGCAAAGTCAATAAAAATCCACTGTTAGGAACATAACAGAGAAAAATGCTTAATTTGAAAAAATGTGGAAGGCAAATATTAACAGAACTAATTTACTTACACTACATGGAATCTTGCAGGCAGAGAAGAGTTGGGGCAAGGGTGACCATACCACATCCTACCAAGCAAGTTTTCTGGGGAAAGAGCTGCAGAATCTACTTCACAGAGACAGCTGAGCCTATTAAGTAACTCATGCAGTATTTCATACACAGTCACCTGAACAGCATGGAACTTGCTTTTCAGAAGTACAGCAATTCTGCCTGCCCAGTGAAATATTGTGGCAGACATTCAGCTCTATGCAATGATGATGGTGATCTTCAGCTTTATCTAAATTCAGAGGCTATGAAGTGTCTGCTACTCTACAGCTTTCTACCACTTACCTTGAAGCAATTTTTTTAAATTTTGGTTTGATTTTTTGTTTGGTCAGGGTTGTTTTTTTTTTTAATACTGGCCTATAAACTATGTTGCTAATCAACCAACAAGGCACCTAAGTAAATTCACAAGCAAGGCTTATTTAAAACCACAATATTCCACACATAAACATTTGCAAATGGTGCATTTGAAGGGCACCCAGCCTTGCCCATCGGAGTGTAACCTCCAGATGGAGATTTTCCACCAGGCAGAAGCTGCTGTGTTTGTGAACTTCCTTCCATGAGGAAAAGAACTGCAGCAATGAACATCTCTCTCTTTCTCAAGCCAAGGCATCCAGGCACTGTTACCAGCTGTAAGTATAACTCCAGCCCCTACAGAAGGGCATCTCAAGGGAACACAGTGCTCAGGCACTTCCAGAGCCTCAGAGTAGTGCCTCTGCTAAGGCTGTCTGCACTAGAAAAGCTCTTCTTCAAACCTCTCCTTGATTCCCCTGGGCATTTACTGGGATTAGTTCATAAGATAAAAGAAAAACCAAACCTCCCTCCCTCCACCAAGCACACAAAATAGGTCTCTTCAAAATACCTTTTTTTGTAAACACATTGCGCTAGATTTTTATCATTAGTATTTGAATTGCCTTTTTTTTTTTTTCCAGGCCAGCTATAAAAACTGTGATTTTGGCCTGATTCTGCTTTATGAAGAACGCAGAATTTCCTCCTGCACAATAGATAGAATATTCTTAGGACAGGTCCCCTGCAGCAATGGCCATGCAGGCAGTGGCTCTGCTCCCTCCAGAACACCTCAGGAGCTGACAACGTGCCCTGACCAGGTCTCGTGCTTGGTTCCAGGAGCCAGGTGGGTGATCACCACCTCCACTGCCTGAAGCTTCTCATTCTTTGGAGGGATGGTGCACATCTTGTAGGTGACCTCGTCGCCTGCCACAGGAACGTACTCGCCTTCGATACTGTGGAGGGGAAGCTTCAGTTAATCCTAAGTGACATAAACACTCTTTTGCAGTTTATTTAAATTTCTATCATAATGATATTTCAGAATTTTTTTTAAGAGCCCATCAGCCAAAGCTTGAGGTTGATTTTTAGTGTCTTGTAGCAAAATCCCATTAAACATTATAAACAGAACCACCACCACAAGACAAACAAACAAAACTAAAAAGCTTCCACACTTTAATATGCCTTAAAAAAATAATTAACTGAGTGTGACTTCAGACAACAGTCCTGTGAACGATGAAACTACTTCTTACTTGCTAGCAGCACTAGAGGGCAGGACTGGCACTGTTTGGAGGTTTTTTTTTATTATAGGAAACTGATGTTGTTTTTGGTTTTTTTTTTTTCCCTCATCTCACACTTTTGAAGCTTTTTTTTGCCCCCCTTTTTGTTTTTTTTATAGGGTTGTATGATGCCAGCCATTGATACTACATTCAGGTTGCTCCACCATAACACTGCTCTTCTGAGATACAAAATTTAAAAAAGGGAAAAAAAAAAAAAGACCCCAAGTAAGACAAAAAAGGGCTGTCACCTTCTGTCCAGATCTATGTACTGATGAAAGAGAGCTGCCAACAGTAACAGCCTTCCTCACTTCTACTGCTGTGTTCAAGATTAGAGCTTTTTAATAAAGATCCCAGCATGAAGACAGGAGAGGTTCCTTCCAATCTGCATTACCTTGATTCTCTGTCCTTTCTTTTAATATATCTACAGGATCCCATGCTAAGGTGCCCTTTCTCTGACAACCCAGGCTTTATATTTCTTGTCTGAAGGGTTGTTTTTTTTTTTTCCAGTGTTTCTCAGGAACTCTTGTATTTGTGAACAGATAAACACCTCTGAGTTTGTTATTTGCCTTCCCTGACAGCATACTGAAAACTTACTCGTACCACCCAGGAATTTTACCCCACAGATGTTTCTATTATTGTAGGAACCACGAGGTTGATTACTCCTGTTCCTTCTTCTAAACAGATCATATTAGCCCCAATATCTGGACAGCCCTGAGAATTACCCAGAAAGATAACTTTTCTACTCTAGAAAGCACAGGACCAAGCACTATGCTCATAGCATCACATCTTTATTGGATTTTTTCCTTATCCAAATTGACACTACAAGAGGCAGAGCCTTATGATAAAACATTGTTCAACCTCACAGCTTCTCCTCATCCCCTAGTTTGTCTTACTTATTTCTTGCTTGTTGAGGTGAGCTTATCTCATTAAGATCAGGCCTGTCTTTTGTACAGGTCTGTAAAAATGCTGCAGCCACACAAAGTGCTCAAGTTTTTACTTTTGCCTTCACAGTTGTCTCCCACAGATCAGATATTCTTTTCTTTCCTGCAGCTTTCTGATAACCCATTACTCTTGGTTTCTATTGAATACGAGATTTTTAACTCATTGCCCCCAGTGCACATGAAAAGCAAGATGACAAAGCTTTTAGTTTGCAGCCTGAGCAAACCTGTTTGAACACTGCTCACAGTACAGTATTGTTCACCAAATGCTGCTTCTGGGACACATGTAGACTTACACCACCATTGTTCTTGCTACGTGATGCTTAGAAGCAGGAACAAACAACATTCTGATTGTGCAGTACTACTGTGAGTCTAAAGAAAGAACAAAAGAATGGCACTTGAAAGGTGATGAGATCTTGTTGCATTGCAGGGAAAGCCTCACACAAATCTGCAGGAGAAGATCCTCTGGAAGCAATTGGCTTAAGCACTGGGAGGGAAATGAACTGGAGACGACAAGAGAAAGGAAACAGAAATCTTGGAAAAGATTCAGTCTGCAGCAGTCACTCTATATACATCATAAATTACTTGGAAAATTTGGTAGGGGAAGTTAAACATGGAGTTTTTTTATGCCATCTATTGATTAAATATTTTTAGATCAGTATTTTTTACTTTTACCCTAGCTGTATGTTAAATGTTGATCTAGAGGAAAACAGATTTTCACTGCTATTTAAGAGATTGGTATGAATGCTCTATTCAAAATAATGGGTATCTATGTATCCAGCATCTTTAATACACTTCAGTGAATTAAACTAGAATAGGAAATGCCTTCCTGGTGCTAGTGTCAGAGTGAGACACAATAGAGTGAGTTTTAGATTATCCAGCAATTCCCATTTCCCAGTTCAGCACCAGTCTGGTATGGTGGAGCATTTTATCCTGCACTATTTTTAGGGAAATGGGAGGTTATTAGGAAATTACCTAAATAAGGAATGTTCTAGTTCTTTCTCACAGCTGCTATTCATATTTCAGGGCTCTAGTTAAACCTCTGGGGACAAAGACTAACTCACATAGAAACATTTTCAATCAAGAGTTTTCAGTGGATTCAGAGTCTCGCTGGTCAATAAGAGTGCCACAGGTCACACCACACACCCACTTCCCATGGATAAACAGGCTAGATTATTTTGTGGCTTTCCTAAAGCTGATTTAACACCTCAAAACACCTCCCAGGAAGCATGTATTCTGGGAAGGTTTTGCCTTCCAGTGACCACAGCAAGCTGATTCTCCTTCACAGATCAGTGCCATCTGAGATTTCTAAGCCAACCAGGGAATGTGGGGAACACTTAGGGAAAGGGTATCCATGTCCTATTCATTTCCAGATTTTTCTTTAGTAAGATCTGGCATGCTGCTCCCCACCACACTTAATCTACTTCAGAAACTTCAACAGATGCAACAAGGCACTAGAAAGGGAGCATGTCAGGAAAGGAAGAGTGCAGACCAGAGCAATTAAGTCATCAAGTGCCTTAAATATTTTGAAGGAAATTGGAAAGCTCAGATACCCCAACAGCCCCAAAGCAGTCAGTTGGAGCCAGCAGAAACTGTTTTGCTGCTAATTCACAGAAAAAGCAGAGAAATCAGAAAGGTTCATTCTCTCAGCACAGATTCAGCTCTGTTTGTTTCTAATGATCAGTTAATTTCCAACCCATATTGCTATACCTCACCAGGTGAACAGCATCACAGAAGAGCCTGAAGCAGAGATGTGGCATTAAAGGTTTGCATTAAACATGGTGATCTGGCAGATAATCAGAGGAAAGAAAGGAGCATGAAAAGGTAATCTCTCAATGGACATGAAAAGTTCCAAGCCAGCTTGCTCCTCAATGCAGCAGAGAAGCAGCTGGGTTTCTCCCTGCAGGAAGATGTGGCAGACAGTAGATCTCCAGTGTAGCCAGAAACTGAGCTGCAACAGCAGAATGGCACTGTATCATCACTTGGGAGACCAATGAAAGATAATTTCTGTGCTCTTCAGTACTCCTGAGCTAGAGGCATTATATGCACAGTCTCCTGACATCAGAACAATACACAAGCAAAGTGCCATAAACGCAGAATCTCTACAGGGCCCCAAGGGTACTGTGTGTCAATGTCCCATGGGAAGTACAAAGTCAGTTCTCCAAAGACATCTCTAAGCATGGGGTCAGGAATCCAGCCTGAAGGACAGCCTGAAGTCCTCTCTGCAATGCAGCATTTTCCCCTTCAGAGCTAAGCACTAACAAACATCAGAAAACCCACAAGCACTGCACATTTCTTTCTGCTCCATTAAACCAGATGCTTTTGCAAAATAAAATCTTTAAAAAACCAAGAGTGTGGTCATTCATTGGTCACTGTTCTCTGGTGAACTACCTCCTTGCTTTGTCCTTGCAGGTATGTAGGCTTCAGGCCAAATCCCAGTCAAATGCAAAGGCCCAGAATATGCTGGGAAAATAGAAGAGTGGGATTCTTATGCAGTGCTCTGAAGCATGTCATCTGGTCTGTGACTAAGGTACCCACATTCCACCTCCTCCCACTCCCCTTGCTCCTTGGAACCCACCTTTGGAAGACAAGCTGATATGAACAGGCAGCCCCAGCCTCAGCAGAAGGTGGGGACAACAACAGCCAACACTGCAAGGATTGCTGGTCTGCTCCCTGGAAATGTGCCACCTTTACAGGAAGAGTGGCAAGAGTGACACCAAAGCCACCACAGCTGTTCAGTTTCAGTAACCAAACTGGCTCGTATCTGTGAGAGCTGACTTACTCCCACCACAAAAAAAACAACAGAGGAGATAAGGTATCACATAGGATACAGTTCTCAGCTCTGATGCTACAATAACACCATCAATTTGGTGACAGTGGATCATGATAGAGGCTGGTGGAAATGAAAGCATGAACAGTACATGTCACTACTAAAAACATAATTAAAGGCTTTTTTAAAATTTCACTTGAGGCAAATGAGTTTGTCTTTTCTTCCAGCTTTTCAGAGACATTATCTTGAATTACCATCTCAGCAACTCCTCCATCCCCACACTCGTCAGCTAAGGTACACTTACGCCTAGCAAGAACATTTTGTTTTCTGTTCTGGAGAAAGCTAAAGACTTAAATGGAGAAAAACAACATCTCGCCAACCTCAACAGCCATAACATTTTCCTAGCACAATTGTTTATACCAACTGGAGTAGTGTTTCCACTAAACACAAGGAAGCAGGACTCACTGTGCAGAAAGCAGCAGTGAGGCCATGGCTGGCTGGTAGGGGTGCAGCAGGTTTCTTGCTGCACCAAATCACCAGTCTGCAAGCTGGAACAGCTGCTCAGGTCAGTGTGCAGGAACTGGCTCTAATCTGTTCATCTCAAGCACAGTAGTTGTGGCACAGGGTTTCAGCTGCAGACACTTTACCTGCAGACTGTCCCAAGAAGGTTCTGTCATGAAAAGCTCTTCCAGGAAGCTACTGCCACCAGAGCAATCACCATGCCTCTATCTGCTGCAGAAGGATGGCTCTAAAAGGAAATGCTACCACCTGTAAATAGTGTGAACATTTCCAGAGAACTCCAGGCTGCTGTGGTTAACTGTCCAGTTTGGTATATTTTTACCTAATCAGTTAAGAGATGGAAAACTATAGGATACAGACATCCCATTTTATGGAAGACATTTTCATTGATGCATAACCTTACAGTTCCCCAAAGCTTAGGGAAGAAAAAAGTTTAATTCCTCAAATTTATTTTTTTTTATGTTTAGAAATATATTAATCTGCACAAGCTGGTCCCAATGATCAAATCCTTCACTAGCCATCACATCTCAGTGATGAACACAAAGGAACAGTCTACCTTGCTGAATCCAAGCTGGCGTACCATTTTTTCCACATTCCTGAAAACCCAGCTGTCAGGAAAAATTGATTCAGAAGAAACAATCCTTTTTCATTTCACAAGTAGATGCCTAAACTGCACTGGGACAGTGAACAGATTGATGTCTCACATTCACATTTAGCTGGGTAAAACTGGTAGAAAAAAAGTCATATGGTCAACATAACCAATACCTGAAACTCATTAGGCAAACCAGAGTCCTCGGAGTCCCCTCCAATGCCAGTAACAGTGATGGTTACAGAATGCTGCTGTAATAAGTAACTGCCACTAATAAAGAACAATGTTTCTAATTCACTGTAAAACAAACTGAAATGAAAGGCATTATTAATTTGCCTTTCCAGTGCTGCCTTGCATCAGAGTTAAGACAGTGATACCACCACACTCTAGCACTAAAAGCTGTTTCCAACAATTCAAATACACTCAGAGTAATTAAAGAACACAATGTGCTGAAACCTTCAGTACTTCAATAATAGCACTTTTTACTCAGAGGTTGAGGCAGAAACGTCAGCTATTTTTTACTGAGACAATATCTGCATTAGAAACAAAGTGAGCCAGTCCTAGTTAAAAAAAAATAAAATTCTGTTGGCTTCGAAGGAACAGAATTGAGCCTAGAGAAGTGGCATAAAGCACACACCTCAGTCTTGTAACTAGATCTTGTAACTAGGTCTTGTAACTAGACCTTTGATCAGTAACTGTAGAGGTCAGATTAGATGTTCACAGTAAAATTTTAAAACTGATACAATGATATAAAAAATCCTATTTTTCAGTTATTAAGGAAATGAGGAGAAAATGTGCATTTGCACGAGATGAAAGAAAGAGAAGATATAAATAACATTTCCTTGGTTTGAACACTTAAACCAGATCACTCAGCCCATTTCCACTTACAAGTCCTAAAAAGCATTGGCAAACCAATGCCCATTGTGCAGTAAGACTTCAGAAAAGTTCAAGAAGGTCAATATGCTCCTTCTCCAAGGACACGTGCTATACACACAAGCAGGAAAGATGTCTGTGGCAATGTGAGTAGCTTTGCTAAGACTTTTGTTGACTTACCACTGAATAACCACTCCAAGCAATTAAAGATTATACTGCTTCAACAACACAAACAGTATGTACACTGAAAACTGGTGATAGTTAAAAGATGTTATTGAAGAATAAATATTGAGTAATTTGAATACACACCCTTACAGATTAGTCAAGGGATAAATAAAGAAGACAGTGCAGTAAATGAGCATAATCTGGATCCTCTGGCAGGCAGGGCCTGTTCAAGTAAGATGTGCTGCAGTGCAATCAAATATGAAGTCATACATCTAGGAACAAGGAATGCAAACACTGCTGTTGGGGATGTCAGGCTCTATCTGGGACTGCACCAAACTAACTGACTCTGTAAAGGATGCCGAGGTCAGAGCAGATAAACAACTCAGCAAAAGACTAGGGATGGGAGGGCTAATGTGATTATGGGATGTACAGAGAGAGAAAGAAAAAGAGCCTGGAGGAAATTTTATCTCCATATATTGAAAGTATGTGTACAGTGTAATGTTTAAAAATCACATTTAACTCTACAGCACACTTAAAGAGAGATTGGAAATACTGATTTTGACTGGAGAAAAAGTTCTCAGTGAGAGACTGGAAAAGCTTAATCTCTTCAACAAAGTGGAGGTACTAATGAACAGAGAAAGCTTTAGCTATAAACTGCTCAAAAAAAAAGCTAGGCAAATTCAAGGAAGAAAAAGTATGATTTTTCTTAACAACAAAGTAAATAACCTTTAGCTAATGATAGTACAAGCAGTGTAAAGTAAAAGTAGTGAATTTTCAGTGTTATAAATCTTTAAATTAAATACACCATAGTTATCTGCTTCAGGCAAATGCAAGTCTCTGGGTGAAACTGTGAATCTTAGTCTAAGAGATTTGACAGGATCATCTTCTAGTTTTTAACTCAATAGATTTATAATATTACAGGAAAAAAATAGCCTAATCTACACTGCAAGTAACATCTGCAGAACTCCTCTCTGCTGAGGTAAGTTTGACAAATTATAAAACATTATTCTATCTGAAAAGTCAAAAAGCACTCAGTAATTAAGGCAAACCAAATCTCCAGCCTTCCTCAGCCACCTAGATGACTCACTCAGAGATGTGCACGAAGATGTCAGGCCCTCCATCTGCAGGGGTAATGAAGCCATGGCCTTTGGAGCGACAGAAGCATTTGCAGACTCCTTTGTAGATGGGACCCTCTGATGCTCTCACAGTTCTGTGAAAGAAAGCACAAGAGTGGTCATTGCTGAGCAGAGATACAACAGCTTCCAGGTGTGTCAGCCACAGCACAGTAGGCAGATTAAGGTAATAGCCCAAATACTTATTCCCAGTGACTATACTGCTCTGTAACAACTGCTCCAATACTCTGTTTGTTACACTGCACGTGTTTCTCCTGTAGCCTTTTTAAAGGAGATAATGATGTTTGCTAGCATTATAAATCCAACAGTTGCCATCTTGATTCTATCTCCTGTATCACTGTGACAAATTTTCCTTTAGACACTATACTAAACATAAGGCATTTTGTACCTTCCATGAATTCAGGAGTTCCAATGTGCACCTAGGTGTTGTATGTGCTTTCACAAACTTAACACCATGTGCATACACGTAGTATTGAAAAAATGCAGTGAACACAGACATGTACAAATGTGTACCCTTCTGCACGAAGCCACAGAACCATTTAGATTGGAAAAGACCCTTAATATCTGTCTATATCCTGCCAGACTATGATCCAGTGAAGTCAGTATTTCACCTCCAAATGACTCCAGCAGGCTGAAAAGCATAACTGGAATGCATAACACCAAGGCTCAAGACTGACTTCCTCCTCCACTATCATGGGACCTGTATTTTAAAATGTGACAGATTTGAAGACAAACCTTTAAGGTGACTTACTGCCATCAAGAAAAGTGACTTGCATGAACTATTACCCATCCTGAAAACTGAGTGACTGAATTATTTTCCTCATCAAATATGCTGAGATGAATCTCCAGGGACACGAAATCACTTTCATTAATGAAACCAACTGTTTTAGACATCTTAATGTGGTTAACACAGACACGTTACTAGATCAGGAGCTTCTCATGCCATGGCTACCCAGTAGGTTGCTTCTCTGTTATGAGGACTTTAGTGTGATTCTTCAAACTCAGTGATTTTGTTGCCATTTGGTTACATGTGTCATGGCAACTTTGACATCATTTTCCCAAATGTTTAAAATTTACTGAAGTCTAAATAAAATCACTAAAAATGTGATAAAAGCTTTGCACCTTAAGTCAAACTAACACTAAAGAAATACAGTTGAATGTGTTAAAGAAAGAAGAAATCTTCATTAAATCACTTAATTTCCAGCTCTGTAAAGCTTATGATTACACAGGAAAGCACTCATTGCTCTAAGTAAGCCATCAAAGTTCAGCTGCATCTTTCAAAGAGATAAAGCACTGTGGGGGATAAGGCCTGACATTTGCAATGAACCAAAATTAAATGATGTCACTGAATAATAAAGCACTGCTTGTCCCATTCATCTTTCCCACACTATGAGGCCAGTATTCTCTTGTTTAAAGAGAATACTAAAAAAAAGTAACAAAAATTTAGAGCTATTTTGGTTTTCAGGGCAAATTAATACAGCGATCCCAGTTATCAAGTAAATTATGTTCCTTCTAGCAATGTATTTCCTTTACAAAGTTTAAGGCATTTGAATGCTTATGGAACTAACTAATATGCATTTTTCTGCTGCTGTTCTTTTTTTTCTTTATGGCAAGGGCTGAAAGAGACCTTAAATTTGGAACTAGATGACAAGGACAAGGACACCTACCACTAGACCTGGTTGCTCAAAGCCTCTCTTCCAGGGAGGGGACATCCACAACTTTGCTGGGCAACCTGTTCCACTGTCTCATCACTCTCAAAATAAATAATTTTCTCCTAATATCTAATTTAAATCTCCCCTCTTCAAGATTTAAACCATTGCCCCTTGTCCTCTTGCTTTTTGCACACCTGTGCAAAAAATCCTACTCCAGCTTTCTTGTAGGCCCCCTTTGGGTACTGGAAAGCTGCTTCTTCCAGATACAACCATCCCCCTGACTTCCTTCATCTCATCATGGGAATGAACATTCTGTCCAAAGGCAATGACTTGGATGTGTCTCTGAACTGCAGGTTTCCCAGTACTCACGCTGAAAACGTCCTGGTCCGTCGGGTGGGCAGAGGACTGGGGATGAGGTACCCTCTCATGGGTGATGGGGAGCGATCTCTCCCCCTGTGGTTTTCAGGCAGATGGAGAGAACTGGGTGAGGGTGGAGAGGTGGGAGACTGCTGGGAGGCAGATGAAGCGGGTTCAGAAGACATTCCTGATGCCTGAGAAAAACCTGGAGAGACGAAGAGATCCGACTTAGCCCCAAATGCGAACTGTCATAAAAGTCACAAACTCTTCCACTGTTGATTTTGTAAGAATATGACTCACTTCCCACAGACATACACACGGACACAGTTGCACGAAATGCCCCTGCTTTGTATGAGTGAGGTTGGGGGTTTTTTTTGTTTTGTTTTTTGTTTTTTTTTTTTAAGTTTGTTTTTTAAAACTTCACTGCTTTTTGTAAGCTGTAGTAAGAAGCTCCACTGAAAACAGATTTCTCTACAGCTAACATGTATTTGCTTATTCCTGCCTTACAGGCTCCTGAAACAGAACTCAGTCTCAACACTCAATTCTGGTGTGCCCCCTGCAGCTCCCAGATAGATGGAGTTGGGCCCCACAGAGCAGCTTCCTGCATCTGCACACAAACACACATTACAAGAAAGAAACACCAGAACAAGAAATGCTGAAATAAAGGCTGTGCCTCCACTGCTGGAGGTTAATTTTGCTGTGCAATCACCAATCCTAAATTCATTGCTGTGGCTCAGCTATTGGCAAGGCTCTATCAGAGGTCAGTCATACCACGTTCACCTTTGCTGCAAGAAGAATGAGTGCTACTTAATTCACTTCAGGCAGAGGCAGACAGTTTATTTTCTCTGCCAATGAAAAAAGCCGGGAGGCAGTGGCTGACTGTGAGGAGGTGACCTCTGCAGCTTGGGGAGACCTGGCAGACCCAGCTCTCCCCTTTGGTAGGGCTGAGTCTGCTACAATCTTCCAGCAGTGAGGAAGCCAATAATCCACACTTGCATTCAGAACCCCAGCAGCCCATGTCAGATTTGTTCCTATTCATGACACACAGCAGAGGAGGGAGAAGGCCCCTTTCTCAACACACCAACAGCAATACATGTCTTATAACACAACAAGCAAAACTCCCAAAATACATTGAAAGAGGACTAATAAAAACCAGCAACACTTCTCCATACAAGAATTCATGGCTTACAGGTACAGAAGTGGCAGAAAGAAGATAAATCAGTCAGCACTGCTCTGGTATTATTGTGCAAGTCCTCACCTGCATTGGAAGGGGAGTAAGTAGTACAGAAATAATCAGTAATACACCATGCTTTTACTTAAGAAATTCTAGAAATATCAGATATCTGGATGAGTTAGCAAGAAGTATGGCTATCTGGCTCAAGAAAATATGAAGGTAAAAAAAAAAGCTACCTTTAAGGCCAATAATTTCATTGAACTGAAATCTCTCATATCTATTACACACCCTCCTTTTGACACCTACATTCCTTAACCCATGAATTATGGAGTGGATCCTCCACATACAGCCTTCTTGTCAATGACAAATTCCTATTATTTCTTCCTGAAACTAGGGACTAAAATTAAAAAGGCCTCATAAGAATCAAGCCATCAGAGAACAAAGGCTTTTGTGTTTAATTGCTCAGGTTGCTGAGTGGATAGAAGTGGATAATCATGTTCCCTCCTGTACCAGCTTGAGCTTTCAGCACTATTCTCAAGAGTAACAGTTCAGCTGAAAACAAAACCACAGGTTTACAGATTGTGTTTCAATAATACAGATGATGTTTGCCACCCACAAGATAATGCCCTGCCCAGCATCGTTGCATGTCCAGCTGAGACTGAGATGGTAACACCAAAGGGACAGAATTTTCTCTTCCTCCAAAGAGATCTGCTGTGATGGTTGGTACAGAGGAAGTCTCCCCAGATTTTGAAGGACCTCTCCTTTGGGTGCCTTGCTTTCAGGGAAAGCATGTTTGACATAGTAGGACTATAACTCAAATAAGTCACACGAAAAATAAGAGCAAACAATTGAAATCTTATTTTGATAAGATTTTACGCACATACGATCTGGTCTTTGCACAAGTGAAAATGCAGCTTTCAGAACCGCACACTTTCTCTCCTAATCTAAATATATACCAGCTTGTCAGGTGACAATGAAAATGCAGAGCTACTCATCCACCTACAGCAATACAATAGAACCACAAAGTAGTGCCTATCTTCTCCCTCAAACAAGGGTAGAGAGACAGGAGAATTTCCTCTTTCTTTAAAACACAGATAAACCACAAAGCAAGAAGGCTAAATGGAGTTAGACATGTGCTAACATATGCTATGATTCCCATTTATGTTACTTCTGTGCTTTCAGCTCCGTAAACCTAGTAATAAAACATAAAAATAAAACATAAAATAAAACAGTAATGTAGAACATTCAGTGCCATTTCACTGTACAAATCCCCTTTTTATTCTCTTCCTACAGCCAAAGTAGATGAATGGCCTCGACTCTCATAATTTCTATTACACGAGTCCTAAATCATGATCAGAGCTCAGTGAGAGCTGATACACAAAAGCACACAGCCGGAGGCATCCAGGAGCTGCTATGCTCCACTTCACCCCCACTGCAGCAAACCAGTACAGCTCAGGAGTGGATACAAGCAAACAGCAGTAGGAAGCCTGTGGCTACACTACAGCTCAGCAAACCCTGTACTGCACGTGTGTTGTGCCACTGCACATGCAAGTGCATCAGCACATCTGTTTGCCTCTTGGTCTTCTCCAGCAATCATAAAAATTGGATTCAACAAAAAGGATTGGACACTGAATTACCAAGTTTTACCAAGTGCACTGCATAAAGCGGAATGACAGCAGCTCCTGCCTCTTAAGAACCCCATCTCAGCTTGCCCAGGGCAGAAGGTCACTTCATCTGAACATTTTCCAAGGCAAAGGTGGAGCTTAGCTATTTCAGTTTGTTCTGGTGTGGCCACTGTCTTGACATTGTACAAAGATTAGTTCATCTACCCTGGCAGCACCCTGAAAGGAGTAGAAACTCTATCCCCACCTGAAGGCACAGCTGGAGGCACTCTGAGGCTGGGCAGCGTTTACACAGGAAACCTCCAGCAAACAAACTGAAACCCCACACCCCCCCCGCCCTCCCACTCTTCCCCTTCACAGAAGTTTTACCTTCCAAATGCAGTTAATGGCAGTCTTCAAAGACGCTTTTCAGATGTTATCCTGGGTTTTGAACTGACTCTCTGCAAATCAAGAGTCACCCCTGGGACTCAGACAACTACCTACTGGCCTCTCCTCAGCAGCCATGAATATCTTCCCCTCTACAAACCTACTCTCTTACATCTCTCATAAGCCCACCACCTCACATCCTGTCACTTCATTCCAGCCACCACTCTCCACTTTCCCATGGCAAGGAGGACACCACATGAACCCTAAACAGTGCTAATGGAGCACTCTGCCTGAGCTCCCCATGAGTGTCCTGCTTGCTCTGCCTTGGGAAGGCAGCCAGTCTTTCATAGCAGCAAACCATAGCTACAAAAAGCCCAGCAGCATGAGATTCCAGATAGGACAGGAATGAGATACAATACAGACAGTATCTCTCTCCTGCTTAAGCCAGCAAAATATTTGCCTTTAGGTATTTACAGAACAAATGCAAAACAATACAACACAACATGCTGATATTTTCAGGCTCTGAAGGAAACTCCAACCACATGCCACTCTTAAATCTCCCCTTACATCAACATGCATCATTTATCTTCCACCAACATGATTTATTTAATTTGTATGTATGCACCAAACTAAAATACAAATAAAGCACAGGAGTGTCATTGAAACCATGTAAAAATTTAACATTTTATTAGCAAAATTAGCGAAAACATTTTTATATAAAGCAAAAATATTTTATCGTACCTTTTCTGTAACCACTGTCCAATGTGTACACAAAGAGACCACAAAATGTCATCTGTAACAGGTGGCCTATGAAGCTAAGTGTGCAATACATTCTGTAGAAACTTCTAAAATTCTCCATAAAACACTACAAAAAAATCTATTGAAGTAATTAACGTTGGAGTTATGTAAGTGCCACCATCATTTCTCTATATCTGTGCATTCTTCTTCTAGTAAATCTACCCCATACCTCTAAAAATGCCTTAAAAATAACTGGTTTGGGGAAATTACCCATTCTGACCAGCAAAACACTACCACAGAAACTGAGTCTCAATTTTAATTAAAGGAAATGCCTGGAAAAAAGTCAGAACGGATAGGGCAGGGTGACAGACTGCAGGAAATCTCCCCATCTATGAACAGTTTCTTTCGCACACAACAGATGCTGCAACAGCTCCAGCAGGCACAGCACTCATCTGCAGGAAGCATCCCTCTGCTTGCTTTGTGCTCCAGCACAGAGAAAAAGCTCTTTCTAACCTCCTTAGTCTGGAAACGACACTGTTTGGAGGAGCCACTTTGAGAATGTACCATGATGGTCTACGAACTGGGGAGCGCTGAACACATACGCTTGGAAAGCCAGGACTTTCCTCAAAAAGAGAGCAAGGTATCTGTACCCCAAGAGCAGCTGCTTTGAGCTGGAAGCAATCTCGTTCATTTTAACCTTTTAGAGGACTGCTGACATCTGAAAATTTGTTTTCTGGTCTATCCTTGGATTTAGAAACAATGTCAAGAACTCTTTTTAATTAATTCACTTTTAAATGTACTGGTTTACAAACTTATTCCACATAGTTGCATTTCTTTCAGTCTCTAAGGAAACTGCACAAATAAACCCTGAGCCTTGCCTGGTCTTTCTGCTGAAAGCTACAAGCTTTTCCCAGCAAGAGAAAAAACATGGCTTGATGGTACACGGCAAGTGCTGCAGAACTGACTCTGCTCCAGAGCCATACTTTCCCAAAAGTATGTCCCTTGCTCTCATCTACTGAAAGAGTGAAGGTACCATGACCCCTCTGCTTCAGTGCCCCTAAATCTTTTAAAGTAACTGCCAGCTTCCTGGCACCTCTCCAAGGCACCCAAGCACCCGCTCAGCCCCAGTACTGCTCCCACCTGCAGTTCCTTTCCAAAGCACTTTCTAGCACTTGGACCCTGGTGCAAACAAGGATCCCAGCACCACAGAGAGCACTCCTGTGTCAGAGTTAAACACTTATAAAACACAAGCAATTATGAAACAGCTGGTCCAAAAAGCTTCCTCTTCCAGCTTAATATGCATGACTAACTTTCCACAATTAGTACTGGTATTTCAATTAACACTGAAACTCAGAGGAGTTGCAACATGCATGTGACATATCAACACAAAGGACTATGGTATAAACATGACATTCTTAGAGGCTACAATGGAGTATCCACATACTGCAGTGATTTAGCAATTAGTGGAGGCCAGGATATTGCTCAACCATCCCCGAGTCCAATAAAAGCTTAATTATAAGGTAAGCAAAATACAACGAGGAAAATTCTTCTTGCTAGTCTGTGCATACAAATTAATTTGGATTTAAACAGGGTTGACCTTAAGCAGCAACAGCTGTTTCCCAACAGTCTCGGAGTGAACACCTTTTCTGCAAACTGTGTGGTTGCCCTTCTGCTCCCCTAGTGAGCAGTTTGCTGTGTCTGAACGCAATCCTGGCCACTCAGCACAAACCAGCCCTGCACAGGAGGGACCACAGAAAGGGGTGTGAGGGGAACTAAGTCACCAGCAGTCTATAAAGTATGTTGATAAATATCAAGACTTCAGACAGTCTAGTATTTTCTGCTGCTTGTGTAAGCTGCCAGAAGCACTTAAGAAAATGCATTTAGGTTAAGGAAAATAGTGGAGAGTTAGACTAGGTACATGTTTCAACTGGTTTATGGTTATACTGAAGAATATCTAGTGGTACCTTCATGGTTATACTGAAGAATAGCTGGTGATACCTTTTGACTCATTAAATGAAAAATACAGAGGAAACAAGACCCTCTGTTGCTGAAAAACAAGTATTTGCCATGACTGATGCTGCATAAACTTCTTGTTCCCAATTGCACAGAACAGAGTAATCCATGGTCCCTCGCTTGTAAGCAATCACAGGAGGCTGTACCTGGATGGGGTTTGTTACCTGCTCCAGGTGACAGCACTCACCAAAGGGAGAATGTGCCCAGTAATATGAGGAGGACCATGCTTCATCCTATATATTGTCCATAAAATATTTCAGTGGAAACAGACACAGCATCACCCAGCAGTAAGGTAACTATCTTGGGACCATGCTGGGCAGCAGTCATCAAGCTGGGAATGGCACAGAGCTGTCCTGAGACCAACATACTTCTTCTAACCCTCAGCACAAGTCGAAGACTTCAGCCTGCTTACAATATGTTGCTTACCTTTTTGTTTAAAGAACATTAAAAGCATTAGAACATTTAAAGAGATTAAAAGGGATGGAAATCTCATGGCCAGCCTGGACACGCAATGACAGCTCCAAGCAGAGGTTCCTCCTCCGGGAGCATTTCCCAAGTTAGGCTGAAGATGATGGCTGACTATGATGGCACTAATTAGTGCATACTAAATGGGTGTGAATGTTGCCCAGTGACTCAAGTTCCTGTGCACATACGTTACTGTATATATGTTACACATATCAAGTATTTAAATTACTGTCACCTGCAGTGCTGTTCACCTCACTCTGGTTATCTCCAGTACAGACCAGAGTCTACAACAAGGCATCGATGGCAAGAACCAGAGGGGTTCTCATGAGCACCCCCATGCCCACACTGTCACAGCTACAGGCACAAGGCCATAACAACAGCATGAGAAGGTCATGGAAACAGCATGGGGAAAAAAGCTGCCACGGCAGCTCTGAAGAACCCTGCCCTGTCAAAGAGGGGAAAAGTCTGCCGTGCTGTGAAGAATGGGCCCATAGCATTGACAAGGCTCAGACTGGAACACACTGAGCTGTGCTTTGCACCAGAGCTGCCTTGTGCACAAAGTTAGCCTGTCCTGTGCACTGAAACCCATCCTCATGGCGTGAGCATGGGCATCTCCAGCAACAAGCCAAATGGTACAGTGGAAATACCTTACATGAAATGCAAGCCCATGATAAGTCAAAAAGACTGGGTGTACAGCTTTGTTTCCTTGCTCGTGCAAATCTGCAAGTTACAGAGCACCACACTTGACGTAAATTTGGGAGACAGACCTGCACATCAGCCCTTGCATTATGTGCACCCTGACAGAACACAGCACCCTCTCACCAGCAAGGTATGGTGGGAGCCATCACTGTGGTGACAGATGTCACACCCATCCAGGTGCTGCTGGGGCAGCAAATGGCCCAGACCTGAGCCAGTCTGAGGCATGGCTGCAGGCAGATCATGAATCATCACTGCTGAATGTACAAAGTACAGAAGAAAACTTAATGCCTTTTAAAAACACATCTTAGGATTTCTAAATCACTCCCCTGATTTGTCACTTGAATGGCTGCCTTAACTCATTTTTAGACAATAAACCCACCTAGCACCAAATATTTCTAAAGTTTTAGCTTGTCAACAATTAAGCTGGTTTGGGCCAGAAACCAGATATTCTCTGTTGATTGTTTTATGGTCTTTGGCACAGAGCCATTGTACTGATCACTAGACTTCTGCTCCCTTCATCACACCTCCATTAGCCAAGGCTGGGAACTCTGCTATCCCATACCAGAGGCAGTATTTACTGCATCTCATCCTATTCTTGCTAAACAGATTCAAACACAGGAAGCTTACCTATTTCCCAGATGAAGTACCATGTATGGCTAAACAGGGAGCCAGCCCTTGCTCTTGAGCTCTGCAACTCAGCTCTTCCTTCAAGGCTTTTGAGAGTGTGAAGGCCCTCCCTCTCTCCTCTGCCATTACTTCCATGCTGGCACATCCCATGTAAATTTATTCCAGGGTTTACTTCATTTGGGGAAAATACATTTATACCAAAACGTGAGAAACATCTCAGGTGTCCAATGTCTAGGAACTTTTGTTCTCCCTTTTTCAGCCTCCTCTCACATCACAATTCAGCCACGATTATGTCTAAGTTTGTTCCTGTGCAACTTTGAGTCTTTCAAGGATACTGAAAACCTCTAAAATATTTATGTAGCTTGACTGTTACTTAGTACAATTAGTTCACTGTGTTTCCTTCCTAATAAACATTTTCAACAAGGGAAAACAGTCCACATTACAAAAATCTATAACCATGGAAATTTATGAGGCTGCAAGCATTGGCAAAGGAAAAAATAAACCTCTGAGGATATTCCATCTGCCAGCATTACAGCAAGTGGCAGATGGCAGGGTACAGAGTCAGAAATCACTCACAAATAACTTGATCCTCACACCAGCACCACAAGACACTCACAGACCCCAGACTCTTTTTTGCCAGGCCTGGCTCTATTTTCTGGGTGTCCCAGTATACAGACCATCTCCCAGTCTAGATGCCTGACACCTCCCATACATACTGTAAAGTATCCTAATCTGATAACCTGCATATGTTTCCATTAGATCTCTCAGAAGTCAGTTAAACAGAAAGTTTGTGATTGAGATGTCATTAGGAACCTGCATCAATAGCATTTAATTTCTGATAGATATACAGTTCACTGATATACCTTAGGAAACAGAATAACCTCTGTATCTGGTACAAGAGTGAAGAAAATTCTCACTTTCTGTAGAGCAACAAAGAAAGGGCTCTTGATTTCTCCTAAAGCCTCCTCCTGTCCTATGCTGTCCCAGTTTCCTACCTGAACCCTGCCCAGGTTCCAGCAGCACAACTGCTGCCTGTACAACTGGGCTGCACAGACAGCAAGTTTTTCTACTACAGCAAAGTTTTAAAACTACATGTCACTTGTATGAAACATTAGAGACTGTCTTCACTGCTTTGACAAAGATGGCTTGATGAAATGTATATTCAGCCTGTGCTGAAAGAGCACTCAAGAGGCAGAGAAACACAGTCCATTAAAATCAAACTGAACATTTTTACACATACACACGTAAGATAGGAGAGGGGACCTGAATTTTAATGGAGAAAGTTCACATAAATATACATATATATATATATATGCTTATAATCACTGGCCCAATTAGCAATTGCATTTATTTTTCTTCTTTCCTCTACTATATTTCTCAACCCAATCTAATGTATATCTCACCATCTCAAGCTTGTACCTGTCACCCTGAGACTCCCTCTCAGTGTCCTGATTTCCTCAGCTCTGAAGCAGAGATAGGCTCTGAAGCCTCCTTTGCAGCAGCATAGTGAGGTCCAGCCTTGTCCCTGCCTTTGGATACAAAACCCTGAGTGAGCCACAGAAGTTCACCAGGCTGACAACCACCAGCCTTGGCTTTCTGCTCACATCCAGAGTCTGTCTCTCACCAGTCTGGATCATACCTCTGGAGAGGAAGGAAAGGTGAAAACAGACTTCTTGCAAAACAGCCCAACAGAGGGAGAGCCCTTGCTCCCTTGCTTTTCTCTGCCAGTGCTGTGCCTCTTCAGCCTGCACTTCCACTGGGGTAAAGCTTTGGTACTTCAAAGCCCTTGCCAGCACCTACCCCTTCTGCACATGTCTCTCACCCATGGACACAGCACACACACTGCCAAGGTGCCTGTCCTGATACCAAAACAAATACAAGGCATTTCATTCTTCTTTTGGTGAAAAGGAGATTGAGGCAATAAATCTTCAGGCTCTGCATTCATGAACACTGTCCACAAACAAGTCATATACTCCACCAGGAGGCCAGTGCTTCATCATCACTATAAAACTAATGCATAGTTCTTGACCCTGAAGCTGAAATTGTCTTAATTTTTTAAAAAATAAAGTCTATAGGACAAATACTATATAAATATACACATCGCACAAATCTATTGTTTCTCACTCAAACTACTCAAAACAGAGAGTAAATAAGCAAATATACACAACTAACCTACCTGAGAAACAGAAAATGTTGCCATTTTACCTTATGTTATGTTAGACCTCCCCTCAGCTCAGTCTTGGCAGCACAACTATCCCTACTGTGAGCTGCTGCTTTACATAGATCTATGTGGTTTGCTGCACTGACAAACAGGTAGTCCCTACATGGTGTAATCAAATCTGTGATTATGTGCACAGTAATACAGCCAGAGCACACACCCACAGCTCCCAGCCTCTCGAACTCTTTCAGAGACAGCAGCCACTTCAGTAAACACCCTAAACCTGTCAGAAACTACATGTTATACAAACCCACCATCACATCCCTTTGGCTATTTTCCAGTTTGGAAACCATCACTGATTATAGGCTTCCAGGAAAAAAATTCCTTTTAGTCTCAGATATGGCTTAAAATACCAATAGTCCAGCAGGTCTACTGAAAGCAATGCATCGTTCTTAGCCAACTAATGAGAAAAAGGACCTACAGGGAGTTTGATTGCTTCCCCTGATAACCATGTGTGCACAAACTAGTCTTTCTTGCTCAGCACATCCACTCTCTGTGTTCAGAGCCAGTTAAATGGCGAAAGGATTCATATTGTGTGTTACTGCCTGCAAAACTGCAGCGCCAGCACAGGCAGGCGTGTGAGGCTGGATACATCAACAAAACAATTTCCCATGCTGTGGTTTGGAGATCCATGGCTCCACTGATGTGCTGGAAGTGTATGGAACAGGGCAGAGCTGATCAGAATCACAGATGCTGTTGTTATTATTTATGTCTTCTGTTCTAATGCTCAAAAGCCAACCAAGACCAAAGCAAGTGAACAGGGAACATAAGCATTTCAGGGAAGGTAAAAATCAGCTGTTACAATTGGAAAAAAGCAGATGAATCTTGAGGCTTGTCTGTTTTTCAAAAATAAAAATAAAAATCAATATAGAAGCACAGGTTTAACAGCAAGATGTATAAACACCGGTTTATGTAACATGTATTACAGCAGTTTCTGCCCCAAAGAGCTGTATCTACTTTAACTGTAAACATGTAGTGGAACACAAAAAAACACATACAAACAAAGCAAACTCTGCACACACCAATGGCAATGAGTCCCTTGGTGAAAGGTAATTTTTATTCAAATTATGCCTTTGGCCATGTGCTAATAGTTACATGACTAAGAAGTTAACGTTTTCCAGATTTGCCTGGGAGCTGGTAGCAGCCTCCCACATGCACGTAGCCACCCAACACCAGCACGGTGGGCTAACACCCCTCCTAGCAAGTGCCAGGGCTCCTGCTCCAAGTCGGGTGGAAGGAACCAAGAAAATGGCTACACCTAGCAGAACATATGTACTGAGGGCAGGCACGTGGGGGGCACTGACAGCCAGCTGGCAGTCTTGATGGGGATGGGTGAAACCCAAAAGCAAGCTGGGATTCTGCCTGCCACACACACAGAGCACAGGGCGAGCAGCCCAGCTGCAAAACGAGCCCTGAGCACACACCACAGGACATGCCAAGGATGGAGATGCATCTTCAACACACCATCACACAGGGCTCTCCAGGGAAGAGTCTTCATATATCTGAGATTCACAGAACACAACAGGAGAGATTCCAACACCCTACCCACAGCCTTTCCTGCCAAAAGCAGGCAGGAGTCATGCATGCAGCCAGAAGGAAAGGGCTGCTGAGGTGCTCCTTCCTACAGCAGCCCCCCAAACTCAGCATGGGGTGCAGTCCTTCCCACAAGGCTGTAGCAGAATGCGCAGAGGGTCTGTACTGGAGACACACAAAGCTGGAGCAGACCCACAACCAAGAGAGATTTGAGATCAGTGAGAAAATGGAAGTTAGGGAAACGTATAACAGTGGCTTTGCTATTTTTACCTAGATCATTTTGCAAAAAGCCTCAGGTAAGCTTGCACATCTGTCTGCCTCAGAAGCAAGACAGAAGTCCAGAAAAAGTAATGTCATGGCACTAGGAAACCAGGTGCATGCACGTCTGGTGGGTTCACCTTGGTCTTAGTGGCCAGGAGAATCCAGGCTGCAGAGCTCCACAGCACTGGAGTACCAGAGAAGAGACAGCACTGCAGACACACTGAAGCATTTAAGAACAAATTCAGTTAGGGTCCCAGCCCCCAGTAATACCAACCTAGCAAGTGTCCAGCATTTTTCCTTTCGTTTCATTTTTCCTTTCCTTTCCTTTTTCCTTTCCTTTCCTTTCCTTTTTTCTTTTCCTTTCCTTTTTTTTTTTTAAACATAACATATCAGAAGACAGTGGAGCTGCACATATATAAAGATATATTTTCTCTAGGACCTGTATTCTAAACTTTGGTGAAAATAGTTTTTAGGACTCAGCCGGAGTTCCTAGGATAGGGAAAAGCAGCCTTTCTGCATGGAAACAAAGAACATGTTTATTCAGAAACTAAGATTGTGTAAAATCACTTCTCAGACATTCTTTCCGTAACACCATAAAGCAGTAAGTGAACACAAATATTCACTGTATTTACTCTCTCCAGTAAAATGAAAAACCCACCATGTGAAATGCTCTTAAATACTTCAAGAACTCTTCACACCAGTCTCCACCATAAATCTATGAAAAGGCTATTAGAATATTTCATAATCCTCATTCTTAGATTTTCTTCAAATATTGGAGGAAATAGAGTCAAAATCTACACAGCTGAGAGCATTCTGCTTTTCCTGGTTGCTGTCTGGAGAGCTCCTGGTCTGGATATGACACTGTACAGCCAAGAACCACCTTGCTCTGCTGGGTGAATCCAAACAATTTATTTACACCACTGTAGCAGGTGTAAACTTTGCCAAAAAGCAACTTAAAATAATTTTATTTTTACAATTTCATTTACCCTTTTATGTAATTGTCAAAAAGTTGCAATCATGAGCAAGCTTACCTTAATCAAGTAACTGACATAACTGAAAACAAGCAAATGACTTTGACCAGCCTTCTGAAATCATATCATGAAGAGAAAGTGACCAAATTATAATTACTGAGAAGGCAAGAGCTCAAAAAAAAATAAGAGTCCCTATTGCTAGAGTGCCTTGGTCAACTTGGCTGGCTGGGCAAAGTAAACAAGCCAAACTTTGAATGAGTAGTAACATGAAAAGAATATTCCTCCCCAACAGGACAGGCAAGATTAAATGTTTATTTCCTGGACAAAGACTACTCTTTGTCTGGATAGTCCCTTATATAGAAAGTGGCAAAGAATTTGAGAACTTAGGGAAAGCAGAACTCCTGGAAAAGTTTTAAGATCATAGAATCATAGAATTGGCTGGGTTGGAAGGGACCTCAGAGATCATCAAGTCCAGCCCTTGATCCACTACCGCTGCAGTTACCAGCCCATGGCACTGAGTGCCACATCCAGTCTCTTTTTAAATATCTCCAGGGATGGAGAACCCACCACTTCCCTGGGCAGCCCATTCCAATGCTTGATCAATGCAGAGTTGTGTTTTAAGGAAAGCAGAGAAACTTCCCATGACAGAGCTTCCCTAACAGAATACCCTTCACCCTGCTCAAAACCAGCTCTGGGAAGGCAAGGTGAACCCAGCCTGCCCTCTGCCCCAGGACACACACCCACACCACACCCACAGACACACACACACACCTCTGCTGCTGTGATGTGCTACGTGGGGCTGAGCAAGGCAGAGCCTTGTGGCTGCAGACTCCCAGAGCACAGCATGGGAGCACCTCACTCATCAGCCACTGCTTCACTGCTGCAGCACCCCTGAGTCCAGTTGGGCTTCCCACCCCTTTCACAGGAGGCCCCAGCCTGTTATGTCACAAGCTCCCACTCCAAGTGGCACCAAAACATTTTCTTTTTGCTTTCTTGGCATCAGCCTTAGCTCCTAATGCTCTGCCACTTCTGAAGTCATGTGCTGCTCATAAGGCATGGCAATGGGCCAACATGGTTTAATATTCAAGAGAAACTATCAGGTCAAGGTTCTCCATTTTCCTTTCTCCCTCACAATGCAGTCTGTGATCAGATCAGGCACAGGGCCATCGGGGCAGGAACACAGCTGTAAAACATAGCACACGAGGTCTTACTTGCTTCTTCCAGAAAACTCCAACAGAGCCCTTCCCTGCACTGCTGCTCTTGGTCGAAAACCACCTAGGAGTTTAACTGTAGGTTATTTTGTTTTCTCTGTGCTTTTATCCCCCCACTATCTGATCACCTTTCAAAGTGAGGCTGCAACGCAACCCTAAGTTGACCTTCCCAGACCCAGCTATGCAGTGAAATGCATGGCCACAGGGCACAGAACAGAATTATTGCCCAAACAGCCTGGCAAGAACCCAAGGCCAAATTCTCATTTGCTGTCCTTGATGTACCCTAGTTTTTAAACACCTGTTGAGACCACCACCCTTTCTCCAGTTACTTTCTGAAGAAATGCAGAATTCAAGACAAGTTCTAAATTAGCCTGTGAAGCCTAACACTCACATAATAGATAATGGGTCAAAAACTTAATGTTCGCTTCCTTTAGACTACTATTCAGTTTCCAAATTGCATTAATAATGCAGCAACCTCTTAATGTGAGTGTCCTTACACCCAAGATATTAAATCATTATTTTAAAAGGATTTCTTAGGTTACTTCATTATTTATCTATATTTTACATCAACCCAGTGAAAAAAGGAGCTGTGCCACAGCCTCAAACCAATGGCAACTACAGAACCAGCAAGCCTCTGAAATCAGTCAGTAAGATCATAACACCAGAGGAACAACACAAATGAAACCTGACTTCACTGAAGCAGAAGGGGATTTTCCAGGCTGCTGAAGCCCTATCCATTAGCATGAGGTCAGGTTCCCAGGGCAGAACCCACACCCCATTTACTCATAAGCCCTATAGCCAAGCCTGAGAAGATATGACTTGACTCGCATGGCATTTTACAGCTTCCCTGGGGGAAAGCAAACAATACAAGCACATTTTAATGTACTCCACATGCCGCAAAAATGACAGAAATGAAAGCCAAGTAAGTGTTTCTCTGCACCATGCAGAGACAAAGAAAGTGTTAGTTCGGTTCCTCTCCCAGATGTGTTTCACACATGCTGCCAAGGCAGGAATGGGTCTCTGAGGTGCCACCTCATTACAGCATGGTTTCCATTTCTGCATCTTCAGATCCTTAATGTCTTTTTTTCTAGTAACTAGCTGAGGGGAAAAAAGCAAAGTCTTCCTCCAAAGTGATCTCACTTTTGCTTACTTACAAAAACCAAGGGGCAGCTGTTTATTCCCAGAAAGGAGACACTACAAGAAGCAATGCTTCAACAGGGAGAGTTCAACATCATGTATGCAGCACCATCTGTGTTATCTGCACAGACAACATTCACTGCCTTGCTTGGTGATCTTCCTACAAACACAGGTTATATCACACCAGCTATATCCACAGGTATGTCATGAAAAGGAGAACCAGCACAAAGAAAAAACCCTGAGACTGCTACCGAGCTAGCAGAGGTCATCTCGGAGGAACAAAATGACAGAAGAGCAGAGTGCAGCTCAAGGATACAGCTGCTTCACCCAGGCTTGAGTTACCCCCTGCAGCACTCAGAGACTATCCAAACAGGCAGCCATGAACGGAAATGAACAGGGATCAGTGTGGAAGGCAGACAAAATGAAGATGACTGATCTGTCCAGGGGGCTACCTCAGAGACGAGGAAAATACAATATTAGACTGAGATACAAGGAAGCAAAACAATTGTCTTTATCCTACCCTGAGAGAAAAGAGAAAGTGGTTATTCAGATGAATGGTTTCTATTTTTCAATTTATCTGAACTATGCTGGGGAGTGACACGTCATGCAAACCCAAATCACCACTCTGAGTCCCTTGTTTCTCTACACAGTGTTTCACCCACTTCTTCTTGTTCGGTTCCCCACACCAACCCGCTGCAAAAAGCAGGATTTGCATTAAAACTGTCATGCAGAAAAAAGCCCCACAAGCATTTAATTTAATTTCTTTTTTCCTCCTCAAAGATTGCCATTCTTCAGCTGTGCAGAGTGCTGTTCCCAGCCCTGTTGTCTGCCAGCCACCAAAGAAGGCAGCTCTCACCTACAGGGATGTGATCCCAGCTCCCACCAACTCACTTCCCTGTCCTGCTTCAAGTGTGGAAGTTGATGAGCTCTGCCTTGCTCAGCCCCGTGTAGCACATCCTCAACACTTGTCTTCCAAGTTTCAAGCAACTATTATCAGTCCCTGCCAAGTCTACCTCATGATCAGTGATGCAAAAATGGTTCTTGATAGAAACTAGAGACACAAAAACCCCAAAAGATTAAATCAGTAATATCCTGAAGCCACCGTAGCCATAACCTGGAGGCCTCAACTGCTTCTGCACCCCACAGCCCACTTGAGTTGAAATGAAAGCAGGGGAAGAATTACTTTAACTTCTGTCACTGACAGGTTTAACACCAAGAACAACCTTGGGCCCTGTCTGCTGGTGCTATCACCTAGAAATATACCCTCACACATGTTCTTTGATACAAAGAACCATATCTTGCATATTGCAAGACAAACACAGTCTACTAGCAGTAGATACATTCATACTCATGGCAAGTTTAATTCTTCAACTGGGTAAAAAGACTGGATTCACCAAGATAACACCACTACCCAAAAAGCAGCAGTCATGAGAGAAGACAGAAGTTAGCATTATCTGGACACTTTCAGATTATTTGCTTGCATATATTTCTGTGTTAACACACATGCAAGTAAAGGAGGGGATGGTGCTGGCCAAAATATTTACAACCACAGACAAACCACAGAAATAGAAACACAGGGCAGTGGAGACAATAGCTATAGCCAGAAGCAGGTGCACAAGACACAGGGAGAACAGAGGCAGCACAACCATGCAGTCAGTCATGTCACACCTGTGTGTCACAACACACACGGGGCTGTGGGATGAGCTGAAGCCTCAGCTCTGCCCCTGCAAAGGCCAATTGCAAGAAACGTGTTTTCTCTCCTTTTACACCCCCATGTAGCATGTGAAAATACAACCATTGCCAAAGAACAGTCACATCTTTCCTACATTTTCTTTGGCACACGCAATTTTTTTCTGTAAACATGAAGTCTTCACATATGCATACTTTAAAAAAAAAAAAAATATATATATATATATGTATATTTAACTATATGTTAGTTAAGCATGTTTAGATTTAACAAACTACTAAGCTGCCTTTATGGAAATGCAAGCCTGCTACCTTCATGGAACTTGCTGTCTTCCATTACTAATAATCAACAGAAGGATAGAAAATATGTTTGCCAAATATAACATAACAATCAGAAGGTGAAGGTTAAGAAGAGCAGTCAAATAAACCTTTCTCAACTTCACACAAAATAATCATCAGGAGGGTCATGTCACAGCAGCCTCAGAACTTATTTGGACTCTCTAAGAAATCAAATCTGGCATCACAGAAGGCTTTGCAAACTTTTCTTAGAACCGCTCTGCAGTTCCAACAAAAACCTTGAAAAAATAACTTCAAATCCCCTCCTTAAAGACCAAATTCAGAGCCACAAATGCAAAATTAAGCCCAGAGGCTTCTCTAAAATGGCAAAAAATTACATGCGTACACATCCAACATGCAAAGAGGACAGGAAATAAGGGTTGTTTTCGCTAGTTTTGATGAACAGAGGTGCTGACTCTAAGAACAAACCGTTCCTCTCACAACAACAGACTCTAGCAAGACTCTAGTAAGTTCTGAAGTATCCCCTCTAAGCAACCAGTGCTCTTGGACCTTTTCTTCCTAGAGGGGACAATCTCTTATCTAGAATGCCTTGTCTTTTTCGTGATTTATAAAATAAGCAATTGTGAGCGTAGCAATGAAACATCCTCAGTTCCTAAAAACAAAGGGGAGGGGGGTGTGTGTGGAAGTAGCAAACTAGCCCTAATACTTCAATTGAAATAAATCTACTGAAAAGGAGGAGGTGAGAGCAGAGCACGACGGACCTCCCAGCAGGCACACCCGAGCTGCTTCCCTCCCTTGTGCGGGGTTCCAGACCGGGGAAGCACTGCCCGAGCCGGCCACGCCGCACTCCCGGCGCACAGCGAAACGACCTTCCCTCGACTTTATTCGAGGAAAAAAACCATAACCAGCCACAAAAGCATCCCGCAGCCTCCCCGTCCCTACACTTCCCCCCCCATCCCGGCGGCCGCTACCGGCCGGGCCCCAACTCACCGAGGGCACGAAGGGCTCGGCGGCAGCATCCGCAGCGGGCCGAGCTGGCGGGCGGAGCGGGGCTGCCGTGCCGAGACCCGCGGTATAAGGAGGGGGCCGGGCCAGCAGCCTCACTCCGCCCGCCCCGCTCCGCTCCGCCCTGGTACCACCGGCAGCCCCGCTCCGCTCCGCCCCGGCCACCGCTTCCCTGCCCCAGGCCCAGGAGTGCTCCCCGCGGGCACGGCAGCGGGGTTGGAGTGGGGACGCCTGGCTCGGGAAACAAAGCCGAAAGTTGCTGTCTTCTGATGCGTCCTACTAGCCTGGGAGCTTTGGGGGTTTTTTGGTGGGTTTTTTTTGTTTTGTTTTGCTTTGTTTTTGTTTTTGTTTTTGGTTTTGGTTTTTTTTTTTTTTTTTTTTGTGCACAATTCTCCTAGCTGGTGATAAACCACAGTATTTTAGAACATGGTTTTATAAAGAGAGCTTATGCATGAATTCTTTCTGGTTCTTTTCCACTTACAAGTGCCAAACAAAACATGTCCTTGTGTTTTGACACAGGTAAGATTTATAGAAAAAGGAAGTATAGACTATTTTAACCAGTCAAAACCATGTAAGATACAGCAATGTGCAACTTCTGATAAAATTGCTTCACACAGATTCTAGCAGTGCTTTTTTTGCAAGAGGAAAAACAAGCACACGATGTTTGATCTGAGACAGGGGATCTAGAAGAGGCTGCAGAGTATGATGTAACCAGCTTCCTGTGTCAATCACATGGTCATCTTCAAAGGTATCTTAACTCTGTGGACTTTTACTCCACACAAGATCTCTTTGTAACATACATAGTATTTTAAGTATATGATGACTTTTCTTGCTTAAAACATTAATTTCATTCCTGGAACCTTTTCTCTATTGCTTTGTGTGACAAACGTGACCGATTTTTTTGAGATGGAGGAGAATGAAAGGAAAGCACTATGTAAGCAAGCATTACTCAGAGCCATCTCCCTAGTCACAGGGCCTGGGACTATAGCTGTGCAGATAAGAACTCATGAGCCACCCCTCTTCCTTTCCTCTCTCTTCCTCCTCCTTCCAAACATAAATCCATGGCCAATGGAAGACAGGTGACAACATACATCTGCAGTCACAAAGGTTGCTTTTCAATACTCTGTGGGCTTGGGGGATCCTGCATGTGAATGGGCACGTGCCCCACCGGTTATCCCAGCTAGGAAATGGGATTTTCCCTGCTGCTTTTTTCACCACCTGCTGGAGACAAGAGAGGTCCCATTTTCCCACTACACTCCAAGTTGTCTCTTCCCTTCTCCTTTTCCTCAGTACAATTACTAACAAGTGGTTCTTCAACAAGTGGTAGCACACATGCCTACCTTGCTCTCCGAGTCCCTGATGGCAGCAGGGCGGTGTTGGCTCCTTCCCAGGATGCAGGCGGGGCTGGGACTCACCCCGAGGCCACTGCGGCTGGGCCGGGCCTGCCGCTCACGGTCCGGAGGTGACCGGGACTCTCCGGCTGCTCCGGTTTCCTGCCGGTTGCTCTCCTGTTTGCTCAGGCACCGAGCACACCCCTCAGGAGTCCTAACAGGGAAAAAACAGAAGGATTTCTTGATAATGTAGCTTCATTATGCCACTTTTCATTCATTTGAAGTTTTCAAAGTGCAATTACTTACACAATTTGACTCAAGAAAATGAGTGTGTAGGGGGAAAACGTACCATCTAATGTGATTCATTAGTAAAAGTGGGTGATACACAACCCTGCACAACAGCAAGGATGAGGGGGCCTAAACAGCTCTGAAGTAATTGGATGAGTACTGGTACTCAACACAGGGTCAGTACTGTCCACCTCCACTAGAAAGGCATGAATTAATCCAGGGCTGCTCTACACATTGCAAAGACAAACCTAATTTCCAGTTCTAACTTCTGGACTCCTTTTTGGAACTGTTGAATCTAAAAGATATGGCTGGCACAAGCAAAAAGAGCATAGGCTTGACATGAATGGACTGTAAATTAATTAGAAGCAGGCTCTTAATGATCAGAGTAATCAGATTGTAGTAGAGAATAATAGGAAGCAAAATACCCTTAACTCCTTGAATATCTGGCATATTAAATATGCTTGTGTCCAGAGTGCTCCGTTACACTTCATATTCTCCTGCCCAGTCACAATGCTGACTGGAAATAGAGCAGTGCAACACCAATGTGCCAAACCAAAAGCAGATGATCTGCTTTTACTTGAAGCTGTTTACTGTGCAACAAGATACAGTCATTCTATTTTATGAGATAATTTTCTTTTCATACAAGGTATCTGACAAGTTATTGTAGGCTCTCACTATCTTAATCATCTGTAATTTTGAATCATGCTTCAGATGAGTTCTGTTCAGTTAGCTAAGCTTAGAAATTGAGAACATCTTTGCTGTTCTCAGATAAATCATAGCAGCAAGGCCAGGGGAAAAAAATTGTCTCAAAAAACCACCAGATCTCCCTCTGCGGTTAGGGTCTAGAATTCAGTTAATGCTTATTACAGATACAAACAACCTTGCAAACCCTTTACAGTTTTAAAATAACAAAAACAAATCTCTGTATAGTCATCAATAATACTGTGCGGTAAAAGTAGCACTAACACAACCTTCTCAACAAGAATTTTGTCAAACATCTTTTCACTTTTTCCAGGGGGAGGATTTAGCCCCCAAACTTAGTTATCAAATCCAGAGTATTCCTAATAGCAGGGGGAGAAATGAGTTCTAGACCCTCACTTGAGACTCTGTTAAGGACAAGGAATAAGCCAGCTCCAGGCTGTAATTGCCTCCCATTTATACTCCTGGAAGGTGTACCAAATCCCCACCAAATAGGTATTGCTTAACTCTTAATTTCACCAGCTGGCCATTTCACTTGGCCAGTGAAATAATGCACTGGCATGAGCTGGTCATTAGCAGGCTTCTTATGTTCATTCTTCCTTTGTTATGCTAAACCAGTTCCATGCTCTTCTTCCCATGATTTGCAGGTAGGTGAAGTTTATTTGTCTTTATTAGGAAGTAAGGAATGTCATACCAAGGCAAGAGTTTCAGCTTGCTAGGGGGCATAATTCATTTAGTTACTGCAGATAATTTTTTCTCATGGCTAGTGTGCCTTCAGCTTCCACACTTTCTAAAGAAACACGTTTATCTTGAGCACAGAAATCTTTTAATGCATTAAATCAGACAGAAGACACACAGCTATCAGATATTTTAGCATCAATCTGTCCATTGCTCTTGAGGCCATCCTTCATGTTCAACTCTCAAACTTGTTCTTCCATATTGCTTGTCTTCACAGTCAAAAGGATACAATTTTTTACTCCAGAAAAAATAATGTGTATGAATTATGCTGGAGTAGAAACACTGAAAAGCTGAGCTTCTCAGCATGGTAAGGTCCAAGGAAATTGGGGTGCTATAAGACCAATACTTCTTTTGTCTTCTCTGTGGTCTTACTTCTTCACAAGCAATAGGCATCCTTAAAAGAACCCTACTAGAAGTAGGAAAACAACACCTTAACTATTTACTCTGCCATTTGCTTTTTAATAAATACTGAATACCCGGCAGATATAAAATATTTTCCCCTAATCTCTGTTCAGCAAGCATCTTCTAGTCCTTACTCCTGTTGTTTATGTCTTGATCATTATCAAAAGTTGCCTCACTGGCCACTCTGCTTGCTCAGCTGCTCCATGGAGACTCACATCCTGAAGCCACCTCAGCCTCTGTCCTCCCTAAAAGCTTCACCTGTTATCAGCTGATGCCTTAGACTCAGCATTTCATTCACAGTGAAGCCTGTTTGCTCTGAACTTGCCATAAGAAGTCAAGAAGCCAACTTGATTTCCATTCATTGCAGGGATCTACATGGGAGCCTGTGCCAAGTTTTGCATTATGCATGCTGGAGGGTCAGATCAGGAACTGATAGGCAAAGGGCATTAACATTTGAGGACAAGATGCAGCATCCCAGCTGAAGTTTCCTTCCTAAGGTACAGTGTATTAAAAGGAAATTAATCTACAAGAGCAATGGAGGGCTATGCTCTTTCCAAATGAACACATTGTGAAGTCTTTATCATGAAAAAGACACTAGAAAACAATCCTACTGTGCAAGTGGGTTGGGTTGTTTTTATGACCTGCCTCAATAGATGGCAACTGCCTGGAGGAAAACCATAAACATCGAACGTGTAGGCAGCAACATGACTTCAACATGTGACAGCTGCAGCTGTGATGAGCTGAAATACAAAGGACAGCAATTTTCATGAACATATGAATTTTCACAGGGTAAGTTTCTATTCCCTCACTCCCTGGCCATCTTCAGAATACACACTATTCTTCTCTTTTCTCAGCCTATTGTGTTTGGATTCTAAGCTGCATATAGAGGTCATGTTTGTGCTTAAACTTTACATCCTGCAAAGAGCTCTGTTGATTATCAGTTGATTCTACGTGATAGCTGTGATTAAACTGGTATAAATATCTTTACATCCACCGGGCTGAAATTACTATTTCTTTTGGAAAAAACCTGGCTCTTACTAGCAGTATGACTTGAATGAGATTCTTCCAAAACTGTTGTAAATGCAATATCCTCCAACCGAGACTGGATTATATTTCTTGAAAAAAGTATTAGATAAAGATTCCCATAGTGCTAGAATTATTAAGTGAAAGAAAACAGAGATGGAAAAGAATACAATGGAGAGAGATATCAGAACAAGACTCCAATCTCCTAGCATCTAGAGGATTTTCTGTACTTCTGTGTCCAGAATTTTGTAGCAGAAACTGCATCCACAGTCCATGTAACAAGATACCATTTCCTGTATCTGTGATCAGTGTGATATATGAGTGAGAATATTTCTGTTTGTTTCATTTTGGGCACTGATCCCATTAGTGTTTTCACCCCCACACCAGGCAGAGAAAAATGCATTATCCCAGAAAAATGCATTATCTACAAGATACAATTAAAGGCACACTCCATGTTTGCATATCTGTCTTCATTTTCTCTTAAAATCACCAGATATAAAATTTCATATGCACATTACCTCAAGTTCTCTGAAAACCAACAATGGCAAGTTAGATCTGGCAAAGCAATGCTGTTTTCACAGGCTAGCAAGCCTGCCAGGTTTAAATATTTGATGATCAGACTTGACATTTACCCTCCTTATCAGTTCTTTTTTTAGATACAAGTCTAAAGAGTCTCAAAAAGTGAAATCAGAAAGTGAAACTCAGAAAGTGCTGGAGAAGCAGAGGCTTCTGACACCAAACAGAAAATAGCTACACTTACTAGGAAATGAAATGGGAAGGCAGAATTCTCTGCTCTGTTCTATGAGAGGAACACTGAAACCATAGAAAGAGTAGATTGCTTTGAAATAAATTGGTTTTTTATAAAGCTTTTTCTTTAGGTACTTCATGTTTGAGGCATTTTAAAATTTAGAATTAAATGGAATGGAAACTTTTACAGAGTTGAAATAGGCAAAATTCCTTCTTGGAATGCAGTGAATATAAATTCAGCACATGCAGAAGAACATACAAGAGCTATCTGCTTGCAGACCTGGCACCCGTGATCTGTGCAGGGAGTGTATATGCACAAAGGTGGGCATGGGGCTTGGCCAGGGAGTACATTACACTTTTTCTTTTAGAAGCATATGAAGGATCTGTAGTCTGATGAAACGTAAGAAGTATGAGTGACAGAAAGTCAGAAAAGTGCGTCTTAAGTCACCAGTTAAAAAGAATGTAGGTAATTTCAGCCAATTGCTCCTCCTTCTCTGACAAGGATTCCTAACCTTCCTTCCTTCAGGAACTAAATACTGATTCCATTCCTGTTTGAAAACAATAGCCAGAGAAAGACTGGTGTTTTGCCCTTTTTTTAGTAGCTGGATGATACTACTTATTTTTTTAGTAGCTGAGACACTATTGTCTCCCAGTGTGATTTGAGCAAGGCTCATAATGCATTCAACAACTAGAGAAAAAAATTGTGAGGATGGTAAGATTAACAGATAGCAGTGCTCCCTACTCCTGCATTTCTCTTCTGGACCCCATGGAGGTAAATGTAACTGCACTGCTTCCCTTTGGATTCAGAGTTTTGCACTCTGCTTTTGTTGCAATTACTCACGTCTAAACAACAGAAGGGATTTATTATGTGATGACTCAACAGGCATCAAGAATCGGTTTGAAAGAAATTCAGTGAGAATTCTGTCTTACAGAAAGAGGGGAATGATGTATACAAGGGTAAAAAATTCTCTTTACAGAGCAACAGGATTGATCTGGCTTATTATACAGCACCCAATAAACAGTGGTTGTGTTGTTTTTCTAACTGCAGCTTGTCCTTATGCAAGAAGCTTGTTTGTGATTTCCATAATCTTCCAGGTTCTTTTTATGGCACTTCATGTTTCTCAACTGCACAGCAGAACAGAGACTAGGAAACAAATGTAGTTGTGCTTTATTTCAAAGTGCTACACAATAAAGACTATTCCACTGTCCTTAGGGTGAAGTCCAGGGTAGTGATAACTGATGGCACCTTCTTGCAAGGAGAGGAATAGGATGAGCTGATAAAGGGGAACATGCTGAAGTATGATTGTCCAGTTCTCAGTAAGTGCTTTTATAGATCACATGCCTGGTAAGAAAGCAGATATTAGCTTATTGGGATGGAAAATGCATGGGGACGTTAGCAGTCATGTACTTGTATAAATGCATACTTCTTGACTGAAACTGCTGCATCTACCTCAGAGGAAATCCTCCTAATAATTGCATAGAGAAGGTCCCAATATAACAAACCACCTAAGCTTGTAAGTCAATATTTAGTTGAATGCATGGGACTGCTGCACAGGAAAATATAAACAAATCTTTTTGCAAATATAAACAAATATAAACAAATCTCTTTGTCCTTTCTGCAAGTCTGTGTACAAGATGAGACCATACTCTGACAAGAAATTTGAGAATTAAAAAACTGAATAAGAAGCATTAATCTAATTTTGTATCTTCATCAAGAGATCAAATATCAGAAAAAGTGCCACAAAATGTTGGGGTGGAGGGATCAAGGACAAGTCAAAATCTGCTGTATAAATCTGAAGGAGAATGGGAGTAAACATTGCATCAAGTAAACACGCAAATAAGATGTAAAATTTTCAGGCAGTGCCATCTCCATCAGACAAATGTGTATTGCAGCTGCCCCTAAATCATTACTGGGGGAAGGATTTAGACCAGCTGTGAGGGTGCCACAGCTCACCCAGGAAACTAATCAGTTACTTGAAGTGGTGCCTGCCAAAGTCAGTGTTGAGCTCCACTGTGTTAGTGTGGCCTTGATTCTGCAGAGGCTGCTAAAGCAACCAGAATACTTTGTAGCACAGGCAGCAGATCACAGTTATTATCAGCTCTGATTAGCCAAAAAGGCCCTTTTGATGCCGTTCAACACATCAGATTTCCCAGCAATGACTGTGATCTCATCATTAAGAGGAAATAACTTCCCAGCCCTTTTGTTTTGAACAGATAAAGCAAACAGGAAACTCAGTTAACCGTGCTCCCAAGTCTTTTGCCATGCATTTCACTTCTTCCTGCCTATTGCCTATTTTGGGAGAGAAATGTTGAACAAAATTGCTTTTTCAAAAAGTTCAGGTTTTGCCTTTACACAGGCAGCTCAAGCCTTCAGTATCTCACTGGCTTCTTCTTCCTTCTACCCTTATGTGTGGGAGAAAGGGAGGATTAAAACGGGAGTGTTCACAACATCTGTTTTTTTCAGCTATTGCCTTTCCTTCCTTTTAACCAATGGCTGTTTTTCACAGCAGAGAGAAATGGTTTGGGAATAATCTGTAGTGACAGCCTGGAATCCTTTGACAGTGGGAACTGGGCATGCAGGAGCAGCACCACGGCAGGCTTTTTACTATTTAAACTGACAATCCAGGTGTCTGATTTCACAAAGAATTTCATGCAGTCCCCAAAATTTCCTGTTGTTTTCAGAAAATTTAGAGATATTAATTCAAACAAACAAAAAAGAGGAATTCTTGTTTGTGTGATAAATGTGAGGATAGAAGGATTTTGTGTTTCTGTCACACTGGTGTGTGAAACAAGGGAAGGGAGGGGAAGAAATGTCATAGTTTTGTTGCTTTCTTAGGGATTTTTTTTTTTTAATGCCATCATGGCAGCTAACAAGGAAAAGGCCAAGATAAGGGTGCTCTGATCAGGGAATTTTCTCTACTTACCCTTTCCACCAGTCATATTTTCCCAGGGGGAAAAATATAAGTGGGAAAGTATAAGAAATTTCCAGACACATTGTGTGAATTACATTATATTTATGAAAAGTAAATCAACTAAACCCTTCCAACTAGTTTAGTTCCCACCCCATCTCTCTAATTTTATAGCCACATAGCTGTCTTCAGGTGTTTAATTTGTTTCCATTAATCTCCATTTATCTTTTGACACTGGAAAAGACTCCCTGGTAAGTCTATAGATAATCACTACTTTATGGTAACATTCAAGAGTAATAACCCCACAGTCATGCATATTCGGTTTTATATGCATTAATGACAACAGTTTTGAGAGGTGTTTCACGTTCTTAAGTCCCTTGAAAAACAGAGAAAATACACATGAAGCAGAAACACCATGTGACAGCAGTAATGCAGTACTACTCTTTTTTTTTTTTTAATTTTCTCCTGTTGAGGACAGTAGCCTCGTGTTTTTCCATTAATCCTCCACTTGCAGCCTCAAATTCCAGACTGACAGACTAAACTTTGCTATGTGAAGGATGCTTTAGTAATCATATAAATCTTTGTATGTGGTGCAATACTTAGCCCAGATAATGTTTCAGAGGCCATGAGAGAAATAAAATCTTAAGGCTGACATGGGAAGAAGTGCTCACTGAAGTCATCACAGTGAGCAGTGAGGTGATTCCCCACTGCAATGTTAAATCTGCTGCAATTCCACCAATTCAACAGCCTCTGGCAATACCACCGCAGTAATAGGCTTAGACTGCTTGATTTAATTGTTATGAGTAGCAGTTTGTGAATGTCTTAAATTCTGCATCATGGCAAAGATGCTTTATGCCAAATACAATGTTCTATTTGGTGCAATCTGTATTTTTAAATTCAGTTCATGATTTGTTTTGAGCCAATTCAGAGTGAAATTGTTTTCAATTTTTCATTTTAGCCAAGCAATTGAAAAAAAAGCTCTTCAGCCTTACCACTCTGTTGCCAGGCACCAAATTGTTCAGTGATGACTTACAGACTCTGTTATTGCTTTGAAGAAATTGGTCAGTCTCTGAACTGACTCTTGTTTGAAGTTACTCTATTCATGTCAAATAGAAAAAGAGAAAACCAACCATATATTAAATACATTTTCAAATCCACAATTATTTACTCAGGTGCTTTCGTAACGAAGGAAAATGTGCTGACAGAACCAACATTCAAATAAAGATATTTAAACATGACATGGTTTAGATACTGCAGCAACAACTGCTCTTTAAAACCAGGAATCAGCAGAAACATTGCATGGTCATGGGTTGCAGCACTCATTCTCCTAGTTTTTCTTAATTTGGTAATTTCTGTATCCCATCTTTTCAGACCATCATGAGGGAGAACTCAGAAGGAAGATCTTTCACCTTGCATAGCAGAGGAGTTTGAATTGGCCAACTCACAGCTCATTATCTAAGGAACAGCCACGCTGAACTCCATGTCCCTGCATCCCAGGCCACATGGGATGCAGCTTTTCCTTCTTAAGCTACTCACAGTTCTCTGCTCATTCAGTACTCTGCTGCCTCTCAAGCAGAAGACCTGGGGGCAGCCAGTTCTTTGGCACAGAGAGTAAAAGAATCAATGTGTTTTCTGTGGAGCAAAAGAAGAGTGAGAGGGAGCACAGGAGCAATAGCCTTTTGACAAGTCAGCTTCACAACTTTTGTTTCCTCTCTCCTTTTTTAAATTTAGCTACATGACTACACTTTCCACAGTGTCAGAGCAACTTTGGTATTATCTGGGGGCTTCTTATGTTGCTGCATAACTCCAGTCTATACCAGCGCTCTTCAGTCTGTGGTCTGCAGAGATACTATGGACTATTTCTTAATTTGGAATAGTGGAATATGGAAAATTTGAGATACTAGAAACCATTTCCTAAGGCATTTCATGAAATTAACATATTATCAGTTGTGCAGATTCACTGTCTCAGGTTTAAGAACTCAGTGATCTCCCAGCTGCAAGACCAGGCAAGTGGATATCTCCACTTCTGCTGATGCCCAGCTGTCAGACCTTTTGTATCAGTATCACCCAACAGGTAAACATTTACTCTGCAACTGTCACACACCATGTTCCTGCCTTTTAAAAGATTTAAAAGCTCACTAGCAGACAATGATTTTTGTTTGAAAAACATGCCTATCTTCTGGCTCCATTCTTGACTGAGAAACTGCTTATATTGGTTTTCCCTCAAGGACTCCACTTACTGTAAACACAATTAAAGCTAAACACATTATCTACTGTATATCATCATTAGAAATTGCCTTTTGCTTTTAGCTTTGCCTTTGGGTATTGTCTGTTCTAGACACAAGCCATCCCTCAGTGGTTAGGATGCTGTACTGCTATTGGCTGGCACACCAAGTTGGCTCAGAGGGGGACAGGATGGGGGTTCAGGGTTCTACATTAATGTGGAAATATATCTTTGCATTTTCCTTCTGCATCAGCCCTGGTTTTACAGTCACGGTGAGTGGCTTTGTCAGGAGTATATGTAAAAGGCCTAAGTCAACATTTCCTGGCTTTGTCCTGGAAGTGACTTTTGCTCTCAGAGGATGGCAGCAGGACAGGCTACCGATAAACTATCCTTCCAGATTAACTGGAAGTGTGCTTGAGTAAATGATGGTTAAGCCACACTACTTCCTCAGCAAAATGCTGGTTGTGGAGACAGACATGTGCTATGAACACATCTCCTGCCAACAGAGCTTGCTCCAGACACTCCTCGTTATGAGAGAATGAGAGGAAGGATCCAAATCTGAACTCTCCAACTCTGGATTGCTCATGGTGTCTCCTCCCTTACCGGACTACTGAAATAAACCACAAAAAAGATCTGACTTTGGATCTGTAAAGATACTCTTCATTTTCTCTCCATACTCTGTTTCACCCTAGCAAAGCCCCATGATATGCTCTAATGCAAGAACATTGTATTTAAGAGCAGAGCAGCCAGCTGACAAGATCAGGCAGAATGTGGCTGATCAGCCTGTGCAAAAAGCAGTGATGAAGCAACATCTGGGTCTTTCTCTGCCCTCAGTCATGTCATTTGGGTTTTGTCAATTCTGCTGATTAATGCTGTTACAACAATCCACAGACAAGGTGCAAGGGCAGATGGGAAAATGTAACTCAGCTGACAGACTGGGGGAAAGAAAAAAAAGAAGATAAAAGAAAAAAAAAAAATTAACATTTCTGGGCTTCTCAATGCACTGGCCTATCTGATTGCTATTAGACATTTTACCATTAGCCATTGAGAGCAGCACTGAAACAACAGCAGAGCAAGAGAAATACTTTTATTTGCTCTGCAGAAAAATATATGTATTTCAAAACAATGGCACTGGCTGATAAATTAATCATCCATATTACTCTTTGCTGAGAAATAAAATTAATTGGAGGCCAGGGACAAATGGGTCAGGCAAAAAGCTTAGGTTCAGCAAGGAAAGGATTTTTTTTTATCTTGAAATTTCTTGCATAATTTCTTTGTTACTGTCCTAATTGATAAAGGCATCAGGAAACGGATCCATTATAAAATATTGCTCTGACCAGTATTTTTGCAAGAGCTAATGAGAGATACAGTAATGCAAAGCACTTCCAGAGGTATGTAGCCTAAATTACTACTGCTTAATTTTTATTTCTTTTTTTTTTTTTTTTTTTGAGAATAAATGCTCCCACCACTCCAAGTGGGGTTGCTTGAGCGAATGAATTTTAATGAACCACAACATTTAAAGCATCCTGTGTTTAAATGAACCTGCTCTCTGATTTGTCACTTGCATGAATTCCTTAATGCTCCAAAAGTGAAACTATTTGGTTAGAAGCAGCATCTCTTGTCTGTCAGAAATGTCTGAGAAACAAACAGAGCACCTCATGTACAGCAGTGAAAATTCTCCTAAAAGCAGTACCTAGTAAAAGAGATCTGGGGATGAGCAAGGCTGACTGTGCTCTGGCATGCTTGCTGCCACAGTGTCACAGTAACAGCACTGTTACTGAGTGTTCATAGTTTCAGTCTTTCAAAAAGGACTGCTCACATCAGTAACATGTCTTTGGTGAAAGGCAAAGAAATTATGAATCTCTTCACCAGGGACAGATTTTGCCACTTCTCTCTGCATACAATCCTGATTTGCCCACAGATGCAAGGCAGGCAGCAGAGACAAACTTGATTAATTTTTACATAGAAAATACTGCTCTCCTCAGTGATCTTTAAGTAAAAATTTACTAAAGTGGTGCCTTAGTACCTAATTCCCATTTAAAGTAGGAAGCATGCATGTGTATACTGGGGTCATCTGGCACTGATGAGGTGCCAGAAGAGGACTGAAGAGAGGTTTTGAGAGTGGGACTGGGATGCTCAGTGGTGACGCAAAGCTAAGGAGCCCTTCTCCAGACTCTGCTTCAGCTCAGATCACTTCTAACTGAGCAACAGTTTCAACCTCTGACATAGCACAACTTGCTGTAGGTAACTCATGTCAGAGTTTCATGCTTAAGCCGTTCCCTGTATCTTCTTTTTTCAGACTAGCATAACTCAAAACTCCTTAAAAAATAAAAATGGTGTCATAGAGTTTCAGACTTCAAAACTAAGCGAAGCTGCATAACTAAGATATTCAGCTTGTGTTCAAAATACCCTATTCCTGGCACAAAGTCATCTTAATCTCTCTAGTACTGCCTCCTAACAACGCTGGCACAAACCTGCTAGCTGTGCTACACTGGTGCTATCTCCCTCTGCTGGGACCAACATTAGAGGGAACTTCCAGAAAAAACCCAAGGGCCTTAGAGCACAATGACTCTGGCTTATTTTTTGTCTTTTTCTTTCTATACAGTCTCACAGAGTCATCCAGGACAATGCCCAGCTCCTGCATTTACTGAACTATTTAACCTGGTCAGTTTTTAAGGGTGTATAGTTTCTGGTCTTTAGCCAGTGATTTTCAGTTATATTACTATCACCAAACAAAGAGCTGTTTAATGGCTCTCTCAGTAATCCAGAAAAGTTTACTGTCCAGGTGAATGACATAGTTGCCCAGCCAGCTAGGTACCAATGATTGTGCACTATGCATGGGCAAAATATTTGCCTCTTCTTGCCAAAAAAAGAGAGTGGATCAGTCTGGTTTTCGTTTGAACATAGTGATCACAACTAGCAAATCCTCCAGGGTATGTGACTGCTTTTTCATGCTTTAGTATCTGCAGAATAAGAACTGCATTAAAAGGGGTAGATTTTCAGCAGTTATTTAGGATTGAAACTCGAAGTAGCAGAAAATTGCTTTAATCTACTCCACTGAGAACAAATGACTTGTAAATGCAGAAGGGACATACACCAACAGAAGAATGTGTTTTCACAGCCTGACAGGAGAGCATTAAGCAAGTTCTATAGTACAGTAAGTACCTTAACAACCATCCTACTTACAGCTGATTTCAGGATAATTGCCTCTCTGATCTCCTGTACTAGTCATGCACACTTTTAACCATCTGTAAGTCACTCTTGATATAGTTCCAGGTATAGATTGATAAATATATGAACATTCCTGAACAACAGTTTCAGAAAACTGTTTAAGGCAGAGGACTCTAACTTCCTCCACAGTGATCTATCATGTCTTTTGTTTCCACCAAGTAAAGCACTGCATATAAAATAGGTGGGATCATTTTAGTTAGTGAGAACTTGATAGCTGCTCAAGGCTAAACAACAGTCATTCACATGTGAGAGGGCTCTGGGATCAAGTCCAAAACTAACTTTAAAGGTACCTAAAATATAGAAAACAGGATTGTGGAGGACTGTAGGTTCTGGCCCAAACTTCATCTCCACAAAAAACCCCACCTCATTCTGAGCACACATAGATCATTTAACACATAGAAAGAAGAGATATTGGATTAAAGACTTTTTGTGAGTGACTACTAAGAGACAATACTGTTTCTCCTTATATTTTTGGTGGTATGGCTGGTAAAAGATCTAGGTAGATAGCTCTGGGTTTTGGGAAGGATTTGTTTGTTTTTGTAGTTTTAGCTAATTATTCTGTCTTGCCTGGTTTGAATTTGTTCAGTCATCTGCTGAATCGGAGCGCTCTGTAGCACTGCAAACTGCAGATGGCAGCATCCAGTAACGCAGCTGCAGGGGGAGCTGAACGCAGAGGAAAGACATCACAGGGTTTTGCTAGATTTAAATCTGTGTCCTGTCCTGCAGGTGCTTTGGTATCTGTACAGTTTCAGTCTATCGTTTCCATTTTAATACAATATTGATTCTAATAATTAATGTATTGCTAACGTGTATTTTAGTTTTTACCTTTATGGCTTTGCTTTCTATATATTACTCTCACATTCTGATATGTGTAGTTGTGTAATTTGCAGGTAATTTGCATATATTACTCTTTGACCAACACATCTTCACCAATACCCCAGCCACACAGAAGAGCTGTTTTGTCTTTCCTACCAAGTACAGAGGAACAGGAACTAATCTTCTCCCTAAGTGGAACCTCTTTTCTGGCAGATTTCTGTGAAGTGCTCTGGAAGCTCAATCAAGACAAAAGTCTAAAAAAAAGAGATGTGATCACCTACTGTAAACAAGAAAATATATATTTCCTTATACAATCTAATTTTATACTTACTGAGCAGCTGAAGTAATCTTCCATAAAAGTATCAGCATAGGAGTTTCAAGAATGTGGACCAGTCATATGATCACTGGTGTCAGCACCACACTCATGCCAGTAGCATGGGTTTTGTCCTCTCTCCACGAAATTTCTCAGTCCTGTATTTTTCCAGTCTGAGTTTATTCCTCCATGGTTCTGGCTCCAGCAGTTGTTGAGGTGTGATAATAACCAGTAGATGCAATTTCATTCTTATAGCAGGATTTCTCTGTTGTAGTTTTCGTGCTGTGGTCCATTACTGCAAGGCATGATGAGCTCAGTAGTAATCTTGCAGCTCCCAGCTTGACATCCTGGAGCCTTGTCTGCCTTGTCCAAGCCAAACTGTGCAGTGCCAGGTTGGAGGCACAAATATTACTGTTGGTAGCAGGGATGTATTAACATGAAAGTAGAATTTGTTGTGAATGTGAGGACTTGACTTGTCAGCTTACAGGACAGAGTATCCCCTTGAAAACCATTATCATCCAAGCTTGTCAAAAAGAGCAAAAATTAACATACTTTAAATAACTTTTCCATCAATTTTCCAAATTGATGGAGACCTTTCACTGGGACAGCTTTCCCCATGACACTTCCCTATATCTGGGCCTTTGTAGTGCCTGAAATCCAGAAGTGCTCTGGCTCCACCATCAGCTATGCAGGAATCCCTGAGTGAGGTTTTAAAGCCTGTATCACACACAGTGATCCTTGTGATCTCAGCTCCTTGGTTACAACATCCACAGTCAGATCTAAGGCAGACAATCAACTGCACAGAGGAAAAAAAAAATCTTGAATTCAGTTGTCCCATCATATGACAAGAGAGGAGAGAAGCCCCCAAATAATCATCAGTGTAGATTCCACATGCACAAGAGGCTATCCTTTGTGATTGCAGGAAAAGCAATCAGTTCTGATGGACTAATACATAATAATTGTTACACCCTTGTTTATTTCTGATCGCATACATGATATTCAGAGGACTGATAATTATTCAAGGGGACTGATACTACCTTTCTCTTTGCCAAATGTCACACTGACCCTCTTAGAGCAAAAGTGTAGTTAAGGTTGCAAAAGAAAGCCAGAGATAGGCATGCAAACAGAAGTTTCAAACCCCTCACTTGCCCCATAGACTGAAGGATCACAGTAAAATTGGTGTATGATGGCAGCAGGGAGGTAGGTGTGTATGGCAAGAGACAAGAGGATCTCTGTATCCTTTCATCTCACCTGTAATAAAGGCTGAGACACGTGCATGCCCAGTGCCACCTGGAACAGGTGAAATGGAGCTGGCTTTCAAGTTAGTGCCTGCCTCCTGTATGCCTGTAAACAGCCCTAGGAGTTATATAGCTTCAGATCCTTTCACAGGTGTCAGATTGGCTGTATGTTCAACATATTAAAGCTGGTCTAAATATTTGAGTACCTAAGACACCTTATACCACAGTAATTTCTTGCACAAAAGCTCTTTTAGATGCACACGTGCTTTCATCACTTTTTTTCCTCTACTTTTCAGGGAAAAAAAGCCCTGAAATGGGCCCTTTCTCCCACAAATCCCTTTCACATTTAATGGTAGTTTCTCTGATTGCAGTGTTACAGTCACTGAAAAGCAAGGAATGAAAGATTTCAGGGCTAGGGATTAGCATCTTCACAACATACTCAAGAAGATTACACATAATTATTAAATTAACATTTTAATACATCAACAGAAAAGAGGCTGTGGCTGAGTCTGAACTCTGTGCCCTCCAGAACATTCAGTCATGTTCAGAGGAAAAAAAACCAATCTCATAAAAATTGTATAGTCTCACAATATCCTGCCATAAAGGAATATTAATCTGATATGCAACCACAGCCATCCTAAAAACTATCTTTAACCAACTTTATCAGATGTTTCTATGAGCCAACTAAAACTCAGCCTGTGCCCAGACACACATACATGCTCACATCCCTATTGCTGAAGTTCAGATTGCAAGTGACTATCTCACAAGCATAATTTCACAGATATGTAGCTATCATTTGTATATAAATAATACAAATAAGGGGACTATCCTTAACTCCATTTTGTTCCACAGGTGTCACTGTTTTGGCACTTACTTCTTTTCTTTCTTCAGTATGTAGTGTTTTCACTAGGCTCTGAAACACCTTGTCAAGGAATGTCATGTTGCAGAATGAACACACAAGGACTAAATCTGATCCAACCTCTGTCTGTACTAACGGGTGAGTTTTACTATGGAACTCCTAAAAAGTTAAGATAACATGATGTGTTTCTCTCATGCCAGCAGGACATTCACTAACACAGATGAGGATAGCCAAAGGTGTATTCTGACACTCTCTCTATATTCTGTAATGTTCTGTGTTTTCCTCTGAGTTCCAGATAAATTCACAATACATCAGTTAGAGCCTCAGAAGGCTCACTACTCATTCTATTAATTATATTATTCTGTTCATCAACATCATTACTTTATTCTTGATTTTCATCAGTGCAAAGCTTGTCATGATTGAACACAGATAAGAAGTTTCTGATAAAAACTTAGAGATGTCTCTAATGTGCTAACAGAGGGTCAGATTTTTAAGGATGAATTTGTTGCTGAAGAATTTGAGGCAAGTTTCTCCTGAAAAACTTAGGCTGAAGTTTATATCTCACAGGATCCATGAGTTGCTACTGACTTCATTCACAAGGAACAGAATGAGTAAAGACACATGTAGAGTGAGAGTCTGTGGTGAGTTACCTTTGCTAAAAGCCAAATTCCCTCCCAGCCACTTGCTTGAATTAAAAATGGGAATAACAGTAATGAGAATACTCCTGGGGTCAAGATGAAGACAGGGGCATCCCTAACCAATTACCATCATGGGAAAAACAGACTTAACATGGAGAAAAATGAAAATAATTCATTGCCAATTAAAAGAAATAATTTCAAGTAGTGGGAACCAAAAAGACAAACTTTAGAACACCACTTTTCCTCCCCCCTCTCCCAGGCTTTGCTTCACTCCTGACTTGTCTACACATCCTAAGTGCTGCAGGGGAAATGGGGGTTACAGTCAGAACACAGCAGTTCTTCCCTGCTAGTCCTTCCTCCTCACAAGTTTCCTCTTCTCCACCATGGTGTCCCCCAGTACAGTCTCATTCCTTTTACTTATCCCAAACTTCTGCCTCTTCAACATACTTTTACTACTTTTACTATTTGTTGTGTTTATATATTATAGTTATACCTCTTGACTTTTAATTTCATCTATGCCTTCACATTAAATCCAAATATCCTCCATTCCCTACTATGGGAGTGATCTCTCTTCCCCATCAGAAATGACTAGTCAGTCCTGAGAAATAAAGCCTTTCATAAGAAATGTCAAAATAATTTATCTCCCTAATATCTCCCCAAAGCATTTCAGCTTCAATCAAGCAGCTTTTTAACATCTCTATTAAAATTAAGTTGTGTAACAATATTATGATGACTCTATTTTCCCCTTTACACAGAGATAATGCAGAGAAGTGGATAAGTTGCTCATTATCATACAGGAAACCTGTGACAGAGCAGAAACTTGAAACGAAAATAAATAGGATTAGCCACAGTCTGACATCCTCTCATATTTTTGGTTTAGACTAGAGATATGCCTCTTGTCAGGGGAATCTGAAAGTCTTTTGATGGTGATGGAATGTAAAACATAATGTGTACATAGTGTATGAAGTGCTGAACCTTCATTCTTGCCAGTGAGGCAAATCTGAGCAAGTGCTGTGTACCTGGTCCTTCAAGTCCAGATGAGAGAGACAGGTGATGTGCTCTCAATATTAACCTCATCCATTAACAACAAATTATCCATTAACAAATTAAAATCTCTCTTACCAGAACTTTCCATGTCATGGTGACAAAAGGAAGATGAAAAGTTGAGGCATGAAATCTGTTCACTTCTTCCTTTACCCATTGGCAGTTTCTCAGCTGTACCTGAGTTTAAAAACTATTTTGCTAATTATTGTGCAATCCTGACCCCTAAAGGTCAGGGGCTTCCTGCACTGCTGAAGGTATTTCTTGAGTAAGACTTTGTTTGCCCAGGAGCCAAGGAAATGGCATGTTTTGAACCAGTGATGCAAGCCCTGAAGGCAAACCTAAGGCATCATGCTCTTACCTTGGACTGTGGATGGGGTCCTCTTGTGGAGAATACTCATTGTGCAAAACAGCTCTGGAGTTGGTGTGGATGAAGTGAGAATGACTCTTTCATCATCCTCTGTGATGGTTTGTAAAGCACCATGGGTTAGGATACACACTTTTCTCTCCCTTTTCTTCAAGTTATTCCTGCAATATTTCTAATCATCTCCAACTAGCTTTCAGGCTAGCACAAAATACAATTTCTGGGATATTGGAAAACTACGTGTGAAAAAACTGGTGCAAGCCTGTCACACAACATTCCTTCTGCTGCAGAGCAGGTGTGAGCTGTAGGCTGACGAACTGGGGTAATTATACACTGTACCAATCTGACTCGCTCGCGTCTTCAGCTGGATACGCTGCTGAAGCACGACAGCAGATCATGCCACTGGTCATGTCTGCTGCTTTCTTTCCTAGACACAGCCACATTGCAAAGACCTGGATGAAGTGATCAACTTTTGAAGCGCTTGTGCTCCCCGGATTTGCCACAGCTACCTGAAGGTAAGAGTTTTCGAATTACTTGATATCAATACTTTGTTTACTCCTTAGGAAAAAAGGGAGGTGGCAAGGACTAAAAGACAGCGAGCTCAAGAAGTGTGACTGCTGTGGCTCTCGGTCGTAGATGTTAATTCTTTATGATTAAACTGTCAGGCTTTCAAAATCTGCAAGCTCTCTCTCATGTTCCTAAAATCTGGAGGCAAAGATTTTTCTCAAGATATTTTAACCTTCTCCTAGAACAGACCAAAGATGGAAAACAGGAAAACTAGCTTTCTGATAAGGTGAAGATGAGAACAGTAATAAGAATGAGAAGTCAATCCAATGCACCATAGGAAAGGGCATAGCTCACACAAAAAAGTAGGGCACAGACCTGCTTTCTTCAAATGAATGTTCATTCAGAATAACTTTTAAAAAGTTGCCAAACCAGGCCCAGATGCTACCCAGCATGTTACTTAAGCAGTTCTATCAATTTTCAACTGAAGGACAAGTTATGGACATTATTTTTAAATGGGTACAAATTAACTGCTGACTACCCACGATTCAATTTTGTTGGTAAAAGGGTACTAATCCATAAAAGAATTAAATTGAAAGACTGCAAACATCAAATTTTAAGGTAATGGTGAAGTGCTGGAAACAACTGTTTAAGGCTGCCCTCAATTCTGACAGCTAGAAGGGAACATGAAAGACAAAATTGTGTCAAAAGATGACAAAGGCTAAACCTAAACTCCTAATTTCCTATCTTCTGCTTTTTGCTCAAGTTTTAAGCCAAGACAGAACCAAATGTGGACCATCTCACTGCAAAGTGGTGCAGTGTATACAACAGTGTTAAGCAAAACCAAGACTAATTAATTTGTTCATTGTCATTGCTGCAGAACAGGAACTGAGCCCATCATTTTTTCCAGCTCAGGTTAATGCAGAAACCACTGGGCAATACTTCCTTTTAGTGGTTAGTAGTCTATTTTTGGAATGGTAATTGGGGAGGCACAAGTTCTAATGCAATCCCAGGGCCCAGCTGTGCTCATCCTTCAGAATAAGGGCCTTTTAAATGTGAGGGAAGGTGGCTGTCTGAAGGAAGCAAGGGATTATGCCTCAAACAGTATATTAAAGAACAAGATTTAAGGGATGTGTGTAGTTTGCAACAAGGGTTAACAGAGAAATCAATGATGGATGTTAGTCGGTATTTTAATTAATAACCTTCACTGAAATTTAGTAGTGGATAATAAAATGTATGAATGAAGAAACAAATTACAAAAACTGAAAATCTATACACAGAATGAGAAAACCTAGAGAACTGCTATGAAAGAATTTGAATGTATTACAGTATTACAAAGCAGTGCGTTTAGAAAATTATATCAGGAATTTCAGCTACAAGCTGAGAGTTCATTAGTGCAAAATGACATTAGAACAGAAAGACCCTCTGCTGGTTAATGACAGCATAAATACAACTAGAATGATGTGGCTGTGGAAAAAGTGCTGCTAAGTTATTCTAAAGACAGTATTTCCATTATACATGACATACATACCATTATATAGGCTAAGGACAGAGATCATGGGCCACTCATGGCCAAGAAGGACTAATTCATTGTACAAAAATAAGAAGGACTCAGCAAGTTTGCACAGCCCCGTGAAGGAAAGTCTGCAAAGAGACAGGAATATTCTCCCTTGAAGGGAGAAGGTTTTTCTATAGAAGTGTAATGCTGCCATGATAACAAACAGGGATAAACTACTATAATGGATTTTAGGCTAGTAGGTTTGTGAAAGTTTACAGTAATTTCAACTCTTTAAAGGCGAGAGAAACAGGAGCAGTAATTGTACTGAATTATAGACTGGAGTTCCCTTCTGGAAGGAATAACCTAACATAAAAATGTCTGACCTGCAACAGGACTGAAAAATCCAGGGAGTCGCTGCCTATCCAGCAGCCTTTTGAATCCAGTAGGCAGGGCCAGGATGCTCACCTGCATGCACAAGTGCCAGTAACCAGGTGAGCAGCCCTCTGGGCACACATCACAATAAATGAGCCCTGGGATGCACTTTAAAACAAAACAAAAAAACAAATACAAACCACCACCCCCAGAACAACCAACCAAACCAAAACCAAACCTTCAAATCTTCCAAATCTCAAATCTCTTCTCCCAATGAAGGAAAAGGTTTTTCCTCTGAGGAGCTGTGTTTCCTTACTAGCTGAAAAATAGGATTAGCTGATTCAGAAATTGAAATTGTCTCATATATGCAGCTGGAAGGGCTAAATGCCCAAGAACTAAATGAGTGATGACAAAACAAGAACACATTACAACAACAAGCCAGCAGATCACTGGTAAAAACTGCATGAAATCTGAAGGTCACTTATTATAATGTTTTACATTCAATCTTCCAAAATACTTCCAAAAGCTAATCTTCCTAAGTTTTTGAATGTATTACTCTATCTCATTCAAATACCTGAATCACTTACTCTTTCCTCCTAAATTCCATGTTACCTTTTTTCTGCCTTTACTGAAGTCAAAGGTCCCACACTAACAACAGTGGGAGCTGAAATAGAAATTAACCATTTTTATTTTAAAGTTACTGCTTTCTGTCTTGCCTGAGATTCTGGCTGCCATCCTGCTACATGATGCTATGGCCAAATATGATAAACTCCTGTCAGATGACACCATACCTATCCATCCCTTGTTGCCAGTTGTAGTTCAGGCAGGGCAAAGAGACAGATCTTTGCCACTTCAGTCCCTCTCTCATACATCCATATTGTCCCTTCATTTTCTCCTCCACTTCCAGAACTGCTAGGTATGGGATGCTGTTTCATCCATGTCTGAATCTTTGGAGCAGCTTTGTTGCCTCAATTGGAGGCAACAAACGGAATAGAGAAAAATGGGAGACAAATGGAATAGAGAGAGGCCAGTGCCATGCACTTTTGAAAACTTTTTAGAAACTTCATTTGGAGTCTGCAGTATAAGGCAAAAATTTAAGCTTCTTGCTAAAAGCTTTCAGTTAAGAAAAGAAAAAAAAATATTAGTAAATCTTGATAAGCTTTCCCAGAAGTATCACATCTTTTTTTTAACTGGGCCAATCTATTTCTGAGTAAAAACTGCAACTGAATAGAATACTGAGGTAATGGAAATGTTACCTGGACTTGAAAACACATGCACCAACCAAACCTCATCTGCCTCCTCTCCTTTTCAAACTATAAGTTCTGGTTCTGAATGGTGAATTAGTACTGCAGCAAACTTCAGTTTTCAAATGAAATTGTTAATACTTCATTGGCACAGGCTCTTAGGACTAAAACAATGATGCATAAGCACTCAAGTAATGAGATTTCTGAAATGACTGTCAAATACCTCTCAGTTTGTGTTCTGCTGAACTATATCTAAATCAAAACAGACATGAATCCCACAGGACTTTCCAGTCTCATTATTGCTTCTATTTCAAACACCACAATGTCACCTCTGAAAAAATGTTTGTGGGAAAAGCATATTTCCAGCAAACTTGAAATAAAAACGAAAAAAATATTTCTGAAAAGTGAAAAATTCTTTTTATAGACAGGACTGTCCTCTGACCACCACTGCAAACATACAGCACCTGAAAAGCCTTTCTGAAAAATATCACAAAGAGGGGAGGAAAGTCATCGTTCAGTTTGCAACTATTTGAATTGTGCATGGGAGTCCAAATGACCAGTTTGCCAGAACACCTGAAAAGATTGGTCTTCCGTCTGTCTGTTTCCCATTTACAAAGCATCAATGACAGTGCCTGTGCCTCTGCAGGCATGCCTCAAACTCTTCTCATCCATAGGATTATTTAGGTGTCAGAGCCGTTCAGGAAGGAACATTGAGAGGTGTGGGCAGAGCCAGAGAGCAGGGCCCTGCTGTGAAATCTTGCAGTTCAGCAGCTTTGCTTGGCTGCATGATGACTGCTTTTCACACCAGAACTCAAGTGCCTGGAGCAAATCGAGAGGAAGATGGAAACTGCCACTGCCTGCTCCCCCCTAGGATATGTCCTTCCTATAACATAAAAGCTTTGTCATTTCCACCTTCTCCCTGAATTGGCTCTTTGTGTATATGCCTTAGAGTATGATTTCCTTTATTTTTCTTTAAAAGTAATTTTCATAGGACTTAAAGTGAGCTTTATTTTCCAGTGCAACCTGGATGATACCCATATGTAGAAGGGACTGAGACTTCAGAGGAGAGAAGTCACAGACTTGTTTCAGTGTCCTTGGGACTATACATTTCTGCTTGCAAATCAAGCACTTTGCAGTTGCTTGAGTCAGTCTTGAGTGCTTCAGATAAACCAAGCCCCCACCTCAGATGTGCAGAAGCATCTGTTCTGCCCTCACAGTTTGCTCAGTGTGACTGCCAAGAACACAACTTATCAATCAACTCTCTAGCTGCTAGATGTGGAACTCCTATATATTACTGCTTTTTGGAGAGGAGTTTATAGGACATTTCCCCTGCTCTTCAGGAACTGCTACTTGATAATTCTCCTTACAACTTTTTCCTGCGGGGCTGCTAACACTGTTTCCTCAGGTACCTTCCTCTCCAGCAGATGATCCTATCTGAAAGAAGAGAGGAAAGTCTCTAGCTCTAATCTATGGCAGTAACACAGATTTGGGGATCACAAGCCCAAAGAGCTCTCAGGCATGGTTGCAACCAAGAATTGAGAGTAAACACTTACATGTCAAATGGAAGTGTCTACTGAGTTGCATAAAACACTCTACAGGATGCCTTTTATGGACCTCTGGACTTGCAATGTTCAGGTTCTAAGGGTATCCAACCCCCTGGTGCTTTGTCACACACAAGGTGAAGAAGGTCCTGCAGAAGAGGAGGGCCAGCTGCCCACCCAGTTCTCCCAGCTCATCTGCTCTGGGACAGGTCCTCCATCACAACAGACAGAGCTAGCCCTGTTAGAAGCTCATAACAAGACACTAGAAGTGAGCAAACCCAGAACACTAACTAAATCAACAGCCCATGGCCTACAGCTTCTCTGCTTGTTGGCTCTAGTAGATCAAACACAAACGTTTCATCCAGTGAGGCTCACAGACTTTTTCTGTCTCTAATGCTGATTCACTTCTGCATCTCTTGTCCTGTACATTTAGCTGGTGATTTTATACTAATACATCCCTGGGTGGAGCAAGGATTAGTCCGTGTTTGCTTACATTCAGTTGTTAACTTGCAACACTCTCACCAAGTTAACCATTATTATTATTCCCTCCCACTCTGTGCCTCATGAGAGGCCTTTTGTCATGACAGGCCCTACAGTCAATGGATGAAATTCAAGAGCCCTTTCCTCTTTCTCCTGTTTCACAGTGAGAGATACGAATTCAGCAGAAATGTCACTCTAACTGACAGCACCCAGTATTTAGCATATGAAGTACCAAGATAGCAATAAGCCAAAAAAATCAAAATACTCCCTATAATTTGGCCCACTGATCCTTGCCCCAAGGAAACAGCCCTTGGTCAATAGCCCTGAGCAATACTGTCAGTCATCCCACCACTGATCCCGCAAGTTACTACTGACACACTCTCTGTGTCTGTAGATCATTGCCCTCCTTTGGCTCTCATAGATTCATCTTACCCAATTTCTCTTGATTTCCAGCTTTTCTGTTTTTTTCTCAGTGGGATCCTCATGAAGCTTTGACAATGACCTACTAATACCTCAGACATTCCCAATCACCTCTTTTAGCTTCTTTATAACAAGTACACTGATATGCTCCTTTCCCTATTCCTCCTCTCAAATCTATGTGTTAGCAATTTCCCCCATTATCTTTGGTCTTAACATGCTAATGTTAATTAGCTAATATGCTATTTCTATTTTTTTCTCCACACCACTCTACCTATTCCCTTTAATATTCACTCTGTTACTATTTTCCATATTACTTCCCATTCATCCAGATTTGTGAAAATTACATGATTTCTTCCCTAGTGATATTTTTAAATTCCTGCTTTTCTTTTTACTGATTTCCCCCTCTTCTGGCCTCCTCCATATATACTGCCCTCCAACATACCTTGGGACCATCTCACCTTTTTCAGAAATTTCTATCCTACTCCAGTTTGACCCCACATTTAGCAGCTCCTCACAAACTTTGCTCATTTTTCCTCCAAAACTGGCCTTCCTTGGTGACCTTCTTGAAAGGCTGTGACTTTCTTCTTTAACTCCTACCGTTAAGATTATAAGGAAATTAACCAGTTAATACTGGTTCAAAGGACAGCTAGGAATAATTAACACCATTCCATTTACAGCAATACAAACACACATCTCCTGCTGTGTCCTCTTCCTCCCACTCTCCTGTATTGCAGAGAACAGTTCTTGCTAACACCTGCAAAACACACATACTTTGTGGCCTGATCTTGTTCAGAGCCTCAGGCAGTGCAGTCATATTTAATAAAGATCTTGCCCAAGAGAAGCCTGTCACACTAGCAATGAGACAATAGTTTCACAGTCCCAAACTGGTCATGGTGATGATGATGATGATAACGTTGCACAATAACCCAATGAAAGATAGATCCTAATTGCCACCAGTTGCCCTGTTGCAGGCTCTGACTTAATGACACATGAAGGTTTTTCCGAGGTCCTCCAAAGAGTTCTCTTCCCCTCTTTGACTATTCTGACAACCCACAGAAAAAAAAAAATAGGTTAACTTTTCTGCAAGGGTGACACTTTCAGTCACATATTTATATACTTTAACAGTGTGTTTTCTGAGGGAGCATTCTGCAGGCTTTACCTGCAGAAAACCAGGTAAAGATGGTATTTTCAACTCCCCCTTTACATTTTCCTCATCACAAAGTGTAACAGGAACTAACTGCACTTCAGTCTATATAAAAACCAGAATATGAGAACTGTTAATTTTCCTTTAAGTAACAGCTGAGTGTGAAAATTAGGGACTGCAGTAGCAAGCATTGACACATACAGGGAACTGTAAGTAGATTTTATTTTGCACTACTTTTGGCAGGCAGACTGCGGAGATGGCCAGTGAGAAGGGACGTGTGGAAATTCCTATGATTATGTATGAACCACACCATGGAGCCTACTCACAAGAACCCTCTGCACCAGAGTACTGCGGCCAGGAGGGTGAGCATGCTGTGCCGGGAGGGGTTTGGCAAGAGCAGCCTTGTGGTGGTTGTGTGGCAAACACTGATAGCTGGTTTCCGGACTGTAACTGAGCCAGCTCACAGCTTTGCCAGGATGTAATGGGTTAGGAAAGTGCCTGTGCCAGCACACAAAACCCAGAGTTGGGGTAGGCAAGCTGGTAGGATCTCGTAACAGAAGCATCACTTAAAATGGCAAAAAATGTTGTTGGTGGTGGTTTAGTTAGTATTGTTTTCTAACAGCACATGCTTCATTGGAAAAGGAATTAGTGTTGTATCTCTACAATCATTTCATATTCCTAACGAGCAAATGTTCAGACAGCAAACTTTGCATGTGGATGGGATAGGTTTTGCTTAAATTATAATCTAGTTCTTGAGAGGACTGGTCATTTCCCAAATGATCCTGCTGCCCAGAGCTGCCCTCAGCAAATGAGCAACTTCTGTAGGGACAAACAACCCTTCCCCCTCATTGCTGCCTCATGGGGAAGCATCATGACAGAAGTGCTGACAATTCAGCTCAACAACAGCAAATGGGCACTGACAGCCACTGCTCTGCCAGGTTGGCTCTTCCCTCTGAAACCAGGCATTGCTCTCACACCTACACAAGTATCTCACAACACTCCTTTGTCTTCTGCCTGTTCCAAGCCTACACACATTGAAAGACACACTGAGATATCAGTGATTTTGTTACCTTCCTGCTGTTGAGGAAATTGCCATTCAACAGACAGGACAGGAGAAGAAAGCAGAATGGGAGATCAGATGGTAATTATACGGCTAGATTTGTCAGTGCTGTGTCTCTAAGCATGACAAATTTTCAGAGCCTTTTACTCTAATCAGCTCTCTCTGTAAATATTTTTGTCTTCAAAGGCCTCTCCAGACTTTCTAAACTCAGAAGAACTTGCAAGAGTTCTCACTTCTTGTGAGCTTCTCAGCCACCCAAGGGAGAGGCCCTCAACACATCTAACACTGAGATGATCACAGCAGGTCCTTTACAAAAACACATTGAGTAATAACTCAATTGCACTGGGCACGTTCCTCTTCTAGGCTGGAAGTTCTTTAATTTTTTTACAGGTTTGTTTTTCCACAAATAACAGCGCTCTCCTCCAAAACAAACAAACAAACAAACAAACAAAAAACCCAACAAACCAAACACCAGTCCCCGAAACCTAAATATCCTCACTCCCACCATTAAATCCAAATGCTGTTGCAAATCTCTCCCACTTCTGGCAAGCCATTCAAGGAAACATCCTTTCAACTTCGTAATTAAATTTTGTCTTACCTGGAAAATTGCAGTTTTGTACCCCATTGCCCTGTGGAATTATTCCCTGATAGGACTCACATTGCTTCTGACAGGCTCAACAGTACAGGCTGCACTTAGATTCAGGGCTGTTCTGCTGAAGGGTGAGGACTTCTCTGATGCTGTGTGGCTTCAACCAAATAAGACTTCTTGCATGCACTGTCCTCATGCTGCAGACCAGTCTGGTAGTTTGAAACCACATCCATTACCTGGCTGTAAAGTTTTATACAATAATTTATTTTGAATGTATTAGTGACTGCATTTTTTTATACATTTATTTATTTCATGCTCAGCCAGGTGGATTGCAGTCTTAGTTTGCAAAATCATTTAAAAAGCCTAAAAAAAGCATGAATCTTAGTCACCAGCTTCCCTTCTCACTAAACCACAACAAAAGGAAAAAGATCTTTATTTTTTTCTAAAACAAAGATCCATGAATCAATTCAGTAGTATTTTTTCCCTCTCCTGTACTTCACTGAGTCACATGAGGCCTTCCTTGCAAGACACCTCCCCATGAAGTTGCTTGTCAGACTCCAAACAGCCCTTTTGGGGGGCACAAACATTTTTGTGTGTGCATTTTTATGTTTTGCTCTGTTTTTCTTTGCACAGGGGGTTATGAGTATCCTTCTCCCCCACCTTACTCCTATCGAGACACAGTCAACGTTGAACCACCAGGTAAGTGCCATTGCTGACAAAGTTTGTGGTTCTAGAGGATAACACAAGTGAGATGCTTTTAGTTTTAAAATCCACAGAGAACATGCAATTTTCTGACCCAATCACAGTCTAGAAGGCTGGAAAATTTCCCTAGAAATGATGGAAGCTTATACTCAAACTTGTTTTTCCAGCATTAGCCAGTCTACAGAAGCACTCATTTTCGCAAATCAGCTGGGAGCTTGGGCTTTCAGAACAAACAATTTTAAGTCCAGTTTATTTTGTTCCTGTTCTAGTCACCTTTGTAGAAATGAAGCAGCTCAAAGGAGACACTCAGGAAAAGCTTCAAAGAACAGTGAAATAACATCTCCTACAGGAGGCAAGGAGACTCATACATTTTTAAAATCCCTAAGATTAAAAGGCAATTAAATTCAGATATGCTATATCCTGTAACAGACAATACCTTTCCACTCCTGAAGTTTTGCTTCAGGCTACAGTGTGAATATACACTAAACTTGTTTCAGGATGCTCAAAATTTTATTTTTCACTGAAAACATTTCTGAAAAAATATGCTTCATGCGTCTACAAGGGGTCCATGCCTCACAGAGTATGACTGAAAAAACGCAAGGGAAGCTACAGAGTTTACTCAGGACAGCATCAGCACCTGATATTCATCTACTTCGATAAATTTCCTGTAACTACTGAAAAGATTATTCAGAAAGCTCCTCCATACCCTTCAAACCTCTTCTTCAGGGAGAACATGCATTTTCACACTATTTTAAATATCAGAAGATAAATTCTCAGTGTCAGAGTACATCCATCACTGGGTGGTGGAGACTGTATCTGTCCTTACCAAAGTAAACACTGGCTGCTGGTAGAAGCAGCATACTGGCATGCACAGCACAAGCAGGACAGTGGTTCTTATGAATATTCTTGAAACCAATAATCATAATGTAGAAGCCTCTAGAGCAGCCATGTTAAGAACCTACATTCTCCAATTAAGTCATTACAACCTGTAAAAGATTTCCTATGCTTCTAATTTTGCTGCTTCTCATTTCCTTTTGCACTCAGTTTACTTGGTGTCCCAGCCTCCTATCATCGTAGCAGGAATCTTCTCAAGCAAACCAACATCCACAATATGCCCTTCCTGCCGCCAGCACATCACCACACAGGTCACCTACAGACTGGGCAGGCTCTCTTACCTTCTGTGTACCAGCTTGTGTATGGTTGGGTAAGCTTTCATATATTTTTTTGAAGATTTTTTTCCCAGCAGAAGGTTAAAAAAGAGCCATTAAATAAAAAGTTCTAGCTAGTGCTGATATAGGCAGTTTGATCTTCTTCTCTACTTGATAAGAAGTCATTCTGTCCATACTAGACACTGCCATCATGGCTACAGGGGATGCAAACTTGCTAAATTTAGCCAAGTATGTTATTACTTTCATAAGAAAAGCAAAAATCAGTACAACGTCTACTTCCCTGCTGTAATTTAGAATCAGTCTCAGAATCAGACCAATGCACAAGATGTTAGCAGTGAAGATGATTAATCTTTCAGAAGATACTTCAAACAGTAAGAACCTTGGGAAAAAAGTGAATTCATGCAGTGAAAAGGCAGACAGAATATGGCAGAGAGAAAGAACAGATGTAGCCAGCAGAAAGAATAGCAAATCATTCCATGCGTGTCCTTCTCTTTGGCTGCAGGTGCTGCTTTGGATGCTGCTTTGTACCTCTCTTTGTGAAGTTCTTCAAGGATGCAGACCACTACTGCCCATGCTGCCACTTTCATATTTATAGATACAAAAGACTATAGAAACAAAGTAGAACCAGACCATGTCAAGTTTCTGTTTCCTAATGGTGTAAGATATTACATGTAAAAGTACTGTTAGGAAACCTATAGGAATAGGCTTACGTTCTGCAGCTCCCTTGCTGGTGGATCCATCCAGAGTTTACCATCAAATGGTAAATTATGCTCTATTTGAATCATTGTCCTGAGCTGTGAAGTGACCAGCTGGTGCATACTTCAGCACTACTATTACTCCTCTCAAATCCCCAGCCCAGCGGGGACACAGAGGTAAGCAAATAAACTGTTAACAATGCTGGCAAAACATCTTCTGTCTGCATTGCTTCGATGACCCCTTGCACCCAGAGCAGAGACACAATGTCACTGGGGCAACACCGATTAGATGAACAAACCAAGAACCAAAAGGTAAACGTATAAAGAAGAAAAAATAACAAGCACACTTTGAAAAAAGTCATCAAGATCAGAACACAAGGCTCTTATTTTACCTCTGTCTTCCTACTGCAGTGCATCATCTCCCAGAGAAGGACCTACTAGGCTTCACACTTTACAGAGAACTTGTCCAGTTCTCATCCAAAGTCTTGTAAAATCAAATCTCCATAATTACTTGTCCTGCTCACTAACAGCAGCAGTAGCTTCTGCTGTTTCGTGCTGTCCGGGAAGAAGAAACCCCTGTATTTCAATATTTTGACATCATAACTATTTTCATGTTAATACCATAATTACTGTGGTCAACGGGGACGTGTGGCTTCAGTACTCAGGCTGCTCCCCTGCCATTGCATTTCAGCCTGACAGAGGTATCCTGCCCATGCTCAGAGGGATCTGCAGTTAAAACAACTTTAAAACTTCCCACCTACCCTGACACTAAGCTCAATCAAAGTAATTTTGGTCAATTTTAGCCACAAAAAGTCAACTGTATCCCTAAACAGCTACTGGTAAGTGACCGCAGAATCCTGAAGACCCTCCTGTGGCCACACCAGAAGAGTTTTGTTGTTTCCCTGTACCCTGAAGCTGCCACCACAGGTACACAAGGATCTCCCTCAGTGGGTGCCACAAAAAAACACCCAAAACCCAGGCAGGATCTGCCGGCTGCGCACCCAGAGCGGGACGGAAGTGGCCGGGGACCCTTTGGGAAAGGATGTGGAAAGGACCAGCTGCAGCGAGCAGCACGCAGCCCTGCGCCCTTACCAATTATTCTGGATCAACACACTCCTCGCCTGTACTGAACCTCGTCCCACCCAAGCGTCCAGAGCCGGGACGGAGCAAACCCCTGCGGCCGCCGCCGTTTCTCCTCAGGGACCAGCGGATGAGGGAGACGGAGCGCGCGCCCTTCCCGCCCCCTGGCGGGACACAGCCCGCGCGCCCTCAGCGGCTGCCCCAGCGCCGGCACCCGCGGAGCTGCCAGAGGGAGAGCAGCGGGGAAGGAGGGCGGGAGGGGCATTCCCCGAGCCCGACCGCCATCCTGCACACCCCCTCCCATCCCGGACACCATCCTGCACACCCCCTCCCATCCCGGACACCATCCTGCACACCCCAGCCCGGCGCTACTACGAAGAGCGGGCTATTGAGGTCGTAGCGCATCTGAAAATGGCCTGGCTACACCGGACTGGATGCGTGCACTGCCTTTTGCTTCAAGAAGCACAAAAAATGCAGTCTTTAGTATTTAGACTACACGAGGTGAAAAAACGTGTAAATTCAAAGTAAAAATCATAAAGCTACTATTTCCAGGCAAACCAAACCAATGCACAGAGCAAGCTGACAGCTCTGGGCAGCAGGCAGACCTTCCAGCCTGGCAGACATCACAAACTCAGACCCATTGCCCTGCTGAAGATGTGAACAGAAAACCCAAGAGCTAGTGCTGAGGAAAACTGTTGCTATTGGCAAAGCAGAAGCTGTTTTTAAAGCAAGCACCGTGTGACTCAGCACCCCACACATGCAAAGTGATGCTGATCAGCATCACCAAACCTTAGTGCCAGAAGGATCTCACGTAACAAACCCTGGGCTCACAGCCTCAGCACAGCAGGTGGCCAAAGCAAACCACTTGGAAACAAACTATCCATTATCTCCATTTGAATGTTTATATTATATATATATATATATATATATATATTTACAAACTTGCAACCTCTGTGAGGATTACCGGCTTGGTAGCTCAGTTTCTTGAGCGAGGTATTTTTATAAAAGGAGCTTTTATAAGATACCCACGGGACTGCATGAAGCCCAGCCAGCACCTCCTACACTCCTCACCTCAGAGGTGCAAAGTGGTGCACTTCCATCCCAGTACCAACGCCAGTAGCTCTCCCTCCTCTGATGTCTCCAACCTATTTTGACCTAAAAGGGAAATAGCACCACAATGATGAAAACCTCAAGCAGCCAAGCAGGTGCCAGCCCAACAGGTTCTATACAGCTTCAAACAATTTTTAAAAAATCTTACATTTTTTTCTCCATTGTAATATTGGGCTGCGAAACAGCAAGCTTTGCTTTGTAGTGGTAAATAATGCACCAGGCTGGATAACATGTAGAAGGAAAGGTGCACAAGCAAAACCACATGAACCCATATCTAACGAAGAACATATATGTGATTTAACATTTGCAGGAAACATTTAACAGAAGCAGTTAAACCTTATTTCACCCATATTAGGAAGCACAAGAGTTTATACAAATATTTCATAGAAAATAAAGGTTTTCAGCTGCATTTGGTGATTCAAATCTGATCTCCTAAACAGCTTACTTCAACATCACCTGGAACAGAGGTTAAACACAGATTAGAAGCCAGATTCAGGCATATCACACATGAGCATCTTCCTCTTTTTCTGAATCAGAGGCTGCTTTCAAAGCCAACACAAATGGCACCATGCTGTTCACATACCAAACACCCAACACCCTCTGCCTCCGATATCTAAATGCTTATTTGGTTCTTCTGAGAAAGACAAGACTTCAGAAGCTGGGAATTGCCATGAAGATCAGCATTTACCTTCTGGTCAGCTCTCTCTACAATATGGATGTCATTCCTGACACACTTTTTGGCAGAACTTCACAAAATTTCTTTGATCTAACCAAAATCACCCTGACTTCTGAGGAGCCCCGTTGGCTTTTTGATCCCCATCTTATTTATAAAGAATGGGCAAGAGACCAATCCAGTGTTTATCCTAGTCTATTTTATTTACAATATATACAGTTCCTACAGAAAATGATTTGTCACAAAGGATATTAAATAGGAAAAACACTCTGTAGCTTAGATCTGGGCACAGATGCTGACAGCCAGCACAGGACTTGCAGGACAGGCTGGTCCAAGCTCCAGTGGGATGCAGGGTGGGATGCAGGGTGGGATGCTGGCACACCAGCTCCGAGTGGCAGCAGATGAGGTAGATCCAGTACATGGGAGGCACTGCAAGCTCTGCACGTCCTGCAGCACTGCACCAGCCCCGTCCCTCCAACGTGTCTTGTGGCAGCACAGCTTTGTCCTGGTGTTGCTAAGCAAGCCTTGTGTAAAGGGTGTTGGCCATCACTCTCTACACAGCAACTATGTCACTGGTGTGATTTGCTTAGATTTCACAGAATGCTTTGGACTCCTTTAGGATAAAAGGCACTATGTAAACCTACAGGAACAACTCTTGCTAATATCATAGGGAGAATTCAGATGGGCCATTAACATTATGATGCTGTGTACCATGAAATTACATCCTTATTGCTTAACTTTTATACTGTCGTTAGCTTAATGCAGTCACTGTCTTATTATCCAAGTAATTAAAAAATCTGGATAAGATATAGAAATCACAGTAGTTTTGAGGACTGTATGCTTGCAAATTTTTTTTAGAATTAACTAAACATACTGCATCTCAGAAAACCTCCTGCATTCCTCTTCTCTTCATAGGTGTGTGTTTCCACATTTAAATAACAAGTTACTTTTGCTCAAAAAAAAAAAAAAAAAAAAAAAAAAAATTCATTAAAAACTTCAGTTACTGAAAACTGCATAAAGAATGCCTTAATGTATAGTGTTTTCAAATCTAGAGTGGGAAATAGCACAAATACCAAAGCACATAAAAAACTTGTTATCTGAAAAATCAAAAGGTATCCTAAGTTTACTTTGTTAGTGATATATTGTTCTGAAATACAAATTATTGTTATTTCTTAAAATATTCCCTAAAAGCTGACAGCATCCCATAAATTAATGTAAAAACTTAGTGACAGTCAGATCAATTTTTACATCAGTCTACCACATCATGAAATTCACAAAATATAATTAGGGCTTACTACTGCTGACCAGAGTGTCTGATCTCAGAAATATTAATATAAATGCTGACATTTACTGAAAGCCTGAAGAGACAATCCAAGTACTGGAAAAACCATCACTTGGATGGTTTTGTAATTCTCACCAGTTCGATGCAAATACAAACCAAAGGAAAACTTTGTCCACTTAAGGCATGCCATTTAAGCACTTCCTCTACCTATAACCTACACACTCGGATGACAAGAAAAAAAAAAGTAAACTAGTTTGTTTTGACTGGAAATAAGCAACAGTTAAAAACACTGCAAGATGTAAATCAAAAAGAAATCCAAACATACCTGAAAATTGAGAAATAATTACATTTACAAGCTAGAATAATGAAATGTATCTCAAAAATTTAATTTAAAAACACTTGCTGGTGTTTTCAGTAATCACCAGAATTCATCTCAGAAAAGAAAGTATAAAAGCCATCACATGTACACAATCCCTACAAAATGTTTATTGGTAGGTCTGAGAAAGGGAAGCTTCTAAGCACTTTTTGTTTTGGTTACGAATACAGGGACACATTATGGTGGGAATCTATTATTCTATTAAGAGAGCTTACCTTTAGAGACTTCCAGATTTCACTTTACACCATTTATAATATTAGGCTTGAGATCTGGACCACAGAAATTTTGTACAGGCAGGGAGAGTCAAGTCCACCACAAAGACTCTACTACAAGCTTTACAATCAAACTAGCAAAATATTTTTTTCCATTTGTCTTATTTGTACATGGCTCCTTCCTGGAAAACCTTTTCTTTGTTAAGCTCAGATGTGACTAGTTAGGAGGTTAAAAAAAAACAAAAGAAGAAACCAAAACCAAACCCACCCCCCAAACCCCAAAACAATTGAACAGAAACCCCCACAAATTTTCCCCAAAACAACAAATGAGGGTTATACAATTGTCAATACTTAAGAAAAAAATGACACACCTTTAGCAAAACCTCACAAATGAAAACATTTCCCAGAACTCTGTTTCCAAGGAGAGGAGAAATCTTCTTCAATGTCCATGTCATCACTCACCGAAGAAAAATTTTATAGAAAATTTTATTCAACATACAACATTTTCCAGCAAAAAAAGGCAATATACAGGAAGAGTTGTTGTACACTGCGGCTACAGAAACAAAATAAAATATTGGAAAAGAATGTAAAATTAGGTGTGAATTGCTGATTCTATCTTTACTGCACTCAAAACTAGACACGCGGCTGGCATTAGCTCCAAAATAAAAGGAAGCAGTCTGGGGACTGAAATAAAACTACACACAATGAATATCAACATCAGTGAAATTCACTTGCAGACTCACCCAACAAAATTTACCTCCAAATGTTAAATTGTACATGTTCATTCATTAAATATACAATTGCATTTTTTCTTCTTTTTTCTTTTTTTTTTTTTTTTTTTCCTCCCATTTTATACAAAGTCAACAGCTTACTAAACACTAGTGGAGCATGCCCTCTGTGCTAAAAGGCTAGTTCTTGTGTTTTCCCCATCTCTTCCCATGTTAACTAAATTAATGATATTTATAATCTGTTCTCTTGCTTTTGCCAACTTTTGAACGTCATTCTACTTGCCAGAGGATGGCATAATAAACCACAACGGTATTTATCAAGGGCTGAAAATTTAATAAAAATACCCAAATATATCTTTTTAGGACTCAGGGCATCCACTTGGCAAAATGGGATGCAAAGTAGTGACTAAATTAAACGAAAACTAGTTTATTAAAAAAGATTCTATGCAGCTGGAGGAGACAAAAATCCCGAATAAGTGCCAACAATGTACACAATGAAGTAGAGATTGCTATTTATTGATGATGTGAGTTTTTTGCATTTACAAATGCACAAAAATGTCATTTAAAGTATAACTGAAGGAAATAAAACTGATGTGAGTCTAAACATAAGACTTACTAGCTGCAGTGATGGTGAACACCATACCAGGAAGGGCAGCCAGCCAGCTTATGCCATCTATAAATGTACTACAGACAAATATTTTGCCAATGTCAACTGTTCTACTAAACTCTTCCCTCATTATGCTGACAATTGCCTCGCATTACGTTTACCATAAAATAACTCTCATTGGCATCCAAGCTTTATAAAAACACCTTCATTTTGCTCAAAAAGGGCAGTCAATAGATACAGAGAAGCCAAACTGAACAGCCTCAACAAAATAAAATTAACATCAGCAGCAAATCCTCTTGCTGAAGACTTCAGATATAGTGCACGTGTACCAAAGTTCTACAGTTGTTAAAAAGGTGCACACACACACTTATTTTTGTCCCTTGCCTTGACAATCTGGTTAAGTAAGTCAGTTATGGATTTTAATAGCTTTTTCAAGGTAAGTGTAGCGACTTCTCTTTGGGGCTTTATTGAAATGGTCAAGCCCTAGCCATGGCCTTGGATGAGACATGTTGCCTAGAAAAGAAAAGAGAAAAAAATAATGAAGTTTTAAGACTAAATTGGAAAGTTTCACAAACTCCTCCCATATGCCCTGTTCACAGTTAGCTAGAAATCACAGGGTTTAGAAGATTTCAGAACAGTCCAACAGTACACAGCCAACTGAGCAGCTTTCCTGACAACTGTTTTACTTCCCATAATACATTTTACAGCTGCTTCTGGATCACGTAGATGGCTTTTCCCCTCTCCAGTCACCTGTAGGAGTTTACAGCAGTGAAGTGTGTGCTGAAGCAAGAAAACTCCTACTGTAATTTAATGGCCACAGGCAGATAAAGGTGGCATCAGCATCATCTGAATATGACAGCTTGTAACATTTGCCATATTACAAGTAATCTCTTCTGCATTGTTATTCTTATTACCTGGTTTAAGTGAGAATATTTGTTAAATCCATGTAAAATGCAAATAATCAATTAATTATGAAACTTTGTTACTGACCTGTATTTTCTGAGGGAGAAAAAAAAAGTCATATGTAAATTGTAAAGAAAACATACAGTTTTTTCACTTGTGAAACTTAGTATGGTTTTATCTACTGCTAGTTTTTATGCAAAACCACAGTCCACATACTTCTTGAAAATGGGAGAAATTCTCTTGTAAGATCTCTAAAATGCAAAGCATGAAATATTCTTTGAAGCGAAACAATAAAGGGAAAAACTAAACAGCCCTTCATCAAGAAAAGCACACACCTACATTCAAAGCCATCAACTGCAACCACTAAAGCATAAAACACTTGACCTTTTTCGTTGCCTGCACCTGCAATTTCGGATATATTTCCTTCAATCAAAATTATTTGTCTTTTTGTTTGACATAATGGTCAATGTCAAATATAAAAGAGAACTGCCAATCTTGCTGAGATCACTCGAACATATTTTAAGGAAAGAAATGAGTCCTACACTGCTAGCACCAGCAAAATCATTGCTAGAGAGCATCTTTGTAAAAGCAGAGGGACACTACTGACATCAGCTACGTCAATCAAATTAGAGAAAGTCAAAGCTTTGGTTCAATCAGTCCAGCATGTGTTAAAATCTGCTGTTTGTACCACCACAAGTTTCTCACCTTGAAATACTACTTAGATAAGAAAGCATTACTGCATCACATTATCACACCATAGGAGAACTTCAGGGAGGGGGAATGAATTCTATAAATATGTATTATTCCAAAGAGACAACTTACTGTGAACTCCCAAACTGAAATCCTTAAATATCACCTTCTCTACATCTCCTATAAACAGTGCAAGTTCTCTCTTTTCCAGTTTCTGCCATGCTCTGTACTTTTATCTTGGTCTTTCGTGATGTTTTGGCAATACTGACTCTGCTTTGCTCAGCAAGTCCTACAGTTCATTTCAGACTATTGCCTTCCTCTGACTCACAGAACAAAATCAAGGACCCTGCCTACTCTGAGCACAAAGGAGAGATATCTGTCCGTGGAGAAGAGAAAGGTGCACCTTGGAATTTGTCATCTGGAGCCCCCTCACAGATAGTGTAGAAAAAGATGTCCGTCGAGTGACAGACTTCCCTGCTCAGATGGCTGATGCAGATGCAGACACTCAAAGTTTTGGCAAGTCCCCTCATATTCACAATCATGAGCCACAAAACTGGCTGTGTAATATATCCCAATGAGAGGACTTTTTGCTAGGTTCCTGCAAAGTGCTCAATAATATTATAAGTCTAACACTCTGCGGGTTTTGAAACCAGTGGACAGTTACAGGATTTCTGTACAACTGCTACATAAACCCAGAACACTGCTTGAAAAAATCAGAGAACGTCTGGCCCCAACATAAGCTGCCAACAAAAAACCAGAGCTCATAATTGTCAGAAAAATACAACTGCAGAGAGCAAGTTGTCCTCAATCTTGTTTCTATCAGACAGAGCAGTTCACAAGAAGAAACACTCAGCTAAGCCTAAAAAAACCCAACAACCTGATGAATTCAAGGCTTTCAACAGAGCTCTGACTGAAGGTTCAAAAGTGCTGTTCCCAACTGAAACTCTCAGAAGATGCCTGTGTGGAACTCCTGAAGCCTGATTTCTCCTATGTGTAAATTCCTTGGAAAATAGAGTTTTAAATATCAGTCAAGTAAACAAGATGGTAGACCATCCACAGACAAGTTCAGAACAGAGATGATTTGTAGCTTTGTGAATCACCTCTCAGGGAAAAGAAAATCTAAACAGCATCTTATCCATATACGTAATACTCAGATTCATGGAAGACATCAAGAATGAACAAGAAGCATCTTTAATAAAACTGTGAATTCAAAAACCTATTTGCAACATACCTAATCTTATGAGAATGCATGTTAATATTTTTTAGTACACTCCAATAGCAATGTGAAAATCAAGCATAGATGGCAGCAGACTGTCAATATAGATAATGTGCAACTAACATAGTTATTTTCTTCTGTAAGGTATATTATACTGTTATTTGATCCATTAGGTCACTCAAATGCAAACACAAGGAAACAGATTTAGCTATTTATATGCCTAAAAATACATATTCTCAGACTAACATACACACTTAACACTCTTAAGTGTGCACACAAGTGCATATAAATGCTTGCTCAGTTACAACATATGATGTATTTTATGTACAAAACCCAATTTCTTTCTGCACCCTCAGTTATGGATCACCACATCACAACAACTCACAGAGCAGCTTCAGCAGGTCAAAAGAATAGTCAGGTTGGGGCTCAAAACTCACCAGGTTGGGGCTCAAAATCTTTCAAGTTCACTTCATACTCATCTTCATTGAGATATTGGTGTCGGCCCATCATTACAATTGCAAATTTAAACTGAGAAAAGGAAAGAAGAAACCTGGTAAGATAACACATTAAAATGAAGCCTTTATTAAGTATCAAATTAGTATCATCGCCTAACAGGTTGTTCTTCAGGGATTGATAAAACCCCTTTTAAAATCAGACTCAACTATGGGATAAAATGAATGCTCACAAACTCATGAGACCATCAGGAATGCTGTGTACAGGTTTGGGCCCTCCAAGGAAAAAGACATGGCAACAAACTCCAGCAGGTCCACCTACAGTCCATTACGGCAGTTAAGGGGCTGGGGTCCATGGCACACAAGGAACTAAGGGCAATGGGTTTGTTTAGTCCAGAGAGGAAAAAGCTAACAGGAGCATCTAATCTTCCACCTGCTGAAGGCTGTAACACAAAGCACTCTTCTCAACAGCTCCACAGCAAAAGGACAAGACACAACCGTCACCAGTTGAAAAAGGAAAAATTCTGGTTACACATAAGGGAAGCAAGTGTCTATATAATAATAGCACTGATGCTCTAAAATACAGTCCAGAATGCAGCAGAATTTCCATCCTAGAGTGTTTTCAGATTGTAACTAGGTAAAAACCCTGAGCAACCTCACCAGACTCTGCACTCGTTCTGCTCTGAACAGTAACCTAAACTGGGTGGCCTCTAGAGGTCTAAACTTTTCAAGGTTAATTTAATGATTTGCTGAAATACTACTGATTTTTCTCAGAAAAACCTTTAAAAAGGACAAGCAACACCAGTATTGACAAAAATCTACAGTTAAGTCAAATATGTGGTGTTCCCACTCCTTACAACAAAATCATTTATGGTCAACAATTGGCAATAAAAACTCTCCCAACTTGCCGTTACCTTTTCAAATTCTTTTTCCTGTATGTCCAGCATTGTCTGAATCCTCTTCATAACCTCTCTGAAGTGTTCACCCTAATAATTACAACAAGATATTTAATGTTATAAAAGACCTAGGGAAAAAAGCAATGCTGTTAATATTTCCTGCTTCAAGCTTCACTGAAATACACTGCCTTAATCTCTCAGTTACTTACAAAATTGCACAAAAATACAACATCATTCACTACAGTACGGAATAACAACTTGTTATAAAATTCATCAAGTCTTACTGAATCACCATTATGCAAACTGGCCCATAAATAGACCAAGCACTGCTAGTGATATGTGCAACTCAGGTTAAAGTTCAGAAACAAATTTAGAAAATTATCAGCAAAATAGGAATCTGGAAAAAAAAAATTACAGATCCTTCCTAAGCATATTACTTTTTAAAACCACTCCACTGTTGGGAGGGATCTGTGGGGGGTTAGTATTGCTTTGGCAGTATTTCAACTCCCCATTTGATGCTGAATGTCTGCTTTCCAGATGATGCACAGGCTCACTGAAACACTATAATCTGTATATGCAAAAGTGAATTGAGATGGAAAATTATTTAACCATAAAAAGGCATATGTAGGGCAGAACCTTTTATACAGGAGCAGTATTTTCCTATACACTTCTTATACTAATAGATTTATTTATCATTACTTTAAGAAATCATCATCAATATAAGCCCATAAAGAGAAAAAGGGAGGAGTGATGTACCTGGTGTATCCTCAGCAAGAATGGAATTCCAAATGTCCCAAAAACCTCTTTGTGGAAATGTGCCACTGTGATTAGCATCTCATTTTCTTTATCTATATCTACCTGGTCCAGAGGAATTTCCTAGATCCAGACATAAGAGGGTAACTACAATCAGATAAAACTTTTCCAGAAAGGAACTTATTAAGTGACTAAAAGCATAATTGATTTACTGTTACTCTTTAAAAAAAGAAAAGTCTATTTAAAAACAATTATAAAAACCATACTGTTTGACAGAGTGTTTTTATTTATGAGAGTCATTCATGCCTGGCATGACAGCATTTCAGCTTTCCCTACCCAGTAAATACTCTACTGGCTTCCCTTGCTCTTTTGCTTACTCTACTTGCTTTTTTGACACAAAATCCATCACATATAGCAGTAGCTGATAGTAGTATTACAGACCTCTGATTGTCTCCTCACTACAGTTTATATTAAAATTTTTTTTGTTTTTTTACATTTCTGATCTGAGGCAAGTTAGCAGATTTGCATGATGAAACGTTTAGAAAAATCACATAAAGCACAAACTTAACAAAAAAAGAAACAAAGTGGCTTAGAATATTTAAGAAAGTGGGTTCTAAGCATATGCATTTGTATCATGAGTCTGCAGATAAACCATGGAATTACTGCTAAGGCAGCAATAAAAAAGGAAAAAATTTATAAATAATATCTTTTAAAATACATATATACTATCACATAATCTAGCTTGCTACAAGCATCACAGCATTTGAAACTCAGATTCCATACAATAATTACCACTTGAGAGAGTTTCTTCTCTCAAAGTTTTCAAGTATATTTCAGAAAGTAATATTTACCTCTATTCGAAACGTTCGACTTGTTGCAGGTGACAAACACTCTAACAGCTCATCTTCCTGATGGACACCAATTATTTTGTAACTTACTATTTCTAGCAGCCTTAAAAAGAAACAAACAAGAAAAGCACTAGAAAAAAATTTTATATTATATATATATATATATATATAAAAACTAACACGACATTTCCTTCTCAAATCTTGCTAGGGATTAGAATAGTCAGGATGTAAACAGATACTGCTACTGTATTTGTAAAACTTGAAGTTCAGTCTACTAAAAATTAAGCAGTAAAGTTACAAGTAGTTAAATTACTTCTGGCTCATGGCACAAGCAGCCAATACATGCAATTACAAGACAAAGGTTTTAAATTTTATTTAATTTAGAACTCTTTAAATTACCTCACTTTTAACTCCTGAGAAGTGAACAGCATGAAATGCTTGAATTGGAAATATTTATTAAATTGTAAGTTTACAAATGCAATTGATGAAACTTATGCATCTAAGGGATGTAAGTTCATGAAAAACCAAAGTAAATATACAGCATTTATATTTTTAGTTATTTGCAAGAACTCTATTAACAATGTGAATCTGGAAGTTTTGTATTTTAAACATAGTAGCAGACTTCATTTACTATTAACGCTTCCCACAGTTGTTTTAGTTCTACAGATACTTTTTTGCATAAAACCCACATGACTGCAAAAAACCCCAAAACAAAACAAACAAAAAACCACAGACACACACACAAAATCAAAATCTTCCAACTTTACCTTAATTTCCCTGAACCTTTTTCAGAGAGTTCTACAACTTTTTTACATTCTTCTAACAGGTCCCGCACACACCCATGCTTATCTGGATATACTGTTATTTCCTACAGAATTTGAAACAGAAAAATCATTACCAAACCTGCAAATGTAAATGATGTCATTAGAGCACAGAATACAAGGGATTCTTCATCAAAAATTCATCTTTATAAGATAATTACTAAAATGAAAATCTATGTTATCTACAAGTTTTTGTTAAGAACTGGCACAATTTAAAATATTTTAAAAATCAATTATTTTAATTAAAATTTAAAATATTAAAAAATTTCCATGGTGCTTTTTTTTTTTCTTTCCTTTCTTTTAAACACAACGTACAACTTTGTTCTAGTTTTGTGTCCTTCACAGACAGTGTGTGTGACTGTACCATAATCACAGTCACACCAGCTTTAACACAGGAATGAACAGTATGTAACAGCCAACTCACCTCTTCCCTAAACTGGCTATTTAGCCATATGCATTTAAAACTTCTTCTGTTTTCAAAATCAGTTATTTTCATTTTGAGCTTGAGGAAGAAAAGAAAAATACTTTAGGCATACTTTGTATGGGGTAGAATTACTTTTTTTTTTATAATTCACATCAATAAAAACAAAAGACTCTTACCTGTTGATAGTAAAGTTTTTTAGGTTGCCTAGGCTTGAAGAACTGGAGAAGATCTCTTAAAGTACCTTCATAATTATGTCTAAGAGGATTACCAGGGCCATCCCTATAACTACAGAAGGAAAAACAAAATCTTAAATATCTCCTTACAATCCATTACTTCTTGGTAAAGAATCAAGCTGATTTTTATTCCCAACTTCCAGTTTTATAAAATTGCTAGCACAGCCCCAGCAGCATTACATATTCAGTGCTTTAGAGAGTTTTAAACACAGGTGAGCATATGGGAACAGAAATACCATTCACTGTGTGTTTAAATTCTCCTGGATGTTTACAAGCTCACCTTTAATGAAGCAGTAGGGTGGCAGACCTACATTCCTCTGAAACTACTCATGTAGCAGCACATGCTTTAGATTGTGAAAGGTTAATCTGTGGAGCTGTATGACACAGCAAATTCCAATGACCACAGCACTATAAAAAGCTACTCAAATTACAACAGGGTCAGTGATGATGGAGAAACTTTATAATAAAGATGAATCTACATTTACATGAATACAGAAAGATGATGTCATTTTTGTATTATTTTGTAAATTTGCATTGTTCCTGCAGCATATACACATACTAATATACTGTCCTCTGCCATAGTTTTATACAGATTCAAATCCAGTTTTAAAGTGGTATCTCAAGCACAGCTGTGTAACCAGAAAT